>NW_026000229.1:16175532-16233223 GCF_001458135.2 Marmota marmota marmota | reverse complement strand
GGCCCGGGGAGCGTGCGCGCGCCTGCGTCCTAGGCCCTGGGAGGGGGCGTGGGCACGCGCCGCGTGTGCGTGCGTGAGACACCAACGTGAGGCGAGGAAAGGGGGTGGTGACCTGGGCGCCAATGAGCGCCCTACGGCAAGCGCCTAGCCCCAACTGTCCCAACGCGGAGTTTTGGCGCCAGCCCCTTCATTCCAGAGTTGAAGAGAGACACCGAGTGCTGCCATGCCAGGAGTTGCCTCAACTTGTCGTAGTTAAGCTCTTCTCCTGGTCATTTTCAATGGTGGAAGGGAAGGTCAAAATAAGGCAGGTGGCTTGGGGAGCGGGGTGGACGGCGTTGAGTGTGTAGCTCAGCCGTAGAGAGTTCTGCAGAGCGTGCAGGAGGCCCCGAGTTCAATCCTCGTTGCTCCCCACACTCAAAATAAAGTGAACTGGCAGCTTTTAGCCATTCCATAAATTCCTTCCCTCCTGGATTCCGTATCCTGTGTTCTTTGTCTTCTTATCCTTATTTTCCTTGATAGTGGCATGGGCGTGGTAATTTTACCTAATTCCCACTCCCACAACTGTTAAGGTGATAGCACCTCTTGCTCCTTCAGGCCTAGTGTTGGTAATGCTTTCAGCTGTTGCTAGTGCTTGAGTTCTTTACAGTTTTTCGAAGGTTTTAAAAATCTGATCACACCCTTAAGTCCCTTAAATCAGTCTCTTCATTAATCCCTCTTTTATTACCCTTTGGGTGCAGTCTGTAGGGCCTGCTTACGCTGGACAGCTAAAGCACATCAACCTGCTGCACTAGGTAGAGGATGGTGAGAAATGAAGGAGGCCAGTCTTCTATCTAGGCTGGTGCCATACTAATTATTTATCTTGTATATAAGAATCTGATCAACTCTGAACCCCAGAGTAATTGCTAGGTGAGCTTGAATGCCTTTAGTTCTGAGCTTTGGGGAGAGAGGAGTGGAGAGACTCAAACTGAGGCCAACACCAAGGCATACAAGTCAGTTAGCCCTCATCAGTGTCTCACAAGAAAAATGTGACTTCTAGTTTCCTGGGTCTGGCTATGAAAAGGGGCACTGGTCTTGGCCCAGGTCACACAGTTCTTTTTCTTTTGGGGCACTGACTCCTGCTACTTCCTCAGCTTAAAGTGGAAAACACCAAAAGAGAGCCCAAGCCTTCATTCAGCAAGACCTGATCATTCCCCAGCTACCTTAAGAATTGTGAGAGATGAGAGACTTCAGAGTTCCCTTAACCCAGTATTTTCATTTGTTTACTTATGTGGTACTGAGGATTGAACCTAGGACCTTGTACGTGCTAGGCAAGTACTCTGCCCTTTTTTATTTTGAGACAGTGTCTTCCTAAGGCTGGCCTCAAACTTGGGATCCTCCTGCTTCATCCTCCCAAGTAGCTGGATTAAAGAATGCACCACCACACCCAGCTGCATCCAGTGTTTTCAAACTGTGTTACTAGAATATTGCAGGAGCTATATAGCTCAGTTGTCATCGTGAGGGCATCAAATAGATGGGCCTCCTCTGCCTTCTACCCCACACCATCCCAAAGTCAACCAGAGAATCTCTGTTTTTATCTGTTCCATTTATTTGGGGTTTTGTTTGACAACAGAGTTTTTCTGTTTTGAAACAATGTTTGAAATTCATTGATTGGGGACATTTCTTTCAGGAATGAGCCAGGAGGGCCAATTTAAATTCTTTGCATCCCACCCCACCTTCTCTTTTTCAATTACATGTATGCACATTTCTTTCTCATTGTAGAAATAAAGAAGAGATTGTTTGCCAACATCTATAGATGGCTATAAAGCAAGCTGAATGAAAGTGTAGTTAGGTCAAAGCCCAGTTGGGGACACCACTGCTCCAGGAAGCCTTCTCTCTATCTGTTCTAGGGACTTCATTCAGTCAACAAATATTTACTGAGCATCAGTTACATACCAGGTGCTGAGCAAATAGAACTGAGCAAATAAAAATGTACCTTTTCTCATGGAGCTTCCATTCTAACGGGGAAAGATAGGACTATAAGTAAAATAAAAATATATACTAGTGGTATTATGTGGTAATATCTTTATATGTTGTATAATATATATTATTCCCAGAATGACTGAGCATTGGATTTGATTTATGTGTTGATGTTTTGTATGTTTAGCGTTGTGTTTCCAACTGAAGAGTGAGCTCTTTGAAAGCAGGTACTTCATTATATACTTCGGACTGAATCCATAGTACTAATTCCATAAATATTTGGATTGAGTCCCAACCATAGTTTTTGTTTACTGGGATGGGATGGTCATATATCCTACACATAAGCAGAGCAAATTTCAATTGACAAAGAGGTATTGGTAGACGTATTCTAAGTATTCTAGAAACTTATTTACAAGGTTTAATGCAAGTGACTGAGTGTCGAGGAAGGAAGTCCCTGGGGTTGCCTGATTAACAGTGTAAACTTTGCCCTAGAAAGTACAAAACAAAGTCAGCTGTACACAACTTAGGTTAACCTTTCCTCAGCCATGTGACCAAGAGTCATGTGGCTTTGGCATTGGGCTGGTGGTGATTTCATGACTCAGGCAACACAAATTTGGTAGTTTCAGTGCATCCTCTAAAAATGTGCTCTGACAAGTCAGAATACCTGGACTATCGGGATTACCTCCCAAGAAACCTGTATTGGATCATACTTTGTATTAGGTTCTTGGATGATAACAAGCCTTATAGCGGTATTCAAACTGGGGAACTTATACTGTGGGGTTCCCAGGAAGTATATGAGCACAGATGGGTGTCAAGTTTAAATAAAATAACATCTGTGTGGGAAATGGTTCAAACGTTAAGGACCATTCTTTGGCAACTACTTGAATGTTTGACATAGGAACGTGTTCCATTTTACATGTATATATTCCCTGACCTGGGACAGGTCATTTCTCCAGGGTATATCTGAGTAGCCATAAGATGGAGCAGAGCTTGGGGTCTAGACAAAGAGTAATGGAGCTCCAGAGACATCCTAGGACTTCTGTCTCACTTGGCATTGCATGAATAACCTCTAGTCAGATTTCCATCTGATCATCCTCTCAAGTTCCGGATTCAGAACACAGGGCCATTTGAGATTTTCCTTGTAATAAAGTAGATTCTCTGTCAGGAAAATGATGGCAAATACCAGTGGTTACATTCTCTTTTTTTCCCCAGTGGTTACATTCTTATCAGTTCTTTGAAACAGAACATTTTCATATCACACATACATTAAGCTTTTAGGTTGATGATGCTTGAAAGAGAAAGTCAGAGCTGGGGATGTGGCTCAAGCTCAGGCTCGACGAGCTCGCCTGACATGTGTGCGGCCCAGGTTCGATCCTCAGCACCACATACAAACAAAGATGTTGTGTCCGCCGAAAACTAAAAAAATAAAATAAAATATTAAGAAAAAAAAAAGGAAAAAGAAAGTCAAGTGCAGTTTTCCCTTAAATAGTTTTACTGGAGGAACTGACTCCTTTTCTTGAGTTATTTACCTTTTGTGAACTACCTAACTGAAGGCACATAGCTTTTAGTGTCTTCATTCTATGCAAAACTAATTTTTTGTTTTATGCTTGATTCTACCTCCCAACATTGTGAATGAGTTTCTCCAAGAAATATTTTTACAGATCAGATGAAGAAACAGGTACATTAAAAGGCAAGAACTTGATCAGGGTCACATAGCAAGCAGAAAGAAAATATAGCTCAATCTTTTGATTTTAAAACTGAATTTTTCACTCTTTTCTGACTCAAGACTCCTTTCAATAAACATAAAAATCTCATCCTCTCCACCAGAAATTCTGGCACTGCCTTCCTGAGAGCCCTCATTCTGCTGGAAATCATTGTATCTTCTTTTTTTAATTTTTATTTTTTTTAGTTGTCAATTGGTCTTTTTATTTATTTATATGCAGTACTGAGGATTGAACCCAGGGCCTCACACATGCCATGCAAGTGCTCTACCACTGAGCCACGACTCCAGCCCCTCATTGTATCTTCTGAATAAAAACATTTCTTTTTGATGGCTAAACTATTCCTTTATGTCATCAGACATTAATCATCCCTGGCAAGATGTAAATATAAATGTTAAGGCACTCAATATTTATATTTTAAACAATAAGGACAGAAGCCAGGTGCAGTGGTGCATTCCTGTAATCCCAAGCAACTCAGATCTTTCTTCTGAGGCAGAAGGATCACAAGTTCTAGTCCAGCCTGAGCAATTTAGAAACACGCTGTCTCAAAAATAAAATGTAGGCCAGGTATGGTGGTACATGCCTGTTACACTAGTGGCTCAGGAGGCTGAGACAGGAGGATCGAGAATTCAAAGCCAGCGTCAGCAAGGCCCTAAGCAACTCAGCGAGACTCTGTCTGTAAATAAAATTCAAAAAAGAGCTGAGGATGTGGCTCAGTGGTTAAGCACCCCTGGGTTCAATTCCCAGTACCAATTAACTAAATAAATTAATTAAATGTAGAAAAAGGATGAGGGAGAGGGAGAGGTGCTGGGGATGTTGCTCAGTGGTAGAGCACTTACCTAGCATGTACCAGACCCTGGGCTCAATCCCCAGTACTGCCAAAAAAAAAAAAAAAGATAGCCTGTAATTGGTGTGACATGCAAAATAATACTAAGCAACTTAGGAAGTCTTGTCTCAAAAAATAAAAGGTGTGTGGGGGGTGTAGTTCAGTAGTAGAGCAGCCTTGGTTCAATCCCCAGTACTAAAACAAAACAAAACAAAATGAAAAAACCTTTAGAAAACGTTTTCACATTCACATTCTCATCTGATTATCACAACCTGGTGAGATATTGTTGTTAGCAGCATTCCTGTCTCACAACTGAGAAAATAGACACAGAGGATTTAAGTGACTTGTCCATTGTAACAGGAAATCTGAAACTCAAAACTAAATCTCCATATGGGTTTCCATTGCTTCCCTATTTCCTCCTCCAAAAGCTGGTGAGATTTTTGGAGTTTGTGAATCTCAACCCTAAAATATTTTACTTTTAGGACTAAAAGGCCATCAATCCATTATGGCACTGATCCCCCCCCCCCATCTTCTCTTAAAGAATCCTGGGGTATTCTTGTAATCTAAGCCCTTACCCTCAAGATTTTGATAAAATAGTCTGGATTAAGGCTCAGGAATCTATTCTTTATTGCTAGAATTGTGAAATGCTAAAGTTTACTTGTCAAAGTGGACAAGGTGTATTTTCACTGTGGTGATGGAAGCCTGTGCCTTTATTTCTCAAGGTCTCTTCCTTAGGCTCCCTCCAGTTGCCACCACTTCCACAGGGAGTCGCTATCTAGCCTGGTAGCATAAGAAGACCACAGAGGGGGTGCTTATCATTCCCTTGTGCCAGTACTCAGTGCTGGCCTTATAAGATGAAGCCACGCCCCACCCCCATGCCACTGTCCTTCCTCTTGATGCTTTTAGGGAGATGGTCAACAGATGGCACTAATTCATCATGGTTTCCCTTTGAATTGCTGGTGGAGGAGGCAAGGTTCTTGAAGCTAATTCTGTGGAATTTTTTGGTATATCTAATCTCGTAGCCAGTGCTGATAAATATTTGTTTGTATTCTCTAAAGGACACAGATGTTAGAGGTAGAATCCAGCTGAGTCACTTACCAGCTATGTGATTTTGGGCAAGTTAACTAATCTCATAAACCTGTTTTTTAACTCTAAAGTGAAGTGCCCTTGACCTAGGATAATGTGAGGAATAATTGATTCTTTAGTTCATAGTACATAGTACATGCTTAATAAATAATAAAGACTATTCTGCTGTACAGTGCTGTACTTTATTGCCTTCCCTTTATGTCTTTGAAAAAATTTTGCTGGATATGGTGACTCACACCTATAATCACAGCAGCTCTGGAGGCTCAGGTAGGAGGATCACAACTTTAAGGCAAGCTTCAGCAATTTAAGACCGTGTTCCAAAAATAAACAAACAAAAGTACTGGCAGTATAGCTCAGTGGCAAGTGCCACGCCCCACCCTCATGCCAAATACGAAATAAATATATTAATCCCAAGTACGAAATAAATATATTAATCAATCCCAAGTATGAAATAAATATATTAAGTAAATAAAAATACCTTTTTAGTAATGATTCTTAACTAGCTTATTGACGATCTCACCTGACTTCATTATACTATAGCATTACGAGAAATTTGCTTAATTTTAAATAAAAAACTCAGAGAGGTACAAAAAGAGAATGTAATTTGGTTTATAAGTCTTTCAATTTGCAATACACACCTACATTAACCATAATATTAGATAATAAAAGTGATATTTGCTTCAGTAAAAATTATAATCATTTATAAATGATTGCAAGCAATATTTATTTATACACAAGCACCTACTAGGCTGTGTATAAATAAATGTATAAATAAATAGCTGTGTATAAATAAATGCCTATGGGTAAATTAGACAATAACAAGGAAATGAAAAGAGAAGGCTTCTGAGCCACCAAAATAGATGTTATAATGTTGGTACATCAGTGTTTATGCACTTTGCTAATTATCTTCAGATGCTTACTCTTAAATCTCTTTGCTATAAATATCTTTAAAATACAGATTTGGTCATATGGAATTAATTTAATTAAAACTATATGGATACATTTGTGTTTTTAGCCACCTGAAAAGAGAATTAATGGATTAAATAACAGATCAAAAAACACTATCTAAAATACAGCACAGATAAAAAGAAATGGGGAATACTGAATGAAAAGATTTTGAATAGTTCCAGACAAAATGAAGAAGCAATATTTGAAGAGAGAAGAATCTTCCAAAACTGATGAAAAACATTTATGCCTACCTAGAGCATGTGAATTCATGATTCGGAAAACACAATGTTTACAAGACAGGATAATAAAAATAAATAAACACTTAATAATTTAACAGTCAAATTCACAACACAAAAATAAAACAATATATTTTAAAATATCAAAGGAGAAAAAGTTCACTTACAAGGAAGTAACAAATCAAGAGCAAAATGGATGTGATGTTACTTAACAGTGACAGGGAGAGCTAGAGGTTAACTCTCAGCCTGGAGCCGGGTAGGGGCAAGATTATTTTCAATCATGAGGATGAAATAAAGACATTCCAGGTAACTAAAGATAGGTAGAACAAAGATGGAGTATTGAAACTTCCTGATTTCAAAGCTTACAAAATTACAATAATCCACTGGTACTGTTTTAAGAATAGACACATAGAGCCAGGCATGTGGCACACACCTGTAATCCCAGTGACTTGGGAGGCTGAGACAGGAGGATCCAGGAGGATCACAAGTTTGAGGCCAGCCTAGCAACTCAGTGAGACTCTATTTCGGAAATTTTAAAAAGGAATAGGAAACAATGGTGCCGCCTGTAATCCTAAAGGCTAGGGAGGCTGAGGCAGGAGGAACACATCAAAGCCACCCTAAGCAACTCAGGGAGACCCTGTCTCTAAATAAAATATTATAAAAGGCTGGGGATATAGCTCAGTGGTTAAGCTCCCCTGGTACCAAAAAAAAGGCGGAGGGATGTATCTCAGTGGTAAAGTGTTCCTGGATTCAATTCCCAGTATAAAACACACTCTAGACATGTAGAACAAAGAATTGAATTATAAGTCCAATGAGGCGGGGGGGACCTTCACATTTACAGTCAATGATTTTCATCAGCAGTGCCAAGACCATTCAATGGAGAAAGAAGAGTTTTTCACCAAGAGTGCCAGGTCAACTAAATATCCACATCCAAAAGAATGAAGTGAGATCTTTACCTCATACCATGAACAAAAATTAAGTAAAAATGGTTCAAGGACAAATGTAACTTAAACTGTAAAACTCAGGAAAAAAAATAGGAGTAAATATTTATAACCTTGGAATAGGCAACAGTTTCTTGGACCAAAAGCATAAGCAACCAAAGAAAAAAATTATAGAGATCATCAAAATTCAAAATGTTCAGGTTGGGATTATAGCTCAGTGGTAGAGCATTTGCTTAGCATGTGTGAGGCACTGGGTTCAATCCTTAGCACATAAAAGTAAATAAATAAAATAAAGTTATTGTGTCTACCTACAACTAAAAAAATATTTTAAAAGATTTAAAATGTTCATGTTGCCAAAAGAAAAAACTATCAAGAAAGTGAAAAGATAAACTACAGAATGGGAAAAATATTTGCAAATAATGTGCTGATAAGGGTCCAGTATTCATAATATATAAAGAACTCTTACAACTCAATAAAAGGACAACCTAATTTTTTAACTGGGCAAAGGATTTGAATAGACATTTCTCCAAAGAATATATGCAAATTATCAATTACCAATGAAAAGATGCTAAAAAAAAGATTCTCAACATTACTAATTGTTGAGGGAAAGTAAATCAAAATCATGATAAGATACCACTTCATAATCACCAGAAAGACCATAATTTTTTAAAATCAGAAGATAGAAGATATTAAGTGATGTTGAGGATGTAGAGAAATTAGAATCCTTATACATTGCTGGTGGGAATGTAAAATGGTAAACTGCCATGCAAAGCAATTTGGCAGTTCCTCAAAAATTAAACATAGAACTACCTATATAACCCAGCAATACTCTTGGGTATATATCTAAAGAGAATTGAAAACATATATTAATACTAATATTCTTCATAATAGGCAAGAAGTGGATATAACACTAATGTTGGTCAACTGATTAACAAATTGAATATGAAATAACCACACAGTGGAATATTATACAGCCATAAAAATGAATAGAATACTGATTGATACATGCTACAACATGATGAACCTTGGAAGTATTCTGCCAAGTGAAAGAATCCAGACACAAAACCATGTATGTATGATTGCATTCATATGAAATGTCCAGAATAGGCAAATCCATAAAGACAGAAAGTAGTTGCCAGAGCCAAGGAAAGAGCAACAGGGAATAACTGTTAATGGGTGTAGGGTTTCTTTCTGAGATGAAAACATCTGAAATTAGAAAGTTATGATGGTTGCACAGCCTTGGAAATATACTAAAACTCACTGGATTGTATACTTTAAAATGGTGAATTTTATGGTTTGTGAATTACATCACAAAAGAAAATTTTTAATGCAGTGCTGGGGACTGAACCCAGGCAGGGCCTCACACATGTCAGGCAAGTGCTCTACCACTGGGCTATATCCCCAGCCTAGTTTTTAAAATGTAATAGTTCTATCAGTAACACACCTTCACCAAATATATTCTTCGGGAAGAAGAAAAATGACCTTAAAAGCAAGATCTGAGTCAGGCGCAGTGTCAGGAGGTTGAGGCAGGAGGATCGAGAGTTCAAAGCCAGCCTGAGCAAATTAAGGAGCCGATAAGCAACTCAGTGAGACCTTGTCTCTAAATAAAATACAAATTGGGCTGGGGATATAGCTCAGGGGTCGAATGCCCCTGGGTTCAATCCCCAGTACCAAAAAAAAAAAAAAAAAAGCAAGATCTGACAAAATAATCACATCTAAACAAACATGGTATAAAATAATAGTAATAAGCTTATCTTGAAGGGTTTAAAAAACCTTATAGCAGGACAATTCACAATAGCTAAGCTGTGGAACCAACCTAGATGCCCTTCAATAGATGAATGGATTTAAAAATGTGGCATATATACACAATGGAATATTACTCAGCAATAAAAGAGAATAAAATCATGGCATTTACAGGTAAATGGATGAAGTTAGAGAAGATAATGCTAAGTGAAGTTAGCCAATCCCAAAAAACCAAATACCAAATGTTCTCTCTGATATAAGGAGGCTGATTCATAGTGGGATAGGGAGAGGGAGCATGGGAGGAATAGACAAACTCTAGGATGGGCAGAAGGATTGGCGGGGAAGGGAGGGGGCATGGAGTTAGAAATGATGGTGGAACGTGATGGACATTATTATCCAAAGTATGTGTATGAAGACATGAATTGGTGTGAATATATTTTGTATACAACCAGAGATATGAAAAATTATGCTCTATATGTGTGAAAAGAATTGTAATGCATTCTGCTGTCATATAAATTTTAAAAAATTTAAAAATTATAAAAATTTACATATTATTTGGGGTGCAATTTTTGTTGAGTGTTAAAATAAGTAAGTTCAAAAGAAACACTAAAGGAATAGAAAAAGTGTGAAACTTTCAAATCAATGGAAGGAAAAAAACTGGACTAAGAAAGATATTACTCAGGGGGGCTGGGGATGTGGCTCAAGCGGTAGCACGCTCGCCTGGCCTGGGTTCGATCCTCAGCACCACATACAAACAAAGATGTTGTGTCCGCCGAGAACTAAAAATAAATAAATAAATAAATAAATAAATATTAAAATTCTCTCTCTCTCTTTAAAAAAAAAAAAAAGAAAGAAAGAAAGAAAGATATTACTCAGCCAGGTGAAATGGTGCACACCTGTAATCCTAGCAGCTCAGGAGGCTGAGACAAGAGAATCGAGAGTTCAAAGCCATCCTCAGCAAAAGCAGGGCACTAAGCAACTCAGTGAGACCCTGTCTCTAAATAAAATACAAAACAGGGCTGGGGACGTGGCTCCGTGGTCGAGTGCCAATCCTCAGTACTCCCCCCATCCCCAAAATCAGGTAAACACAAATCCAAATACATGTATAATAATTATGTATTTATTAAACTCATCAGTTAAAAGACAGATTGTCAAATTGGATAAAATAAACTAAAACTTAACTATAATACTGTTTACAAGGAACATATCATTAGGAAGACACAAAATATTTAAAATAAAAGATATAAAAATATAAAAAAGAGGGGCTAGGATTGTAGCTCAGTGGTAGAGCGCTTGCCTAGTATGTGTGACTCACCGGGTTCGATCCTCAGCACCACATTAAAAAAGTAAATAAACAAAATAAAGGTGTTGTATCCATCTATAACTAACTAAATAAATAAATAAAAGATATTTTAAAAAGATACACTGAATAAATACTAACCAAAAAAAAAGTGGGGGTGAACTGGGTATAGTGGCACACACCTGTAATCCCAGTGATACCACATCTCTAATAAAATATAAAAAGGGGCTAGGAATGTGGCTCAGTGGTTAAATGTCCCTGTGTTCAATCCCTGGTACAAAAAAATTTAAAAAGCATGTAAGACCAAAGAACAAAACTATAAAAAAATAAAAAATTCTAACTCATAAGAAGGCATGAACATTCAATACTTAATATATACCCATTAAAATATCCTCAAAGTGTTTAACCCCCAAATTGAGGAATCAGAAAAGTTACCAAGGGTACCATCTAGTGGAAGATTTCAGCATACTCCTAATTTATTGAACAGAACATGAGCCCTGCACCCAATGCAAATTATAAAAATTGTTCAGGTAGTAAGTAATGAAGCCAGATTCAACAGATTTCAAAGAACAGGTATCACACAGATCTTATCTGATAAATTTAAAAATCCCACCTGTGCAATGGCACACACCTGTAATCCCAGTGACTTGGGAGGCTAAGGCAGGATGATCACAAATTCAAGACCAGCCTCAACAGCTTAGAGAGGCCCTAAGCAACTTAGAAAGACCGTGTCTCAAAATAAAAAATAAAAAGGCCGGTGATGTAGCTAAGTGATAAAGTGCTCCTGGGTTCAATCCTCAGTACCAAAAATAAATAAACAAAAATTCTTCCTGTTTGGAAATGAAAAACCCTAAACTCTCCACAACCCTACAGTGGTCTGCTCACTGAACACATGCTGAAGAATTTATCTTTTGGGGTGTCTCCTCAGCTCACAAGGACTCTTTCTCAGAATTGCTCTCACCTACCCAGCAGTATAAAGCACTGTCCTTTGTGCTGTTATGGTTTGGATCTGGAATGTCCCCTGAAGAGTTCATGTGTTGGGCAATGCAGCAATGATCAGAGGTGAAAAGCGTAGATCATGAGAGCTGTAATCCATTAGTGGATTGATCCATTTGGTGGATTAATAATTTGCATGGACTGCTGGCAGGAGAGACATGGCTGGAGGGAGTAGATCACTGGAAGCTATGACCTTGGGGATTATATCTGTCCCTGAAACCTTTTTCTCTCTTTCCTTCCTTGCTGCCATGAACTGAGCAGCTTTCCTGTCACACCCTTCTGCCATGATCTTCTGCCTCATCTTGTACCCACAGCAATGGAATCAGCTGCCTGTGTACTGAGACCTTGGAAACAGTGAGTCCAACATAAACTTTTCCTCCTCTAAGTTGTTCTCCTCAGGTATTTTGGTCACAGTCACAAAAAGCTAACACATGTCCCCACCCCAAAGTAGACTAAAGTGCAGAGGTAAACTTCACTGAGGAGAACCAGATTCTCCCTCTTCTCAAGGAATCTGCTTAGATAACAGACATTGCCCTCTGTGGCCCACTCTGCCATGGCCTCAATTGATTGGACTAGAGGTGGAGCCCCAATTCAAAATGGACTGATCAGATTTAATCTTCAAGACAGATCATGAGAAGGATGCAAATATGATAACCATCTTCTATGTGCACAGAATGGAGAAGGCTAATTTATCAAGAACCAAGGATTCCTATATAGAGGAGTGAAAGGAAGAGAATGAAAGAGATTGCCAGAGAGAGAGAAATCTAGAAATAGGAGAGAGAAACAGAGAAGTCACATCAGACAGATAATCTGAGAAATAAGGCATGAAGAGCAAGATCAAGTTAGAGACTGAGAGGGCAGAAACCACTGAGTGTGAGGAAGAATAAGAGAATCAAAACCAGAGAGTGATGACCTGAATCCTGATGGCTCTGCAGTTCCGGACTCCAGTGGTTTCCTGAGGTTAGCTGGCATCGTGTTCCTGACTCATCATCAGAAGACTTCCATGGTGCAGGCCCCTCTCTACTTCTTGGCTGTAACCAGTTCTCTTTGTCTGAAACCCCACCCGCCCCTGCTCTGCTTCCAGTTTTGCTTAAATCCTCTCAATCCTTTCAGACTCTGATCTCTCTGGGACATCCTGGGACATATTTCTCTGTCACCCCAGCTGCTAGAGCTCTGTGAACTCTTGAGAGCATTCTGTTTGAAAACACCCCTGCTCGTAAGCAGAAGCAGCCCCTTGGCCCCCCTACCTTCCTGTCTGTGCCTTTCCTCCTGCTGTCAGACATCCATCCTCATACACTTCACACCTAGAAATGGGTGATCAGCCACTGTCCAGCAGGCTGCGACTGAAAACCCAGGGCTTTTCTGAGGTGAACATTTGTCCAGCAAGAATGCAGTCTACACAGAGAAAGGAATAACCTGAGAATCAGCACGGTTCTGAATCAAAGCCATCCTGGGAACTGTGCCCTTAACCTCACTGAAAACCATGAACAGGACTTTAGAGATCATCTAGTTTCTAATCTAGACCTGTCCCTTCATTCATAGGTGAGGAAATTGAGGTCTAGGGGAAAGTTGCACAGCTGGCAAGGAGCACATCTAGCTTTGGAAGCAAGACAAACATTAAGGAATTGGGTGTCATGAGCTCAGCTCAACAGGGTTTCCTCATCTGAAAGAAAAGTATCTGCCTGCCAGCCCCTCCCAGCCTCTATCTGCTTGTGCCCCTTGTTCCTGATAGCTGCACCATCAGCAAGCCAGATCCTAGCTATCATTCAGATGTCAAACTAGATGTCACTTCCTTTAAAAGCTCCCCGAATCACCACCTCATCCAAGTCGGGTGCCCCCACTTATAGGATATTTTCTATTATTTCATATACAAGTCCTGTCTACTTGCACTCATGGCCTGGCATCTAGCAGGCATTGGACATATGTCATGATGAGTGAAGAAAAAAGTCAGGTACTAGCTGATGCTGCTGGTTTCCATTTATTCAGGCTCTCAACTGAGAACAGCAAGGGAAGGGCATGGAGTGGAGACCCAGTCAGTCCACCTTCCCCCGAAATTCCTCTCTATGAGTTGGGAGGAACTGGTGGTCAGGTTGAGGCAGCATGTCCTCTGACTCCTGAAGCAGTCTGTGCTGCAGATAGCTGAATACTGACCCTTTTGCCTTGGCAGTCAATACCCCCCGCTGCCCCCATAAGCCATTAGTGAGAGCTATTCCCTGGAAGCAGTGGGACAGAAGAGAAATTTGGAAATAGGTCAAATTGCAATCAAAGACCATAAGGAAGCTGGACCTGGTGGCATATGCCATCAGGTATCTGTCATTGCAGCTACTTGAGAGGCTGAGGCTGGAGGATTGCTTAAGCCCAGGAGTTGGAGACCACCCTGAGCAATATAGTGAGACCCTGTCTCTAAATAAATGAATTGATAAATACATACCACTAGAACTAGCCATGCCTGTGCTCACTTTCTCAATGATCTTTGGGATGGACTGTTCAACCACAGAATTTCTTTTTTTTTTTTTTAGAGAAAGAGAATTTTTTAATATTTATTTATTTTTTTTTTAGTTTTCAGTGGACACAACATCTTTATTTTATTTTTACGTGGTGCTGAGGATCGAACCCAGTGCCCCGCACATGGCAGGCAAGCGAGTTACCGCTTGAGCCACATCCCCAGCCCCTCAACCACAGAATTTCTGATTACAAACTCAACTCCTAGGGACTGGGCAGATGTTGATTTAAGAGTACAATTCTGGGGCTGGGGTTGTGGTTCAGTGGTAGAGCACTTGCCTAGCATGCGTGAGGCACTGGGTTCAATCCCCAGCACCACTAAAACAAACTAAATAAAATAAAGGTATTGTATCCATCTACAGCTAAAAATTTTTAAAAAAGAATTCAATTCTGGCCCGGTGGTGATGCATGCCTGTAATCCTCAGTGGGAGGCTGAGGCAGGAAGATCATGAGTTCAAAGCCAGCCTCTGCAAAAGCGAGGCACAAGCAATTCAGTGAGACTCTGTCTCTAAATAAAATACAAAATAGGCTAGGGATGTGGCTCAGTGGTCAAGTGCCCCTGAGTTCAATCCCTGGTATCCAAAACAAAACAAAACAAAAAGAATACAATTCCGGCATAGGCCAGAAGTGGCCAAAAGGAACTATGCTGGGTTGGCCGCAGGTCAAGAAAAGTTTTTTGTCCTGATTATAATAAAGAATGCTCTCCCAGGGCTGGAGATGTGGCTCAAGCGGTAGCGCGCTCGCCTGGCATGCGTGCGGCCTGTGTTCGATCCTCAGCATCACATACAAAGATGTTGTGTCCGCCGATAACTAAAAAATAAATATTAAAAAAAAAAGAATGCTCTCTCCTCTCCTAATCCTTCTGGCCTCTTTACTGCCTGTTCTGGAGGGGTTAGGAGAGGAACAACCTGAGTGCACCTTACCCCACCCAACTCCCCAATACCCTGACTGTTGATGCCTACAAGATTGTTCTGGCACCAGCCACTGGCCTCTGATTTACTATTTTAAACTGAATGTCTTCTCCAAAAACAAGGCCCTGTCCATTTGGACCAGTTGTTTTACTCCAGGGACAGGGGTTATTATACACAGCAGAGATCTTTTGTCTGGAAAAGTGGAACGTCTTTATAAGAGTTTGGAAAGAAAAAAAAAGAAAAGACAGACCCACAGAGCACCCAACATTTGGGAGTGAGGTCAGCCATCCCAGCTGGAGAAAGCAATGGGCTTGTGGGGAACTGAAGTACCACTTGGCCAACTTGCCTAAGCTATTGGATAAGCACCACAGTATTGGAAAGAAAGACAAAAATTGGGACATATTTTTAGTCTTGCTCAGGAGCCCAGAACATGCTCACAACTCCAGGAATCTCTGCTCTTCTCTGCAAATGGAAAATATGATCCATGAGAATAAACTTGACTGCTGGAGTGTGTGTCTGGTTGCCCAGCCCTTAACTTAGGGACACTGGGCCTCACAGGGCCTTGTAACTGGAGTCCATGTGCTTCTCTGAGTAGCTGGCTCACTGTAATGGTTAAAAGACAGAACAGTGGCCTCAGAATGAAAGTTCATAGTGACATCTGCCATGAGCAAGAGTAAAAGCAAATATGAAGGAGACACAACTATCAACCTAGTATGACTGAAGATACAAGAAGATATTCTTTCTGGAGTTGGTAGAGGAATTATGACTATCCTATTTCAATAGCCTAACTTTGTGCACTAGAGTTCCAAATTCAGCAAAGTAATAAATAAGTTCTTTACATTTCAAGTAAAAACACTGTAGTTTATTTCTTTATTTCACCGCCACCTATATGTATGAATTGTGAAGGAGGCCTTGCTTACATCTTGCAGAGCATGGCCAAGAAATATGCTTTATATTGGTTATTTGATCTTCAGCATCAGATTATCATTATTGCAGAGATGAGCAAAACACGCTAAAAGAAAAGGAAGTACACTTGCATTAATGGCACTCAATGAAGAACAGTCAAAGATACAGGGTTTTACCAGTGGCCAATTTCTTGTGTTTCCCATGGCAGATGTCAAGATGTCACATAGCACACAGAGGCTTTATTTGTCATTTTGGGGGCTATGTGCCAATCAGTGTCATGGGACAAAGACAATAAGTAAAGGCATGAAGAAACAAACAAGCAAATTGCACCAAAACAGATGTGTTTAAATTAACTGAGTGACAGTTTGTGCATCAGTCTCACAATGGCTGTCACGTGAGGTGGGGGGAGTAAAGTATGAAGAACCACAAGACTTAGTTGCTCAGAGGCTGTTGAGCATCTCCAGGAATCCTCAGAGAGGCCACCCCTGCGCGCCGGCGCTGGCCTTCCCTACTTGCCCGCTGTTGCCTCCTTGAGGGCACCCTTCCTTGCACAGTGCCTGCAGCAGGCGACCGGGCCGGGGTGCTTTGGAGGTACTGGAAAGCACTCTGACGGCCCACTTGCCTCTCTGCACAGTTAAAGGTGAGGGCCACTCCCACGTTGCTCTTCATGATTCTGGAGGAGCCATCCGATGTGCCATCAAAGCACCTGCCAAGTGCAATCTCCTTGGCCACGCGAGGGTCCTGGTCCGTGACAGTATAGATGCCATAGTTGTGTCCCAGTGGGTCCAGGGGTGCCAGCATGGTGTACTCACTAGTATCATTGTTGACTGCCAAGGGTAGGTGGTTGACCAGGTACTCATGTAGCATGGAGTTTACACTAGCTCGATGGCAGCTGCCCTGGGGGATGATCTTCACCAGTGTGCGGTCCACACGGTCCTGGTCATAGAGCATCCCACTGCACTTGAACTCCAGACAAGCAGATGAGACATTGGGCTGGTCCCTGTCCCGAGTACTCCTCACGTCTCGGATTCCGTACAGCTTCCCCACGGTCCGCCGGTGAGTGCCCCCCATGTTGCGCGATCGCACATTCACCTCCACTGGCCCCACGATCTTTACCTTGATGTAGCATGCCCTGAACTCCATTGGCTTGGGCCACCATGCCAGGTAGTCTTCAGTCCAGCTCATAGGGTCATCTTCATTGAAGGGAACTGTGTTGTAGTCATAGTGATCCCCCTCAATCTGGTAGAACCGAAAGTGGGCTGCACTGGGTGGGGCCTCCTCACATGCCCGGAGGTTCTCGAAGGCATAGATAGGCCCATTGCTCTCCTCAGCTGAGTTGGGCCTTGGCTTGGCCATGCTGATCTGGAAAGCTGTCTTTTTGACCCGTGGGTCCTCATGATCTGTCCGACGGTACTTGAGCTTATTGAGGTAGGGCTGAGGGACACCAATGGCATTTGGGTTGAATTTAGGAGCAGACTCCACTGCTTCCAGTTCCTCCCCTGCCAGGCTTGCCAAGACATAGGCAGAGTAGGCATCAGGGGACTGGTCATCACAGAAGGCAGGCAGACAGGCCCCATTGGGGCCTGTGATGACACTGTCAAAGCGACCCCAGGCCCTCGGGTTGGATGAGAAGCCAGTTCTGGGCTCCAGATTGATCACAGAGACTACAACCCCTTGGATTTGCTCACTGGGCAAGAACCTCTCGCTCCGGTAGGCCCTCACCTTGATGTAGCACCTCCTGCTTTCAGGGACATCCAGGTTAAAGAGCCTCCTCTCACGGATCTCCATGTTGCCCACCAGGAAGGTTCTTTCTTCCCTTTTGTTCCTCCTTTGGCTTTCAAATTTGAAATCGCCTTCTTCCTCCCACAGCCCTGTGTCTGGGTTGAGGGACCAGAGTTTCATTGTGGGCACATGCTCTGGCATCTTGACCTGGGTCGAGTCAAGGTGGACCTTCACCTTGCCAGCATTAAGTGGCTCTGAGTTGGCCTCATCTGTGAAGTCCACAGAGAACATGCCATATGTCCGAAGAGGGAAGGTGTCTCCTTCATCATTGATGAAGTTCAGGTCACTCTGGGTAGCTGTGGCTGTGGAAATATTCCGGGGATCCAGGAAGGTCACACTGGCCTTCACTTTTCCCATGTAGGGCTCTCCATTCTGCCTGTAAAAACTCTGGGCTGGGATCTCCAGTTCCGCCACAGGGTCTTCTCCAACCACCTCCCCCAGAGGGATGATATTGGTCTCCATGGCTTCCAGAGTGATGGGCTCTTTCCGGCGGAGCATCTTGATCTCATGGAACACAGCACTCCCCTTCCTGTTGAAGGGCAGCACTTTGGTAGTGTTGACAAATTTCTGCAGCCTGTCCACAAATGTGAGCACCAGCCTCTCAGTGTCCTGGGGGACATGGAGGGTGAAAGTGCCCTTGTAACCAGTCATGCTCACACGGCTGTTCCCCATGTACACATGGCCAAAGCGCATGGGCTCCCCGTTGTCAGCAGCACTGACACGTCCCCGCACAATGCTCCGGGTCTCTGTACACCGCTGGCAGCTGCACTCCGTGGCCACTTTGGTGGGCAGCGTATATCCACTGCACTGGATCTCCCTCTCCTCAGTTTTGGAGATGCCACAGCAGTTCTCCACAGCATCCCGGCACCTGATCCCATTATCCTGCTGCCCTGCACAGGTCTTGACCGGGCAGTGGCCCACATCATAGTAGAAGGAGTTGGTGGCATTCTGGAAGCAGTCATGGGGAAGCCGGATAAGGTAGCTCTCAGGGGTTGGGTTGCAGGGACTCTCATCAAGTGCTAAAGAAGAAATGTGGAAATGTTAAAGTGGAAGTTCATACCCTACACCGAGTACCTCATTGTTACCTCTTCTCAGTTTCCAAAGGACAATCCTTTGCAATATCCTTGGGATAGCCATATCTCTGACAGAACTCTCTGAGGGAACAACCATTACAAATCTCATTTTTTGAAGACTTTTTTTTTTTTTTTTAGTTGTAGATGGGCACAATGCCTTTATTTTTATTTATTTATGTGGCTCTGAGGATCGAACCCAGTCCCTAAGCATGCAAGACAAACGCTCTACCACTGAGCCACAACCCCAGCCCACAAATATCATTTTATAGATGGGGAAATGGAATTGGTTGCTGACGTCACTAGAGTAGTGGTTCTCAATAGAGAGGTCTTGAACATGTGTGAGGGTATTGTAGTCATCACCAAAATTGGGGGCACTACTGGCATATGGTGGGCATGGCTTCTGATGCTCTAGGTCCGGCAATGCCTGGCACTTTTCTGCATTAAAAAAATATTCTGCATCCTGCATGACTTTCACATATCCTGTGAGACATTCAAAAAGGTCTTAACCCTGTTTAAAAGGATTTTAGCCTGGTATTTTTTACATGGCCCCAACACACTGAATTTTTCAAGAATGCAACTACCATATAAATCAATCTGAGACTGTACTTTGTTTAGCTTGAAACAACACCAAGAATTGTTCCTTATATCAGGAAAATTACATCCCTACAACAACATTACCCATGGACTATGAACCACCAAAATGATACTTCTGTATCCATCAGCATTTGTAGCTATCAATTCATGGTGACTCTGGATGTAAGTACAAATGTCTGACCTCTTGGATTATCTTCTCAAGTCAATGTGCCAAAGCGTTTAGATATCGAAATATTACTATTTTATGTTAAAATTACTTTCTCTTTATTTTTCCTGTATTTTGTAGTTAAGGCCATGCACATATATATTTGGAAATTAGATGTTGTTACTCTCTATAAATTGAACTGTGGAATAGTTAAGATAGTATTTTTTTAAAAATCACTGTGCCAAACAGGAAGCATTGGTGAGATGAGCTGGGAACCACTGCTGGGGGCTCCACGTCTTTGCTGAGGTCCAAATTTTTGTTTTGCCTGTTGCTCAATTTTCTTGGAGTCTGTGAAATATTCCAGAATTCCTCCAATAAATTCTCTCTGCCTCTTGTTTTGTTTTGTTTTGGCCAATTACTAAGATATCCTCTTTCTCCCTCACTTTCCAAGGACAGATTTTTGATAGATCTTTGGCTTTTGAATTTCTTTCCCTCCAGTTCTCTTCTAGAAGCCAACTATAATCAGGTCACTGTTTCTTATAAAGCCCCCTCAGTTCCCCACTTCTGTACCTTTGTCCATGCCAGACCCTTCATCTGTATACCTCTACACACAGTAACTGCCAATTCTTTAAGACCAGGGATTCAAACATGGGCTGCAAATTAGAATTACTGGGGCAGTTTTTAAATCATGCATGCTCAGGCCATATCCCAAATTAAATCAGACTCTCTAGGGGTAAGGCAGAGAAATCAGTAATTTTTGAAACTCTCAATAGGTGGTGCCAAAGGAAAGCCACGACTGAAAACCATTACTGAAGCTCCAACTGAAAGCAGCCACCTGGAAATCAGGTCTCTCACTACTAGCATCCACAGCCCCATGCCTGTAATCCAGTCACTCGGGAGGCTGAGGCAGGAGGATTGCAAGTTCAAGACTAGACTTAGCAACTTAGCAAGACCCTGTCTCAAAATTAAAGGGATTGGGGATGTAGCTCAGTGGTAAAGTGTACCTGGGTTCAATCCCTGCTACTTGTTTGTCTCATTTACATTTCTTCACCCCTCCTCAAATGGTGGCTCTGTGACAGCAGGAATCAGGTCTGTGCCATCAGGTCTGTGTACCAGAAGGCATGGCACTTTGCACAGCTCACAAAAGCCTGAGCTTTTACTTCCTACCTATGCTCAGTGGGTGTTTAGTGAGCCTCATTGCAGATTCAGGACCCAGACATAGGCTCTTACCTATGACAGTCAGCTGGGCAACCTGGGACTTTACAGCCCCAGCATCACTCTGTGCCTTGCAAAAGTAGTCTCCAGCCTGGTCCTGCTGCAGGTTCTTCAGCACCAGCTTGCTCTCATGCTTGTAGAGAGAGGGATCCAGCAATGTGTCATTGTGGTACCTGTGAGTGATGAAGAAGTAGAGTAGGAGTGGGCAGTGGGAGGGCAGGTATATCTAAGGATAGTCCCAGGAGCAAGGAGTCAGGGAGACAAATGGCAAACGGATTCCTGCAGACATCAACATCGGCTGTGACATACCTGAAGAGCACTGATTGGCTTAGGAGTCAAAGGAATTGGTTTGAAATCCCAGGCCTGCCATTTAACTGGTTGTGGATCCTTGGACAAATTGTCTCTCATCTCTCTGAGCTGTAGCTTCCTGCTTTAGCTTCCAGCTGACCTCAGAGAATTGTTGGGATTGTCAAACAAGGTAGTGGCTATAAAATGTTTGTGGAGAGTAAAAGACTCCAGCTCTTGGGGCTTCTGACACTGTTTTTATTGGGGAAAGAGGGATTGAGGAACCTGTACTGTGTCCTGAGAACATGCAGGTCAAGGACCCTGAGACCAGCGATGATCTGGGGGACCATAAGTTTGAGGGTACAAGAGGGCTTCCCAGTGGTCTAGACAGCCTCAACCCTGCAGTTCCCACTTGTAAACACAAATATCCAGGCTACCTTACTTAGAACTTTATTCTATTGGTTTCTGGGGTTTTTTTGTGGGTGGGGGGGGGTTGGGGTACCAGGGATTGAACCCAGGGACACTCAACCACTGAGCCACATCCCCAACCCTATTTTGTATTTCATTTAGAGACAGGGTCTCACTGAGTTGCTTAGCACCTTGCTTTTGTTGAGGCTGGCTTCAAACTTGCAATCCTCCTGCCTCAGCCTCCCAAGCCTCTGGGATTACAGGCATACGCCACTGCACCTGGCTTATTGGTTACTATTATTAATCCCTGACCCAATGCAAGAAACCTCTTGTTTCCAAAAAGAAAACTGGGAAGAGTAACTGGCAGAATACACACCAGAAGTACTTGTCGGGACTGGGCTTGCCTATGGCCTTACAGCACAGGGACACGCTCTGCCCAACTCTCCGTGCTTTTGTCTCTGGGTTCGTCACGATGTACGGAGTCTCTGGGACAGAAGATGAAAAACAGTGTTTGGATTTTTTTCTTTGTCACAGGTTCTAAGAGCCTTGCTTTCTCAGGGTCCCAGATGGTGTTCAAATTGTATGGCTTCACCCTCACCTCAGGCCCATCTCTAATGGTCTGAATAGCTAAGGGAACCAGTCTAGAATGGAATCTACTGCTTCCACCCCTCAGCCTGACCACTGAGCTGCATAACCAGCAATTTTTTATACTTTATTTTGAGACAGGGTCTTGCTAAGTTGCTTAGGGCCTCGTTAAGTTGCTGAGGCTGGCTTTGAATTTGTGATTCTCCTGCCTCAGCCTCCTGAGCCACTGAGATAATAGGCATTTACCACTGCTTGTTCCTATGGCCTGTCAAGCAGCTTGTAGGTGGACCTTGTGCCTGCCACGATTCCCAAGTATTACAATTGAAACAAAACTAGTGGTTTTGAATAGCACAATATTAATGTTCTGCTGCCTCCAGCAGTTTTTTTTTTGGGGGGGGGGTTTGTTTGTTTTTTACCATTCTGCACCATTTCTGAGCTCCCCAACTCCTCTATGACTTCCAAACCTTACACTATACTATAATTTTGGATATTGTGGCCAGGGAACAGAACCTATGAATATCTAGGGGAAGAACACGCTACAGAGTCCACACAGCAAATGCAAGCCTTTGCATTTGAGGTAAGAGTATGTCTATATTTGCCAGGAGGCCAGTTGGCTAGAGTAGAGTGACTCCATATTGGGGGAGTACTAGGAGAGGAAAAATAAAGAAATAAGGGAGAGCTAGATGATTTAGAGCCTCGTGGGCCATAGTAAGGATTTGGGGTTTTACTCTGAGTAAGCTGGAAAGCCAGTCTTAGCACGTCACCCCTCCTCACTCACCCAACCTCAGAGAACTTAGGTACCTGCTCTCATGAACTCTGCATTGATGGTGGCTGTCTTCAGATGACTCTTGGGTATTGTGAGCAAAATAGGGGCAAACTTGGTCTTCGTGATCTTCAGGGTGCTTTTACCATCAGGGCACAAGCCAGGGACTTGAAACCTCCCCTGGCTGTCTGTCTTGGTCAGCATCTTAGGCGTCTTGGTCAGCAGGTAGACAGTGGCCCCTGAGGCTGGGGCACCCCCAGGAAGGGAGACAGCCCCATGAAGCATGAAGTCCTGACACATGCAGGCATCACAGTCAGCATTCACCTGGCCCATGGAGCAGGTCAGGTCACAGGCTGTGGAACAAGAAGTCACATTAGCAGGGTTCATACGGATTAGGGCCCTCCCTCAGCACTTCCCAGCCTGTAGATTCACATGTGCTCCCCTTCTTCCTTAGGCCTTTGTTATCCTTCCTTATCAGCCTGCACAACTAATTCCTACCTATCCTTTAAAACTAAGCCCAAGACACCTCCTCAAAGGAGCTTCTCCGTATTCCTCTAAGCTATAATTATTGACCTTGTTCTGTGTTCCTAATTACTCTCTATATCCCACCTCGGAGCACATAATAGATATTCAATTAATACTTGATGAGTGAATGAAGGAATCTATCTCAGACTGACCCTCTAACCCATCTTTCTATGCTGTCTTGACCTCACCCACCACACCATGCCCAGTGCCAGAAAGGAGGGTGGTACCTGGACAGGCCTGGCTCACACAGAGCTGGCCCTCTTCAGTAGCCTCATCACATAGTGACACCGACTCTGCCAAGCAGGTGCGTGTGCGAGTCTGGACCCCAGTGTGACCACAGGGAGCTGAGCACTTGCTCCAGGGTGACCAAGGGCTCCAGATGCGCTCTGTGTCTTGGCGCAGGGACCCTGCAAATTGATCAGCAGATAATCTGACTTTCCTCCCCTCCCAAGGGGACTCTGTCAGGAAACCTGATCCTGAGGCTGTTTTTTCTATCTGGTAAGGAAAGACAGGGCCCCCATTTACATTGTAGATGTCACTGATATTTATTTTTATTGTAATGATTTTTCCAATACAGGGAAGTCAAAATCTTGAAGAAGTAGTGTCTCTAATTTGTGCAAAGGCACCATATGGGTTGGGATGGTCCTGAGTGGGGCTTGCTGGGTCAAACACTGGGATTTGATATGCTTCCCGAGGGCAGCACCAGCTTCCTTCTCCACCAATGTGGAAACAGCCATGTGCTTTCTGCACACAGGCTCTGGCCTGCAGTGACTCCAACATCCAGCCTCCTACTCCCTATCCTCCTTACCTCTGGTCTGAGGCCTGTGTGCAAGAATGAGGGCTCTGATCTTACCCAGGAGAACACCACTACCACTTAATGTAGCATAAGATTATGTGGACTAGCAGATCCCCAGGGGGGAAGGTGCCTATCCAAAGTTAGCAGGACTACAATTGGCATGGTGGTCCCAGTGACTTGAGAAGCTGAGGCAAGAGGATTGCAAGTTCAAGCCTCAGCAACTTAGTGAGAGCCTGTCTCAAAATAAAAAATAAAAAAGGGTTAGGGATATAGCTTAGTGGTAGATCATCCCTGGGTTCCAGTATGTAAAAACAGGCCGAGTGCCGAGGCACACGTCTGTAATCCCAGGGGCTAAGGAGGCTGAGGCAGGAGGATCGTGAGTTCAAAGCCAGCCTCAACAATTTAACAAGGCCCTAAGCAACTTAGTAAGACCCTGTCTCTAAATAAAATATAAAAAAGGGCTGGGGATGTGGCTCAGTAGTTAAGCACCTCTGGGTTCAATACCAGATACCAAAACAAGCAAACAAACCTCAAAACAAAAGCAAGCAGGCCTGCAGCTGACCATCACTAACAACTGAATTATCCAGTGCAGGGGTGGGAGAGTGTAAAGAAGCTGGACTCTGCAAACACAGACAGGATTCAAATCCCTGCTCTGTACTTATAGGCTGTGTAATCATGAAGAGTTACCTAACCTCTCTACACCTCATGCAACCTGTCAAGACAGGTCTTAGGCCTCTAAGGTTAGTTGTCAAGTTCAAATAGTGTGGATAGCTAGCATGGCATAGGAGCAAAAACAGAAACTAACACTTGGTGAATCTGGGTTCAGTCCTCTACATTCATTATTTCATTTAATCCTCATAAAAACCCTATGAAGCCCAGGCACAGTGGCATATTCCCAGAGACTTGAGAGACGGAGGTAGGAGGACCACAGTTCTAAGCCAGCCTCAGCAACTTAGCAACGCTCTAAGCAACTTAGCAAGACCCTATCTCAAAGTAAAAAAATAAAAAAGGGCTGGGGCTGTAGCTCCATTGTAGAGCTCTTGCCTAGCACGTGTGAGGCACAGGTTTTGATCCTCAGCACCACATAAAAATAAATAAATAAATATAAAGATATTGTGTCCATATTTTTAATACTAAAAAAAATTTTAAAAACATAAAAAATAAAATAAAAAATAAAAAGGACTGGGGATGTGGCTCGGTGGTTAAGCACCCCTGGGTTGAATTTCCAGCACCAAAACAAACAAAACCCCATGAAGATTTACTGGTACCCTTGTCTTACATATGAGACAATGGTGAGAGAACATTAGAAAATTTATCTAGGGAACACAGTTCCTCACGGTAGGTTCTGGATTCAAATCCCAGCAGCCCAACTCCAGAGACTATGCTCTTCACCACTGAGCGACACAAGCACAATACAATGGGGTGATGGGAGGGCTCCCATGAATACGGAACAATATTTGGGAGCTGATGGCACTTCTGAGTTGGAAGCATGGTGTGTGATGTTCAGAGTTCCTGCGGCCAGAGGCAGGTCGTGGCCTCTCCCGGTGTCGACACTGGAGGGGGAGGTAGTGGGTAGGGGTCCTTCAGACTCACCTGGTGGGCAAAGGAAGCGCACAGTGTAATTTGAACAGTTCTGGCCAGGACGCTGCTCTCTGTTAAGGCACCAGAAGCCCTCACGGGGACTACCATGGACCACCTGGCCAGTGCTGCCCGCAGGTATCCAGTCAGTGGTCCGAGCTTCTAGCTTCAGGGGACGGGCACACATACGATCTCCATAATAGAAGCGAATGGCATCCAGCCGCTCATAGTCACCCTGTCCGCCGGGGTGGTCAATGTTGAACCATGTTGTCCACTCACCTGGACCTGAGAGAGTTGGGTGGGGAAGAGCTATCTCTAGAGGCACAGTGAGCTCCAGTTCTCCTTTCCTGCTCAATCCCCGGGGTCCTCCCTGATACCTCTCACCCACCCGGCCACCCCATCATTTCAGGTCCTGCCATACTTGTCTCACCAGTATCTCTCCATCCCCTCTGTACCTGCAAGGCACAGTCCTCCATCGGCCTGGAGGAGCCATGGCAGTAACTCCTGCCTTGTCTCTCTACCTCAAGGGTCTCCTTCTACCCCATCTTACCCCTCCTCAAAACTGCACTTGGGGTATGCTTTCTCTGTGTGGCTTGAACCACATTACTCTCTGGCTTAAAATCCCCTTAGCAAGGCTAAGCTCCTGTTCTCTCTCCATCCTCCTGCCTCCTCACCTGCCTGTGCTCTGGCTCCAGGAAGCTCTGCAGCATTCTTAGAATAAAATAGGTAGCTTCATTATTCTTAGCTGTCCTATGCTATTTCTTTGTCTGGACAGAGATGTAGGCCAAATGCCTTGTAAAAGGGACTTTACACAACCAGGTGCAGTGGCACATGCCTGTCGTCCTAACAAATCAGGATGCTAAAGCAGGAAGATCACAAATTCAAGACCAGCCTCAGCAACTTAGCAAGACTGAGCAACTTAGTGAGACCCTGTTTCAAAATAAAAAGAATTGGGCATGTAGCTCAGTAGCAAAGTGTCCCTGGTTTCAATCCCCAGTCCCCACAGAAAGTGGGTTAACATGAAAGCGTCACACCCTGGTTTCAGAGATTCACTTAGTAAGCTCAGTAGAGACGCCAGCCCTCCAGGCCTTCCCTGCTCCAGCCATGACTCACTCTCCAGGGGATCAGCAGGCTTAGAAAAGGTGCTGGGGGTCCTCTTCCCAGTTTGGACTCTTCTCACTGACTGAGTCAGCATCGTCTGCCTCCCTGAGGGTCAGAAGGAGAAAAGGCTGAGTGAGGGTCTAGGACTAACGAGGGGTCTCTTAAAACACAGGGAAGCCGTGTGGTGTGGTGGATGCGGCATGAGTCCTGGCCATGGGGCTTCACCACTGCACCACTCACAGCTGTGCCACCTCAGAAAGTCTTCATTCCTCTGCACCTGTTTCCCCCTAAAATAGAAATGCATTAATAATCACTACATCATAAGTGATTATGGTGCATTGTTCAGGGTAATAATAAAGGGAAAGGGAACTGGCAAGTAGGGCGTGCTCCATGAATGGTAGTTCGCTTTTCACTCATGTTCTAGAAATGGGTAAGCAGAAACCGCTGGGCAGCCAATGGGCTGGGACTCCTGCTTTGGTGTCTCGACCTATCTTTTGGCAAAACTGAGCCTTTTCTCAACTGTAAAATGGAGATGTTAATTCCCACCTCATTGTGTGATTCTGGCATGAGGATTCCATGACTTAAAACATCAACATCTCTGAAGTGTACGAAGACAGAGCAGGAGCTCTGAAGCCTCTGCCACCTCCTAACTGCGTGACGTTGGCAAGCTACTTAACCCATCTGGCCCCGTGTTCTCTCCTTATAAAATGAGGATGATAGCAGTTCCTGCCTAAGGAGATTGTGGGGATTACAAATGTTCATTCATAAAATCCACCTAGAACAATGCCTGGCACCCGGTGTGCACAGAATAAGTGTTAGCAACGCTGTTAGCTCAATGCCCGGCACAATGGACGTCCATTCCCCTTCCCTTGGCAGTCTGGCTTTGGGAGTCCACCCTCCCATAGAGGACTTATGGCTTAACTGGGTCAGTAGTCCTCGATTTTTTTGACCTCAGACTTGGCTGGTCTGTCTGAGGATAAATACAGGGTCCTCAGGTCATGGGCATTTCCGAGCCTTCCTCCACGTGAGGCTGGGTTGGGGGCTCTGGAATGGAAGGAGAAAGGCTAGAAAGCCTTGAAAGGCAATTAACTCCCAGGCGGGGAGCCAAGTCAGAATTCTCTGTGCTGCTTAACTGGGGTGATAGGAGCTCTTTTAATCAACCTAATCTGATTTCCCCTCCGATGGTTGAATGTTAATCATCTTCACAAACAGCAGCTGTCAGGGTGGAAGAGCGAGGCAGAAGGTGGGTGCACACAGGGGTTGGCGCTATGCTGAGACAGCCTTTGTTCCTGCATCTGTGGTCACAAAGCCTGCAGGGCATGCAGCTTTAAAAAAGGGGGGTTGAGATTTTTTTCCCCCATTATCTGAGTATATAGTTAGAAATCAGGAGAGAGGGAGAGGTGGGAAATAGCATGCAGGAGCTCTACTGCTGCAGGAAGTCTGCAATCCCATCAGGCAACTTCTCTCTGCTTGTTTTTTTCAGAGTTCAAATTTATCAGAGGATGGGGTCAAGAGGACAAGAAGAACAGAGGGGTTCTGGAGTTTCTGTGAAATTTGGCTGTGGGGTCTAAATGAAACTGAGCTTTAGAACAGAAGAATTTTCATGAAACTAAAAACAGACCAACCCCTAAACCTGCTTCCAAGAATTCAGTGATCCCCTGTGACTCCCTTTTGCTCTGGCTGCCGGGAAGCTCAGAGCTAAATTTAGGACTCAGGTGCAATAACTTTCTTCTGTTTTTTCCTTCACCCTTCTCCTCATTTAAAAGTTTCTGTTCTTGGGCTGGGGCTGTGGCTCAGAGGTAGTGCACTTGCCTGGCATGTGTGATGCTCTGGGTGTCTTTAGACCTTTATTTATTTCTCAGCACCACATATAAATAAAAAAATAAAGGTCTATAGACAAGTTAAAAATTTTTTTAAAAAGTTTTTGTTCTGTGAGTTTTAATATGGAGAACCTTCTCAAACTTGGGAAGGGGAGGGAAGCAGGGCACAAATTATGAATACACCATTAAACAGCCTTAGATCTTAGGGCCTGTGTCTTGCATAATTGGGTGCTAGAACAGACATGACTTCACTATGGTAAATGGAGGATTTGGGAGCTAGCAGATACTTAGCCTGTACCCAACACAGAGGTGACTTCCAGGACCAGCAAGGAGACCACCCAGGCCTTTGTTCCCACCATTCTTTTCCCCAGGCCTTGTGAGAATGTGGCAGGAGATGGGCGAGGGTGTTTCAGAGTCAGCTTGTCTTAGGAATGTGGTTCCCTGGAAATCTTCTCAGATCCAATGACCTGAAAAGAAACAAAGCTTATTAGATCCCACATTTCTGAGTGCAATATTTCTTGACATGTCAAGGATGGAAGGATGGCCAGAATGAAGTCTTGTGGGAGTTATCTCCTCAAGTTGCAAAACTGAGCAGCTTGGGAGATGCAGAGGCTCAGAATCTGAGTTCAAAAGAGGCAGATCCAGTTTCCAATCCAGTGTCCCTATAGAGGTGGGTCACCAGGGAGAGTAAAAGTGAAGAGTTTCCCTGCCAAGGGAGGGACCAGGATTTATTTACAAGTCTTCCAGCAGCTTCTAGATGACTTGTAAATAAATCACTTTCAAGACCTGGGCTTGGGGGCCTTTTGTTCTGCTACACTTTGGTGGGGTTCACACTCTTGAATGGGGGCTAAATATAAAGACAGTGCAGCCCTGGCCCTGATCACCGTGGTCCAGCAATAGCAGGCAGCTGAAGGGCGCAGATGCCTCGCACACCACCTCCCAGATGTGCACGCGCTGCAGCTGGAACACATTCTGATTTGTTTTGTTGGGGCCTGGGTGGGAGTTCCACAGCCAGGAGCCAATTGAGGGAAAGCAGACAGGGTGCCTTGTGAGTGGCCAGGGCTCCCCAATAAATGCTGAGCATGTAGGGGCTACAGGAGTGGGGAGAGGACAACAGGCCTGGCAATAAGGTTAGGGGACTGTGGGATGTGTGTGGGCTGGGCTCTCGGCAGGACATTTTTCTCTCTCCCCAGAGCTCTGGCCAATCCAGAATCTGACCAGTTTCTGGAGATTCAAAATTGGTTTCCTTCAATCTCCACAGAGTCTAGGGTGTGGTGGGAAAGGGGAGATGCCTCCTTTCTGAGAAAAAGATGGAAAAACTCAGATGTTCCAGGGGAAGGACAAACCAATTCCACGTTGCAGACCCTGTAGACCAAAAATCACTAACCCCTCCCCACCTGTTTCTTAGAGGAGGGAACAGAGTCTCAGGGAAGTCACTGCTTCAGTTGTTGCAGGCCTTATTCCAAGCACCGGGGAGCTGAGCAGGGGCCTGAGCATTCCGCAGGCCTGCACAGCACTCAGCCCAAGCCTGTTCCAGGCAAGTCTGAGAGGCTAAGGTGGCCTGAGGCACCTTGTGGAAAAACCATTTCCCATCTGGCAGCCCAGGGAGGTTTCTCAGAGTCCCGCCATTTCCTCAGCAAATGCCCTGACATTCAGGCTCCCTGAACCCACGCTCCGCAGAACTCTTGGACAATGCACACTGGCTGGCCGCAAGAAGAAAGCAAGGCAACCAGAGGTATAGAGACCCAGAGTGGGGCCATGGGGTGGGGTGGGGGTCCCTGATCTTGGCTGGGGGAGGGCTAACTGGGGAAGAGACAGCATTTCAAAGCAGAAAGTAGAGTCTTCTCTGTTGGAAGATGATGGGTCAAAGAGAAAAAAAAAGAAAAAAAGAAAAGAAAAAGAAAGAGGGTGGCCAAGGGAGGCCAGGAGCAGCTAAATCAGACAGTTTGGTACAGGGATGGGCAAGAGAATTAGGAGTGCAGCTCACCGTGTCCTGAGCAGAACTCCTTAGCGGGGGTCCAAGTCTTCGCCTCTCCCGCAGTCCAGGCAGTCCAGCGTGGGCCTTATATAGCACAGCTGGTGGCTCAGCCTGTGGCAGCCAGCCACTGGGAAGCAGCAGTGAAACCAGATCTGAGCATGAGCCTCCCTCCCCTCCCCACACTCCCTGCAGCTCACAGAGGCTGGGATTTCATGTCTAGATCCTTAGGGGGCATGCCATGGGTCTGATGATGGCCCAGGTGGGCATCTGCCTGGCATTCCACAGGCCAGAACAGAGAGGCAGGGGTCAGGAGGTAGGTTGGGCACTGAGAGGAGCCTTGGGAAAGGGCCAAGGAGAATTCTACATCTGGCAGCATTTCAGGGCTCTGGGGATGGTGCGGTCTTGCCTAAGCTTTGCTTGCTGATCCCCCACATTCCCCTGGCCCTGGCTCCCCCTTTGCAGAGAGAAAGCACTTTGCTAGCCTTAGCACATACTTCAAGCATTCTTAGGCATGCAGGCCACCATGGCCTCTCAGTTGGATGCATCTGGTCTCAGTTGGGCAGCTATTCAGCTTCTCTAATCTGAGGGAACCTCTGGGAACTTCCAAAGGAATGAGGGACAAAGGAAGTGCAGGACACAGAATATCACTTGGTGAAAAAAGTTCTACCTGACCCTCCCTACTTCCATGTGTTGGTTTGTACCCATGGGGACCCCAGATCCCCAGCATGTGGACTCTCGAAGACCAGACATCTCAGTGAGTAAATGTGAAGTCAGGTATGGGCGTTCATCAGCATGTGAGCAGCCAGTCTCACCCATAGGTGGCGTGAGCAGCTGCCTGTGCTCTAGGACTTCCCTGGTTCTTCTGGCACCAGCATGAGGTTGGCTGCCCATTGTCTCAGGCAGTGGCTCTCTAATTATAACATGCATTCAGATCACTCCCAGGGCTGTTAAAATACAGATTTATGGACCCACATTCAGAGTTTCTGATTCAGTGGGGCCTGAGACTTTGCATTTCTATCAAGCTCCAAGGTGATATGGAAGCTGCTGGTTGTTTTTTTTTTTTTTAACCTTTATTTATTTGCTTGTTTCTATGTGGTCCTGAGGAACAAACCCAATGCCTCACCCATGCTAGGCACTGCTACCCATGCTACCACTGAGCTAGAACCCTAGCCCAGCTGCTGGTTCTTGAACCATATTTTGAGAACTGCCAGCCACAAGGATAGAGCCCCAAATGGAAGCAGAAGATGACGACCACAACAGGAGTCTCCTGCCTCCTGCCTCATGTCACAGGCTCTTCCAACCTGGCCTGGGCTTCCTGCCTTGTTCCAGCCCCTGGAGGTGAAGGTCTGTCTCTGGGACTAACCACACCAGGGTCACTCTTTCCACATAACCTCACTGAGCTCTTATTTCGGGCAGGATCTAGACTGGACACTGGGAAGTCATGAGAAGAGACCTGTGTTTTCACTCAGAGGAAAGAGCCTCCTGTGGAAATGATCCCATAGTGTGGCAGTGCAAATCTTCATGCCAGAGAGCCCTGTGCAGTTATGCATGTGCTCCTACCGCGTGTCTCTATATCTCTCTGTGTGTATGGGCCTGTGTATATGCCGTGTCTGCCTTTCTCTCTGTGTAAGCAGGGGTTTAGCAGCTCTGTTTTCTCTGGACATCACCCTAGCCAGGAGCTGTTGGGGAGAGGAGTGGGAGTGGAGAAAAGATGTTGAGCAACAATAGCCCCCCAGCAGCCATAAGACACAAATCTGATTTGCTTTCTCTCCTGGAGCCTTCCTTCCAGCCCCCAGTCTTTGGCCAATGGGCCTCATAACTGGCCCCAGTCTGGTCCAAAGTATCAGAGCCAACCCATGAAGCAGTTTCACCCAAGGCTTTGACAGCAGATGTTTGAACCGAGTGAAGCTCACGTAAGCTCTGCTGGTTTGAGGAATAGACAGACTGAGGCTGAATCACCATGGGCAGAACAAAGGACAGGAGAAAAATATGGACTTGGAAGTCAGAAGCCTCATGCTGGCTCTGTTGCTGATCCTGATGTGTGACCCTGGACTAGCAACAACCCAAGTAACCCTGAGCCTCAGAATCCCCAAATGGGTAGTAGGAGTTGGGACTGAGTGAGCTCATAAGCCCTGCCAGCTCTGAAATTGCAAGGTTGGGTAACATACCTAGAAGAAACACACTAGGCTGGTCAGATATAGTAGGTCTTTAGCTCCTGCGAATCAGAAAGGAAAGGAAGGAATGACGGTTCCAAGAAATGTGGCCAGGATCAGGAGGCAGGCCAGAGAAGCAACATGACCAGAGAGGCTAGATTTTAAAAAGAAAGATAGGAAAGGAAGGTGTAGGGAGGTAAACTATAGATCTAGGGATCAAGGTCAAGGTCATCAGCTATTTTCGAAGAGCTTATGCCATGGGACCCCACGGCATGTGAAAAAGGCCTCTCCTGCTTCCCAGTTGCCTCTCTTGTCTCTCTGTAGTGCAAGGCAGAGGCAGAGTATCCTATGGGGTAAGGATTTGGCAAAGTGGAGCCTCTGGGCCAGGATTCCTGCCTGGGTCTCCTTGCTTGGCCTAGCACTCATGTGCAGGCCTTCATTTACCTAGCCTCAAGTGGCCAATGGGTGTCATCTTGGATAGTACCAGTGTGAGGGACTGTGAGCTAGAATCTCTGGGTTCTAATGCCAACCCTGCTGTTTATGTCCCCCCAGCTCATATTCTGTCCCCCCTCCCAAACTCTCATCAGAGTCCTTTCCTGTTCCCAAGTTGGACTGGACTGGTTGTTGCACAGGGCTAGTCTGGGGGAATCTGAGCCTTCCCTGATCCTCTCCTTCCAAACTCCTTTGAGTAAGAGGCTTTTGCTCTCCTCAGCTGGGATCCAAGGACAGAGAGGGTTTGGGAAGTGGCCATAGGCCTAGACTGTCCAGGGCCTGGCCTGGAGGGGTCAGTCTCAGCCACCAGTCACCATCTGGGGCTTCTTCACACTAGGCTGGTCTCCAGCAGCTCCAAGCCCCAGCCTGGAACACAGGGGAATTCATCAATCAACCCCCACACCCCCGCCCAGGGAATGGAAGGACTAGGAGCCAGTTTAGCCACATGGCCTGTGACCCAAGCTTAGAGCCTGGGGTCCCCACCCTGCTGTTGAAAGAGAAGCTTGGAAACACATGGAGGTGGCTGACCTGATCCTGATGGTTCCAGAGGAAGGTGCTCTCTCTTTGATTGCCTCTCCCCTCCCCTCCTCTGTCGCCTCCCTGTGGCTCGAAGAGGCCTTGCAGGCCTGGGTAGGGACAGGACTCTGATGATCCTTGGAGGCTGGAAGCCTTGGCTGCAGCTCGGAGACCTTAGGGGCTACTGACCAACTGCCTGGGGGGCCCAGAAACCTAGAGTCCAGGGTAGTGGGGGCTTCCCCTCTGACCACGTGGCTCTCCTACCTGTCCTAGGCACAGTCTGTCACTGTTCTACCTCTGTTCACGTATAATTTTATTCCTCAGCTTCTCATCTTGAAATACAGAACTTTCTCCCTGCCAGTGTGATCAGTCTCCAGCTTACTGTCCTCTCTGACTACCCAGACCCATCTCGATTATTCTTTCCTCAGAGAGCAGATAATAATGTTTAACCACACATATACGGCACTCTGTAATTTATGAAGCACATTCTCATCTGTAGCCTCACAGCCAATCTGCGAGGCAGGAGTGATCAATCATGTTCATTTTACAGAGGAAGAACTCAAGTTCAAAGAAGTGAAGTCCCTCAGATATAGTAGGTCTTTAGCTCAAAGTTGCCCCTGCGAATCAGAGGCCAAATGTAGATGGCATCATGAGGCCCTCACAGAAGCCACAATGGAACTCACACACCAACTGTTGATTCCTCAGTGAAAACATGCCTATAAGAGTCTGGATCACCTGCCTACACATGTACCATACTTCCTATAACTACTTTTAATTCCCACAATGTTCCTACCTATGATTCAGCTCTCTATCACACTGTGGTAGATTAAATATCACCACAAAGTCTTTGTAACTCTACTATGATGAAGTAGAGTTCTTTATTCACTCTTTTTTTTAAATTTCTTTTTTTTTTTAATTGTAGATAGACACAATACCTTTATTTTATTTATTTATTTTTATGTGGTGCTGAGGATCAAACCCAGTGCCTCACACGTGATAGGCAAGTGCTCTACCACTGAGCTACAGCCCCAGCCCCTTAATTCACTCTTGACTTGAGCATTATGACTTGCTTAGAATCAGGAATAGGACAGAAGTTGTGCTATACAAGTTCTGGAGTTCAGGCCTCAAGAAGCATTGCAGCTTCTACCTTCACTCTCTTAGAACACTATCTCCATACAAAGAAGTCAGTCTATCCTAGGGAGGACAAAAGATCACACGGATAAAAACTGATGCCCCCACCCAATAGTCCCATATGTGATGTGGCCATCTTGAACCTTCTATCCCAGCAGTTACTTGAGTGAGCCTAGGTGAAACCAGCAGAAGAATGGCCCAGTCAGCCCACAAAACTATAATAAATAATAAGTTGTTGTTTTAAACCACAGAGTTTTGGGGTGGTTTGTTATGCTGCAATAGATAATGACACACATACACTAAGTACAAAAGCTCTTTCAGTTATAAGTGACAAAAGCAAAACTCAGATTGATTTAAGCAGAAAAGGAATCTTAGGGTTCTCATGACTGAAGTCCTAGGAGAAGTTGGATCCAGGTACATAGACAATGTCATCAGAACTGTTCTCTTACCCAGTGCTGTGGCGCATGCCTGTAATCCCACCTACTTGGAAGACTGAGGTAGGCCAGTCTTAAAGACTCTGTCTCTAAATAAAAATAAAAAAGTCTGGAGATGTGACTCAGTGGTAAGGAGCCCCTGGTTCAATCCCCAATGCCGCAAAAAAAAAAAAAAAAAAGAAAGAAAGAAAGAAAGAAAAAATAATTGTTCTCTTTCCATATCTCAACTACTTCCTCTGTAATAGCTTTATTTTTGAGGAGGAGGTATCAGTCTATTTTTCCCAAATAACTACAGTAATATCTCCCATTTCTCATGTTCCTGTACTATATGACTCTACTATGCCACAAAAATAAGAGTCTATATACATATAACATATAGCATATACATATGTGCTAATTAAAATAATAAGGATAATAGAAGAGAGATCAGTAGAGTAGAGTAAGTGGATTAGTGAAGGGAAGAGGGAAGGGAAAGGGAAGGTTCTGGGGAAGGAGATTGAGCAAATGTTTATGTGTACATATGATTATGACATAATGACTCCCACTATTATGTATAATTATAAGGCACCAAAAAATCTAATTTCCCTCACAATGAATCTGAGCTGGCCTCTTAACTTGCTTGTAACCAATAGTTTGAGGTGGACTTCTAGGGCTAGGTCAAAAAATGGCATATAGCTTCCACCTGGATTACTTGGGATGTCCACTCTGGGGAGAGTCAATTCTAACTATCTTGAGACACCATACTGAGAGGCCTGGTGCAAGTGATCTGGTTGGTAGCCCCAGTGAGCCCAACTTTCCAAGCCATTACTGCCAAGGCACCAGGCATGTGAGTGAAGATGTCTTGGGTCCTCTAGACCAACTCATCCATCAGTGAAGTGTCACTCAGTGACCTTAATCAGTACCTCAAAAAGCAGAAATGTCCAGTCAAGTCCTTCATGAAATTCTGACCTATAGAATCTGTGGGATATAATAAAATCATTGTCATTTAACCCATTAAGATTTGGAGTAGTTTTTTACATAGTAGCAATAACTGGAACAGAGGCTGACCATGTAGTATCTCCCAGTAGCTCTAGGCTCCTTTCTAGCACATCTCAAATCCCCAGTGGAAAGAGCATCTCTTCCTCAATTATTTAAAAAATGTCCTGGGAAAGATTCTCATTGGCCCATTCCTGACCCAGTGCCCATAAGCAGGGAATAAAAAGCTCTGATCAGCCCCCTTCTAGAGCCAGGGGAATAGATTGGCCCCCCTGGAATTTTTTCCCCAAAGAAAAGTTGTGATACTGTCACCAGAAGTAGAAAGAATGGATGCTGGGAAGTAAAAATAACATGTGCCCACTGAAAAGATAGCCACAGGGACCCCTTTAATGGTTGTCAACCTTAGATTTACCCACCATTTGTTCTGTTGCAGACCCACACCTTGTAACCATATCCACACCCTCCAGAGAAGCTGAATGAAACTGAGCAACCACAACAACTCCAGCTTAGAAAATGGGAGAAAAAGAAAAGAAGCCTTCAGAAGCACACGTGCCACCATTGGCTGCTGCATGCTCTGTTAGGGTCTGCTCACACAGCAGAGGTTGTAGCAGGGAGCAGACTCCCAGAGAAAAGGTCCTGAGCCAAGTGTATGCCCCAAAACATGTCCAATAGAGCTCTCTACCCTCTGTTATGCATACTGTGGCTCCTTGACCTTGAAACAGGGTACCTCTGTGTCCCTATGGTGCATTCAACACAACCAGAGCCTTATAATTGCACACAGCATCTACTAGTGTTCACTATATTTTTTAAAAATATTTTTTATTAGTTATTGATGGATTTTTAAAAAATTTTTATTTCTTTGCTTATTATGTGGTGCTGAGAATTGAACCCAGTACCTCACACATGCTAGGCAAGCACTCTACCACTGAACCACAACCCCAGCTCCCAAGTGTTCACTATGTTTACAACAACATGTTCATCCCTCCAGAGGCCCAAGTACATTCACTTCTGACTATGGAATTCACACTCTGTTGCCATAATGCTAAACAAGCTTACCACCAAGTGTTCACAGTCACCATAGCATTTCTCTATTCCAGGGACATGAATCAAAGAGTTCATATTCTACAGGTGGTCATCATCGTGTCCCCACTGTGCCCTCTGTTATTATTCATGAGCGGCCCATTCACAATTTTATGTAGGATTAGGAGGTGCAAACTCTGATCAGAGTATCATCTCAAGAGTGTTCCCACCTCCCTGTCAGTTCACACTATGATGTGTTTGCCCTGGTCATCTGACAACTTGCCTGTGCATCCAGCAGACAGCTGCTGTGCATCCCGTGACCTGGGGCCTCTTTTCATGACTCCCCTGAGAGGACCCAGATGGCTCTGGGTGTGGTGTGGCTTTAGCTCTGACCAAGATGCTGGCAGCCCAGAGGAGCCTGAGGCAGTGAGAGGAAGTGGTCTTGGTCAGGGATGAGGGGAGGAGGATGCCGAGTAGATGCCCTCACAGGCCGTACGTTTTTGGGACACGTGGCTATCTTACTGGCTAGAACTGTGGAAAGTTGAGTGTGAGGAACCTTTCTCTTTACAAGCAGAATTTTTCACCCACACAGTGACTAGGCCATAAGGATTTGGTCCCTTTCCGAGGTCACTACCAAGACTCCAGTGCAGGGAAGAAGAAATGGAGGTTAGAGAGGAAGGGCTGGCCCTTGATGGTCAGGCCTAGAAAGACAGAATGGGACAGAGGGATGGAAACAGACACATGGCCCTGCAGAGACCATTGTTATAGACCATTTTGCCGCAGTCCGGCTGCAGCAAAATAATCAGGGGGGGGACGAATAACTTGTGTACGTTGATACAGCAGGAGTAGGAGCCGTTTATTGCAGGACAGGAGCAGTATTTATACATTCCACACAGCTTATCTAATTAGCATAAACTAGATACATCAGTCAACCAATCAGGAATCTCTACACTTAATGGCTCGGTTTTGTTACTTCTCAAACCACTCCCTCTGACATTTTGCCAGGCACCATCCAGACTTGTTTACGAACTTTAACATTCCCCTGGCAAAATGCCAGGTGTTATTTTGACTTGTTTACAGACTCTAACATTTCCCCCTTTTGTTTAATTTAAATAATGACCATAGTGGTTTTTACAGAAACACCATAAATAACCTGCTACAAACAGAAAGGGAGGATACAAAATGCCACAATACCAAGCCAATTGATGGCTCCATGCAAGAAGCCCTTGGAAAAATTATACCAGCAATGACACCGTTAGCAAAGATACCGAGTTACAATTTGTTATAGATTACAGTTTGTTGTCTCAGTCCAGGTAAAGCAGTGTCTCAATAGATTAACTCACAGTCCAGGTAAATCACAGTCCAGGTAAGTTCTGCAGGCAGCTAGCTTAAATCACAGTCCAGGTAAGTTCTGCAGGCAGCTAGCTTGATCCGAAGTCTCGTCTGTTTCTCAGCCGAAGTCTCGTCCGGTTTTCAGCAACACTGGAAATTCTTCCACCTTGGTCTTTACCGGCACTGGGACGAAGGCAGGAACTCCGGATGGCTAAAGAAAATCCTGTAGCATTCTACTAAGAAAACAACCTTCTGAACAATTTAGTACATTATCTCAAGGTTTTTTTGCATTTGAAATAAGCATTAATAGTGCTCATTACTCATCAGCTTCCAGGTGTGGGAGAACCATTGTAGCTTAGTTATTGGCATTGAAAATGACCAAACATCAGGGACACCAGTAGCGTCTTCTGCTGGCTGTAGTGCCTGGGCAGCCCCAGATGGCCCTGGGGAGTGTCCCGGACTCAAACTGCTACTGGGCACAGGGAGCAAGAGCCTGCGAGACTGTGCCTCCAGGTCAGGTCTAGATTTGGGCTCGCGGCAGTGGAAGAGCCAGCTCCCCGGCCAGGAGGCGGGGAAGGGCCAGTCACCACCGCCTCTTGGAAAATCCTTGCTGCGCTGTGACCGGCTTGCACACTCGGCAGCCGCCTCTCCGCTTCACGCACCCTCCGGTAACGAAAAGTATTTAGTAATAGCCTTTTGCTGCAACTTTTTTCCTGATAATCCTTCTTCTTCTGAACTTTCTTTTTCTTTCTGACTAGAGTTCCTGGGCTCTTATCAACACATGCCCTAACTATTCTTGGTTCCACTGGGGTGCCTTCTTCCCTTAGTAATTTACTTCTCACCCCTTCCATATTTTCATCACAAAGACAATACAATACACTGAGACAAAACAAGACACAAACATACTGTATCAATCTTCTCCATTTTCTTGAAATGACCATTTTTCCTCTCGCCCTATCTGCCTAGGGACGAGCAGATTGCCCCCGTCCTATCTATGGACGGGCAGCTTTTTTTCGTCACTTACCCCCGAGTGTCCCGGGGCTCCCCGTAACGGGCCACCATCTGCCGCAGTCCGGCTGCAGCAAAATAATCAGGGGGGGGACGAATAACTTGTGTACGTTGATACAGCAGGAGTAGGAGCCGTTTATTGCAGGACAGGAGCAGTATTTATACATTCCACACAGCTTATCTAATTAGCATAAACTAGATACATCAGTCAACCAATCAGGAATCTCTACACCTAATGGCTCGGTTTTGTTACTTCTCAAACCACTCCCTCTGACATTTTGCCAGGCACCATCCAGACTTGTTTACGAACTTTAACATTCCCCTGGCAAAATGCCAGGTGTTATTTTGACTTGTTTACAGACTCTAACACCATTTTCCTTTTGTTCCAGAAGCAAAGCAATGTTTAGGGTGCATGAAGTGGGATATTTTTTGCCCAGGAGAACAAGATCCTTGAGGATAGGATGTTGGGTAGTAGCAGAGAAGACAAAGTAAGGGGAGAGGAATTTGAATCCAACTCCTAATTTTTAAAAATTTAAGTGTAATTTTCTTACTGTAAAATTCAACCTTTTGAATTATATGGTTTTGACCAATATAATCACACAACTATTATCATAATCCAGATATAAAGTATTTTGCTGGGTGTGATGGTAAACGCCTATAATCACAGCTACTTGGGAGGCTAACTCAGGAGGATCAAGAATTTGAAGGCATCCTGGACAAATTAGCAAGACCCGGTCCCAAATTTTTAAAGGGGCTGGGGATTTAACTCAATAGTAAATCACTTGTGGTTAAAAACAACAACAACAAAAAAGGGGCGGGGGGAAGAAAGAAAGGGAAAAGAAAAAGAAAGAGAGAAAAATATTTCCATTACCTCAGAAGTTTCCTCTACAATCAACCCCCCACTGCAGCCCCAGCAGCTGGCAGCTACTGATCTGTTTTCTTTCCCTGCAGTTTTGCCTTTTTGAGGCAAATGTCACATAATGAAATCACATGATAGAAGCCTTTTTGAATCTGCTTTCTTTTACATATAAAAAACATCCATGTTGTGTGCATCAGTAGTTCATTCCCTTTTTTTTTTGGAGGTTGGAGGATTGAACCCAGAAGTGCTTAACCACTGAGCCATATCCCCATATCCCCAGCCCTTTTATTTTAAAACAGGGTCTTGCTAAGTTGCTGAGGATGGCTTTGTACCTGCAATCCTTCCAAGCCACTGAAATCATAGGAATGTGTCACCACACCCAGTTCATTCCTTTTTATTGCTAAGTAGTATTCCTTGTATGGATGTACCAGTTTGTTTATCCATTTACCACTTGAAAGACTTGTAGGTTAACTTGTTTTTAGCAATTACATTTTAGCTATAAGAATTTGTGCACAAATTCTACAGGTATTTGTTTAAACATGTTTTTCATTTCTTTTGGGTAAATACCTAAGAGTGAAGTTGTATGGCAAGTATATATTAAACCATATAAAAACTGTTAACCCACCAGGTACGGTGGCCCACCCTGTAATCCCAGCCACTTGGGAGGCTGAGGAAGAAGGATCAAGAGTTCAAAGCCAGCCTCTGTTGAGAGCCACAGCCGAAGGGGCCCCAGCAAACTTCCAGCTGCCAGCAAACTTCCAGCTGCCGGCTGATGATTGGCTCACAGCGGCCCCAGCAACATCTAGCTGATTGGCTCCTCGGCCCCAGCAACATCTAGCTGATTGGCTCCTCTGCGGTGATGCTCATTGGGCTGTTTCCCTGCCCTTTCAGACCACGGAGCTGCTCATTGGGGGACTTTTTTGGCTCCGCCCACGTACCCAGCCAATCGGCCTCAAGAGCAGGAGGATTGTGGGAGGTGGAGAGAAGCTTGGGTGGGAGAGAGAGGCTTGTGGAAAGCCGGTGGTGGCAGTTGAGGCTCTGAGGGTTTTTCCTGAGAGGCTGTTTTGTTTGGCGTGTGTGGTTCTAAAAATAAAGTTAGTTTCTTTTGACAAGTGGCTCCTGATTGTGCCCAGCCAGACTGCGGCATTTGGTGGCTCGCACGGGGAGCGACTGAGGGTAAGTGAACTGCTCGCCCCTGAGGGCAGGGAGAGAGGATGGGTAGCCATTTTAAGATTCTTCTTTTGTTATTTTGTTTCACTTTTGTTTTAAGTTGCCTGTCCCTGGAGATGTGTAAGATGGAAGAAAAACCGCTCACATCTGAGGAACAGATAGGGAGAAAGGACGGATGGACATTTCAGGAGGCTATTATAATGATTTTGTGTTGTTCCAATTTTGTTTCACTCTGTTTCAGTTTTGTTAGGCGTTATCTTGTTGGGTTGTATTATAGTAGAAATACGGGATCAGAAATTAGTAAAAAACAAACTGAAAGAGTGTTAAGTAAATTGTTAGAGGAAGGAGGCATCTCAGTAAAATCAAGAACAATCAGGGCATACGTTGATACAATACAAAAATGTAGCCCATGGCTTTTTAAGGAGGAGTTGTTAAATATATCACAATGGAACCATCATGGTGAAGATTTAAAAAGAATAGAAAAGAAAAGCCCAGGGACTCTGCCAGTTGGCACATTGCCATTGTGGACGTTCATATCTTGTTTGCTTAGTCCAAAGCCTTCAGTTCAGACAATGGTAGAGGAAGAAGAAGACATAATGATTCAAGTAAAAGAGAAGGTCTCTCAAGTTAGTCAGACAGAGGAAAAGATTCAAGTAAAAGAGAAGGCCTCTCAAGCTAGTCAGACAGAGAAAGAAAGTGTAAAACAGAAAAAGCCATCAGGGGGAAAGTTACAACAGGAGACTGCTACTAACACCTTTCTATCACCAGAGGACGTAAGTGTCCAACTAACAAGGCCACCTCCATATGCTGGGAGGTCCCCAACCCCCGCAGTTGATAGTTGGGATCCTGAGACAAGATCTCAAATATTAACATGCCCTGTATTTGAGGCAGGAGGGCAGCGATTTTACCAAGTTTTAAATTTCAAAACAGTGAAGCAGCTAAAAGAGGCTGTAACAACCTATGGTCCTCAAGCACCCTTCACTGTAAGCATGGTCGAATCCATTAACAACTTGAACATGACGCCAGCAGATTGGGCTAATATGTGTAAAGCTGTGCTAAATGGAGGACAATACCTGTTATGGAAGGTTGCCAATGAGGAATTTTGCAAGGAGACGGCTAGGCGAAATGCAGCAGCTGGTTATCCTCAGAGAAATCTAGATATGTTGTTAGGAAAGGGACCTTATGAGGATCAGCAGCAACAAATTGCATATGATCCTGGTGTATACGCACAAATTGCTGCAGATGCAATTAAGGCATGGAAGACTTTACAAGGACATGGAGGTTTACAAGGTCAATTATCTAAGGTAATACAAGGAGCTAATGAACCTTATGCTGAATTTGTAGATAGGCTTATTCAAACAGCTACCAGAGTTTTTGGGAATACAGAACAAGCAATGCCATTACTAAAACACCTGGCTTATGAGCAAGCGAATCGTTGGTGCAGAGATATCATTAGACCATGGAAACATGAAGATTTAAACACATATATTAAATTATGTAGAGACATTAATGAACAAGAGCAAGTCGTGGCAGCTGCAGTAAAACAGGCTTTAGATGCCAGAGACATTAATGAACAAGGGCAAATTGTGGCAGCTGCAGTAAAACAGGCTTTAGATGCCAGGCCAAGAACATGCTACAATTGTGAACAAACAGGACATTTTAAAAGGAATTGCCCCATTGGAGGAGGGTTTAACAAAACTAGGTATCAAAGGAGTAGAATACCAGGTATTTGCCCACGATGCCGTAGAGGGAGACATTGGGCTAATGAATGCCGTTCTCAAACCACCATAGAGGGTACTCCATTATCAAAAAACGAACAAGGACCAGGTGTTTATCCACGATATCGTGGAGAAAGGCATCGGGCTCCATTGCCAAAAAATGGACAGGGGGGCCCAATGCTCCGGGGCCCAAAACCACAAATATACGGAGCACTGGAGGAACCCAGCAACCCCATCAGGGTAGTGCCCAGGACACATTGTCCATCAGATCCCTCATCAGACAAACCAGAGGGAGCGCAGGGTTGGACATCTGCGCCTCCGCCAGAGCAGTACTAACTCCAGAGATGGGAGTTCAAATCATTCCCACAGGGGTGAAAGGACCTCTTCCCAAAGGAACAGTAGGCTTATTATTGGGACGCAGCTCTTCTACTCTAAAAGGACTTATGATAAGTCCTGGGGTAATTGATCCCGATTATGAAGGTGAAATAAAAATTATAGCCAGTTCTCCAAAGGGTATATCAGTAATTTCACCAGGAGATAGAATAGCACAGTTACTAATAATACCCAGCCTACATGATAAATTTTCCAGTCGTACTGTAGAAAGAGGTTCCAAGGGATTAGGCTCCACAGGTGTAGATTGGGCTATGCTTTCTTTAAATTTAGATTCTCGCCCCATGCTAAAACTAAATATTCAAGGACATGAATTTAATGGGCTACTGGATACAGGTGCAGACCTTAGCATCATCTCTCGTCAAGAATGGCCAAAACATTGGCCATTACAACAAGCCACTCAAACGCTTCGAGGCCTAGGAGTGGCGACTAATCCCCATAGAAGTGCAATGGTATTAGATTGGAAGGATCCTGAAGGATGTGAAGGAACTATACAGCCATATGTATTGGATCATCTTCCCGTAAATTTATGGGGACGAGATGTCCTAGATCAATTAGGTTTGACATTAACAAATAACATCAACCAAAATGCACCCACTATTATGACTAGACAAGGTTTTAGGAAAGGAAAAAGATTAGAAAAACAAGAACAAGGTATAGCAGCACCAATACAAATAGATCAAGGAACAGACAGACATGGGTTGGATTTTCAGAAAGGGCCACTGAGACAATAAAAATTACTTGGAAATCAGAAAGACCAGTATGGGTTCCTCAGTGGCCCCTGACTAAAGAAAAGATACAAGCAGCCCATGACCTGGTCAAACAACAATTAGCAGAAGGACATATACAACCTTCTGTATCTCCCCATAATACTCCCATTTTTGTCATCAAAAAGAAATCTGGTAAATGGAGATTATTGCAAGATTTAAGAGCCATTAATAATGAGATGGTTATTATGGGACCTGCTCAATCAGGGATTCCTCAATTGTCTGCTTTGCCAAAAACCTGGTATGTTTTAGTTATAGATATTAAAGATTGTTTTTTTTCAATTCCAATTCATCCTGAGGATAGTCCACGTTTTGCATTTACTATCCCTGCACTGAATCATGAAGGTCCTGATCAGAGATATGAATGGAAAGTACTCCCTCAAGGGATGGCTAACAGCCCAACTATGTGTCAAATTTATGTTAACAAAGTAATCCAGCCACTTAGAAATCAAAATCCTGAACTACAAATATTTCACTATATGGATGATGTATTATTAGCACACAAAGATAAAAACACATTGCTAGAATGTTATGCCACACTTACAAACTTATTAAAAAATTATAATCTAGAGATAGCAATAGATAAAGTACAATTAAATTTTCCAATTAATTATTTAGGAGTTCTATTATCCTCAACCATGGTCCGTCCACCAAAAATTCAAATACGAGTAGATCAACTCAAATCACTTAATGACTTTCAAAAGTTATTAGGAGACATAAATTGGATAAGGCCTTATTTAGGTATACCAACAGGAGAGTTGGGACCTTTATTTGATATCCTAAAAGGTCCATCAGATCCAAATTCACCCCGAATGTTAACGCCTGAAGCAAGAAAGGCATTAAAAATCATTGAAACATATATGGAAAATATGCATTTGGATAGAATTGATATAAGTTTGCCTTTATTATTTATTGTACTACCAACAAAAAATATTCCTACAGGAGTATTTTGGCAAGAAGGTCCATTATTATGGATACATTTATCTTATTCTCCTAACACTATTCTTACTAGGTATCCTGAGGCTGTAGGACAATTAATACTCAAAGGAATAAAAGCAGCAAAGGGAGTGTTTGGAATTTCTCCCAATAAAATTATTACTCCATATACTATGAATCAAATTGATGAGTTAGCTAATGAGTTAAATACTTGGGCAATAATCATGTGCAAATCTAATGTTTCATTTGATAACCACTTACCATCTAATCCTTTATTGTCTTTTTGGTCATTGCATCCTGTAATTTTTCCAAAAATGACAAGAAAAACACCTATCATGAATGCTCCAAATATATTCACTGATGGGTCAAATAATGGTACAGCAGCAGTAGTTACCCCTGATCAAACTTTTACATTTTTAGTACCCAAACAATCAGCTCAAAAGGTAGAGCTTAATGCAGTTTTACAAGCTTTTGTGATGTTTAAAGATTCTGTATTTAATTTATTTTCTGATAGTCAGTATGTAGTTAATGCTATAGTATCTCTTGAAGATGCTGGTAGGATTTCCCCTTCTTCTACTGTTTTCTCTTTGCTTTCCACTATACAAAGTCTAATCTGGGACAGAAAAGATCCATTCTTTATAGGACATATCAGGGCACATACAGGATTGCCTGGAGCCCTTAGTTTGGGCAATGATTTAGCAGATAAAACTACACATGACATACATATTTTCTCTACACTAGAAGAAGCTATAAATTTTCATAAAAAGTTCCATGTCAATGCTAATACTTTACAAAAGCGTTTTAAAATAACTAAGGAACAAGCTAGACAAATAATAAAACAATGTCAAAATTGTGTGACCTTTTTACCACAAGTTAATCTTGGAGTCAATCCTAGAGGATTGATACCTAACCATATTTGGCAGATGGACGTCACACACTTGCCAGAATTTGGAAAATTAAAATATTTGCATGTTACAGTTGATACTTCTTCTGGATTTTTGATGGGCTCCCTTCATGCCGGAGAAAAAACTAAAGATGTTATAGCTCATTGCTTACAAAATTTTGCCACTGTGGGTGTTCCAAAACAGTTAAAAACAGATAATGCCCCTGGTTATACTTCTACCTCTTTTAAACAATTTTGCTCAACATTTGGCATTACTCATATAACAGGAATCCCATACAATCCACAGGGACAAGGCATAGTTGAAAGAGCTCATCAAACTATTAAAATGTACTTATTAAAGCAAAAAGAAGGAATTGGGAAGGGGTATATATTCCCCAAAGATAAACTTAAAATAACCCTTTTTACTCTAAACTTTTTAAATTTGGATTCATCAGGACTTAGTGCTGCGGAAAGGCATATGTGTCCAAAAAATGTACATAAGCCCAAGGTACTTTGGAAGGATATTCTAACAGGACAATGGAAAGGTCCTGACCCAGTAATTGTCTGGAGTCGGGGGTCTGTTTGTGTGTTTCCACAGGGAGAACAGCAGCCGATTTGGATTCCAGAGAGATTAACCAAGGTCCTGACCCAGTGATTGTCTGGAGTCGGGGGTCTGTTTATGTGTTTCCACAGGGAGAACAGCAGCCGATTTGGATTCCAGAAAGATTAACTAAAGCGATTTCTACAGACCAAAAAGAAGATGATTTGGCTCAAATCCATAACAACTGATATCCAAAACTCCAGTTTGGCTATTCTTACATCTGCAACAGAACCAGGATGCTTTTTTCAATATCTATTTTATTATTGCCCTTTGCCATATCATGAAGTTCTATTTTGTTTTTTGAGCTCATACAGACCTAGGTTAATGTTTTGCTGATCAGTTCTATTTTTTGACTATAGAGTTTTTAAACATTGCAATGGAGATTTCACCTGTAAAAAGTTATAAGGCCTTTACTATAATGTTATGTGTTGTATGTATTATATTATGTGTGCACACTTGTGTTTTGTGTTATATGTTTGAATGTATGTATGTCCATATATCATATATGATGAGCGCTCATGATAAAATGGATCCAAATATTTTTTTTTAATTCACGTGATTTAAATGGTTTAATTTAATTGGGTAAACAGCTGTTAAAGATTGTTTTAATATGTGAACACAAAAGAAGGTTAACAGATCTGTTTGTTTACTTTCACCTTTCCTTTTCATTATATTTAATAATTCTCTTAAAGATAATGTAAATTGTTAAGAAAATTGTTTTCTTTTAGTGCCTTCTGTAATGTTACATAATTTTTTCTTTAGCCATTATTGCCAGAATTCCTATCTTCATCCCAGTGCTGGTGAAGTCAAAGATAAAACCAATCTACAGCTTCTACAATAGCCATCACTGAACTGCTTGCAGAACTTGCCTGGACACATTGTGAGCTCACCTGTATGCATTGTGAACTATCTGTTGGTGCAGCGACTTGTGGTAGTGTTGGGGTATTTTTGCTGATGATGTCATCGGTGGTACAATTTTTCCAAAAGGAGCCGTCAATTGGCTTGGTGTATCTTCCTCCCTTCTGCTTGTCATGATCGTCCAGCTAAAATTTGGGGGCCAACAGAGGTGAGGCAAAGAACCTCACCCCCCCGCTGGTACAAAGACCTCTCCACAGGTGTGGCTGTATACTGGACCGGTAGTCAGTGACGGGTAAGATCCAATTGCAATGGTACCAACCTAAGGACCATATGTACTATTGGACAACCTAAGGCAGGCACGGTCCCTAAGCCACATGCTTGTTGTTTAAACAGAGAGGGGGAGATGTTGAGAGCCACAGCCGAAGGGGCCCCAGCAAACTTCCAGCTGCCAGCAAACTTCCAGCTGCCGGCTGATGATTGGCTCACAGCGGCCCCAGCAACATCTAGCTGATTGGCTCCTCGGCCCCAGCAACATCTAGCTGATTGGCTCCTCTGCGGTGATGCTCATTGGACTGTTTCCCTGCCCTTTCAGACCACGGAGCTGCTCATTGGGGGACTTTTTTGGCTCCGCCCACGTGACCCAGCCAATCGGCCTCAAGAGCAGGAGGATTGTGGGAGGTGGAGAGAAGCTTGGGTGGGAGAGAGAGGCTTGTGGAAAGCCGGTGGTGGCAGTTGAGGCTCTGAGGGTTTTTCCTGAGAGGCTGTTTTGTTTGGCGTGTGTGGTTCTAAAAATAAAGTTAGTTTCTTTTGACAAGTGGCTCCTGATTGTGCCCAGCCAGACTGCGGCAAGCCTCGGCAACTTAATGAGGCCCTGAGCAACTAGGTGAGATCCGTCTTAAAATAAAACGTAAAAAGGGCTGGGGGTGTGGCTCAGTGTTTAACTGTCCCTGGGTTTAATTCCTGGCACAAAAAACAAAAACAACCTGCTAACCTGTTTTGCAGTATGCCTGTACCATTTACCTTTCCACCAGCAATGCTGAGTAGGCTACTCAGTATTCTCATCGGCACTCAATATCATCAAAGTTTTATATTTCAGTGTTTATTTTCAGCCATTCTAATGTGTGTACAGTGTGATCTCGTTGTGTTTTTAACGCATTTACCTAGTGACCAATGATATTGAACATCTAATTTACCATTTATATATCTTTTCTGATAAATTATCTTTTCAAATATTTTGCCTATTTCATAATTAGGTCAATTATTTTCTTATGAATGAGCTTCACATGAATTTTACATATTCTGAATATGCATATTATGAGATATGTGTTTTGTAAACATATTTCTCCATCTGTGGTTTATCTTTCCAGTTTATCAACTCATCAATTTTTACTTTATAGACTGTATTTTTGATTTTGGACCTAAAAGCCCAGAGTTGAAAAGATTTTATTCTATGTTTTCTCTAGGAGTTTTTTAGTGTTAGGTTTTGCCTTTAAGTCTAGAATTCATTTTGAACTAGTTTGTGCACGTGATATGAAGTATGGGTCAAGGTTCCTTTTTTTGGCACAAAGATGTTCAATAGTTCCAGTACAATTTGTTGAAAAGACTATCCTAATTGGGCATGGTGACCCACACCTGTAATCCTAGATACTTTGGAGGCTGAGGCAGGAAGATCTTAGCAAGACCCTGTCTCAAAACAAAAGTAAAAAAGGGCTGGGGATGGAGCTCAGTGGAAGAGCGCCCCTGGATTCCATCCCCAAAATAAAAAATAAAACAAAGCCCCCGTTAACAATGTGACCCTGTGGCATTGATCTTAGCTCTATAGAGCTTTCTCAGTACACCAAGTTCAGTAGTGGGATAAACATCTCTCTTACCTGATCCCAAAACAGGGCTACTTAGCTCAAATAAGACACAGTCTGTTCATTCAGTGGAATAGCTCTTTGGCCTTTTATTTACAGTCTCTGCTCTCTCCAGGATTCAGACATGAGTCTCTTGAGAACTACACCAGAGATTGCTGATTGTCAAGCACATTTGCTGGGTTCAGAACAGCCCCTCCCCTGCAATGACTCTCATATCTCCCAGGCGGCTTCTGGGCCAGACAGGTTTTGAATCTTTTTAAAAATTTTTTTTTTTAGTTTTAGTGGACACAATATCTTTATTGTATTTTTATGTGGTGCTGAGGATCAAACTCAGTGCCCCATGTGTGCTAGGCAAGCACTCTACCTCTTGAGCCACAACCCCAGCCCAGGTTTTGAATCTTTTACACTCATACAATCCACCTCCACTAAAAATAGGGAAGATGCCAGGAGAGCGCATCAGCAGCCTTCCCTTTTCTGCTGCTTCATCCATCAAAGCTGCTGTTGTTTTTCGTTTTGGCCTGAGCCTGATTATAGTCCGTGGAGAGAGCACAGACCAGGTCTCCTAATTTCCATCCTCTGATCTTTCCATTGTATCACTGTTGGCCCTTCATGGAGAATGGTGGAGTTGGTAGCTCTCTTTATTATCTTCCCTCCAGGACACCAGGAAGATGAAGGGGCTCTAATGGTCATGCACTTCTGAGAATAAGAATGATGACTCACTCAGGCCATCCTGAGAAAAAAGGGACTTGTAAAGGTATAAGGAGCTGGAGCGGGAACTCTAGGCAGGTCCTTGTCTCTCAGGTTCCTGGTGTTTCTCCTGCGGTGTGTTTGCTTCTTTCTGTGTAGTTGGTTCCACTTGTTTGTTTTGTTTTGGTACTGGGGATTGAATTCAGGGACACTTGAGCACTGAGCCCATCCCCAGCCCTATTTTGTATTTTATTTAGAGACAGGGTCTCACTGAGTTGCTTAGCACCTTGCCGTTGCTATGCTTGCTTTGAACTCACGATCCTCCTATCTCAGCCACTAGAGCCACTAGGATTACAGATGTGAGCCACTGCACCCAGCTTCAACTTGCATTTTGCTCATGATAGGCTCATCTGGGGCTGTTTTGGGCCAGAGAACCAGCCTGAGCCAGTGCCTGCTCCTGGCCAAACACAGGGGTCCTGCTTCCCCAAATAGGAGTCAGGGAGGGGGCAGGTACAGCTAGAAGGGGACCTGAAGTGTGGTGGCACCACGAGGGTTACCAGCACTATTTGAGGTTTGTCCTCACATCTGAAAACCTCACACACACACCCTAAGCACTCCAGCCCATACCTCTCTGCTCCCTGAGCTTCCTGCTTTCCACTTGATTCCCCCCGTGTTGCAGTACTCTGTTCCCCCAGGAATGCTCTGTCTTCCCTTACTTGATGATGAGCTCCTGAAGGTTAAGACTGTCTTATTTATCTCTGTGTTCTTGGCACGTGGCTCAAAATAATATATTCATAGATCCCCATAGGAAAGGGGCTTACCAAGGCTGTTGACAGAGGAAGGAGCAGAGCCAGGGCAAGAGACTGTTCTCCTGTCTGTGTCTCTCCCATTCTACAACTTCAACACAAAGGCTGCCCCTTTGGTACTCACAACAAGCAAGCACACGCACTGAGCTTTTGGGAGTCAGTAGACTTGGCCAAGGGGGTCACCTCTACTCCAGCTCCTTCTCTCCTCTTCCTCTTCCACCACTGCTCCTTAGATCCCCTTCCAGACCTTTCTCCCATTTTTCAGTACAGCAGATGCCCCAGCCTCCGAAGTCCTGACCCTGCAGATCTCTATCCACCCAGCGACCTCATCTTCTACCCCCAGTTCTTATTAAAACATTTTCCTTACAGGAACAGCTCTCACCAAGACATCTGGTACACTAAACTGCCCCATAATTGTGTCTGGTGTGAACGTAATGGGAGCAGTAGGAAAGGGGGACTCCCCATGGGGAGAATGAGTCCATCTGCTTGTGTTTCTATAAGTAAATCTTTTTCTTGAGATAACTCCCAAGGGCACATACCCAGACGTCTGCTTTGTGAAGCTTCTTACAATATCTATTTGCATCAAGACTCAGCTGAGGTAACCACCATTTTCTTTAGAAACCCTTCCTCGTGGCCCCAGGCTGAGCTAACTGTCCCTCTTCTTTCCCACAATCCCTGTGTTCTCCTCCAGCAGAGTGTTTATCACATTCTACTGACATTGTTTTCTTGCCTTCCTCCTCTCTATGGTGAGGCCCTAGAGGACAGAGGTTCTTGGCATGTCTTATTCCTCTTGGCATCCAAGCACCCAGAAGATCGGGAGTTATGTGTGGACTGGGCTGGTCTCCCACATGCCTAATGGGCCACACTACGCCCACTACCTTCCCTGGAGTATGGGGTACACCACACCTAATATGCCCATGGAGCTTCCCTTGGGGTCATCACCCTAGGACATTCCCTTGGCCCAGGAGATGGAGGCAGCCCGGGATACAGGGTGTGGGTGGCCTCTGGCTGACCCCCTCCACACCCCCAGGGCCCTCCACTGCAGGGATGTCCCTCCTCTTCTCTGTACTTTCTGGCCCTGGCACGAACCTTGTTGGCACCATTGGGCTTTTAATATTTTCCATTCCTGGCTGTTATACAACATTTCACCTCAAAAATGCTTCCTCCCCCTCACCAAAGGGCACGCCTTTCCAGTGAGAGGAGCCGAGGCTGGACCAGTGGAGATGACCCACCCGTGTTTTGGGTCTTGGAGCAGCCACAGCCCAGTCCTGGAAAAGAGGTGGCAGAAAAGTCTTCCCAGCCAATGAAGTGAGAGCCCAAGCTGGTCTGAGGCGTCGCGGTGCTAGAATCACTGAGACAAAGTGGGGGACACCTGCTTGGCTCCATCTGAGTCCCCAAAGCCATCCCTTTCACCTGCCCTCTGGCCTTGGCCAAGTGGCTTTGCCTAAGCAAATTATTTGTAGGAGAATGACATTGCTTATCTTCAAGGTCCTTGTGAGTCTCAATGCTGCAGATTTGGATCACCTGGGGAGTTTTTAAAAGTACCCAAGTCCAGACCCACCTCAGAGACTGGTCACTGATGTGCCATGGGACTGGGAAATTGGTGTATTTAATAGCTCTCCATACAATTGTCACAGCTACAGCTAGCAAGGACTGCTCTGATGGGAAAGCACTTTCTAATGTGACTATAGGAGCTGGCTGCTGCTTTGATGATCAAGAGCATCACACCACCCATCTCCCCAAAAAGATGACCCCAAGGATGCCTGAGATCCCACTGAGATGGGGTACTGGCATATATATATATATGTGTGTGTGTGTGTGTTAAATGCATTGATGAGCTAGTAATGAAGCAAGGAATACTTAGGTCAAAAAGAAACAAAAGCTAGAATCCAGGGTCAGCTTTTACCTCAAAGACATTATTTGAACCCAGGGACCCTTAGTTTTAGATTTTCAGCCTATGAAATAGGACAACCCATGATACAAAGACAAAACTTAATACAATCACTAATGGGGGAAATTGGTATCACTTTGATGACAGTGACTAATGGTAACCTTCCCCATGAGTTATACCTGGATAATTTTTCTAAAGTATACAGCCACTCAGAGGAGAGTGGAGGCCTGAACAAGGAGTGGGGTGGGGGCACTTGGAAAGGAGGGAAGGGTTATGGACATTGGGTAGCCAAGTTGCAGGATTCTTCAAGGATTCTTCCTTGAGAGATGAATCCACCTCCTAGTCTGGTCCCCCTGCACTCACATCTGAGTTCTTTGGGAGATAGTGTTTATATATATATATATATATATATATATATATATATATATGATTTCAAGGAGGAGCAAGTCAGTTCTGCTCTGGGAACTCTCAAAGCAGAAACATTTCCCCCTCCATGGTGGTATTCCTCACTGCATTTTTTTTTTTTTTAAATAGCTCTCTGCATCCATCAAGACAGGAAAAGGCAGGGCTATGAAGAAGCCCTGCCTGGATCAGGGTGTTTGTGAACCTACATGAGTCACCACCTGAGGACTCTTAGAAACATGTAGGTAAACTTTGTAGGGGTGGAAGGGGCTCCTCATCCACCTCAGCAGGAAGACACAAAGAGCAGATGGAATGTGGGTGCCTACTCTTTCATTTTTATTCTAATAACTTGTAAGTTATGTCCTTAGGCTATTAAGATCTGGGGGAATCCAGTTACAAAAAATTAAAAACTGACAAAATATCTCTTAGACTTGGTAATTGGTAAGTTCTTGGTGGTTTTAGGAGAATTTTCAGGGGAAGATGGCTGAAGCCATCTCAAAGGATAGGGAAGGAAGGAAAGGTAGGCAAGAAAGTGAAGACAGCATTAAGTGCCCTTCAAAGATATTTGGATAGAGGAATGAAGTAGTCACAAAGTGGCCAGAAAGGGAAGGAGAGAACCCTTTACAAAATGGAAGACGCTCGAGCAACTTTGTTATGCTTAAGAGAAAGCACCAATGCAGAAGGGGTCAGAAATAAGGGGCGAGCAGAGGCTGATGGAGCAAAGTCTCAGCATCAGTGTAGATAAAAGGATACAGAAACTGCGGAAATTGTTAAGATGGGCAGTTCTCTACAGCAGGGCTCAGCAGGCTAGCCATTCTCAGATTCAGGAGAGGCAGACTGTAGGGGAAAGGCAGAGATGAGGGGAGCCCCAAAGAATAGGAGTGCAAGAGAATCAGAGGTACTGGAAAAGGAAGAATTCACATGACCCTCCAGTGATCCAGACTGAGGAAGAAGGAAGAGGGATAGGAGGAAGCAGAAAGACTGGAGCTAGAGGTCTCTAGTAAGTTAAAGATCAAGGAAGAGGTGTGGGGAGTTAAGATTGTGTAAGTAGGAAGACAGAAGACTATTAGGAACGTGACATTTAAGATTTCTGAGGAAGAGCACCTTATGCAAATTATTTAAACTCTCCAAGTCTCAGACCACTCGTTTGTAAAATGGTACTATAAAATCCTGCCCATAAAGCATTCTTTTCTCTATAGATTAAATGACCAAGCGTAAAAGTGTGGAGTCTGAAGAATGAAATTATGGCATTTGCAGGCCTGTAAATGGATGGAACTGTAGACTATCATGCTAAGTGAAATAAGCCAATCCAAAAAAACCAAAGGCCAAATGTTCTCTCTGATATGCCCATGCTAACACACTAGGTGGGGAGGGAAGAATAGAAGTTCATTGGATTAGACAAAGGAAAATGTTGGAACGGGAGAGGGGATGGGAATAGGAAAGACAGTAGAATCGGACATTACTATCCTATGCTCCTATATGAACACATGACCAGGGTAACTCCACAGCATGTACAACTGCAAGAATGGGATCCTACTTAGAATAAGTTATACTCTATGTGTGCATAATATGTCAAAATACATTCTACTGTCATGTATATTTAAAAAGAACAAATAATGGGCTGGGGCTGTAGCTCAGTGGTGAAGTACTTGCTTCACATGTGTGAGGCACTGGGTTCGAGCCTCTGCACTATATAAAAATAAAGATACTGTGTGTTCATCTACAAATAAATATTTTTAAAAATCTAGAAAAAAAAGAACAAATTAAAAAAAAAAAGAAGTGTGGTGTCTGGGACATGAGAGGCACTCAATATATGTGGAAAATGAAGGAGAGTGTGTCACTTTCCCTCTATGGACCTGTGTCCAATTCCTTACTGATTGTTTGATCTACTTGTTGACAGAGGTGTGCTAACAACTCTCAACTATGTTGTAAATTTGTCTATTTTTATTTTGCTTCCATTGCTTTCCTTTCGCTTTATGTATTTTGAAGTTATGCTGTTAGGTGTTTATAAATCTGTGGTTGTTCTATCTTTCTAATGGACCTTTTATTATTATGAACTAACCCTTCTGTTTCTCATAAGATTTTTTTACCCAAAATTCCATTTTTACTAAAATTAGTGTAAATATGTCAGCCTTTTATAGTTGGTATTTTATGGATTTTTCCCCCATCCTTTTAGTTTCAAGATTTCCAAATTATATTTTAGTTGTGGTGTCTCATAAGATAACAGTTTGTAACTGGATTCATTTGCTTTGTCTAGCCTGGCAATCTTTTTTCTTTTAACCATATCATTTAATCCACTTATATTTATTAAAATACTAATATTTGCTCATGTGCAAAGATATATTTGTTTATTTATATCTTATTATTTTATATTTTCCCAGATTTCTTTAACTTGCTTTGGGGGATGGGACGTTGAGGAAGAACCAAGGGCTTCATGCATGCTAGGCAAGCCCTCTACTACTGATCTACACCCCAACCCCTTTCATTTTATTTTGAGATAGGATCTCCATAAATTGCCCAGGCTGGCCTCAAACTTGAAACACTCACCTCAGGCTCCTGATTAGCTCAGATTACAGGTAGGCACCACCATGCCCAGCTTCTTCTTGATTTCTTGATTATTTTTTTTTTCTTATTACACTTTTCTCCTTTACGAGTTCGCAAACTATAATTTTTTGCTATTTTTAGTAGTTGCACTAGACATTTAACATGCACATTTTGTCTAAGTCTAAACTAATCAGTATTTTTAATTTGTTATCAGATAGTACAGGAACCTTAGAATGAAGTCAAATTTCTCTTTTCTTAGCTTATACACTACTGCTTTTACATATTTGAATTTTATCTTGTTTTTAAAACCCTACTAACTATTGCTACTACTGTTTTTCAATGTTTGCTTCGTCTTCCCACATATACACCACTTTCTTTGTTCCACATTCCTTCCTGACTCTCATTCCTTCCATCTGGAATTATTTCTTTCTGCCTGTTAGTGGCAAATATAGTTTTTGTTATTCTCATCATGCCACTATATTTTCTTACTCTTAAAATATTTTTCTCTGGTTTTAGAATTCCTGCTTGATAGTCATCTTCTCAGCATACTGAAGATACAATTCCACTGTCTTCCAGCTTTTGAGAAATCAGCTGTTTTAGTCTAATTGTCACCAGTTTGAAAACAATCTGCATTTTGCATTTTCACAATGATATGGCTAGTAACAGGTCTCTTTTTGTCTTTTAGGTGGTATATTGGAGTTTTGAGTCTACGGACTAATGAATTTCTGGATGAGTCTTAGCCACTATTTAAATATTGCCTATGGGGCTGGGGTTGTAGCTCAGTGATATAACGCTTGCCTGGTATATGTGAGGAGCTCTTGGTTTGATCCTCGGCACTGCAAAATAAATTTTAAAAATAAGACAGGGGCTCTTCCCCAAATAAACATTGCCTCTGCCCATTTTCCCTCTCCTCTTGCATTATATGTTCCTTGGATCTTCTCACCCCCTTCTCCATGCCTTTGAACTGCATTTTCATATTTTCCATCTTTTATTTGTGCTGCATTTTAAAGAATATTTTCAGGGCTGGGGTTATAGCTCAGTGATAAAGCGCTTGCCTAGCACGTGTGAAGCACTGGGTTAGATCCTCAACACCACATATAAATAAATAAATTAAGGTATTGTGTCCCTCTACAACTAAAAAAAAATTTCTAAATTAAAAAAAAATTTAATTTAAAAAAATATAGAGAGAATATCTTCAGATGTGTCTTCTAGCTCTAATTATACTGTCTGATGTACTCAATTGTATCTAATCATCTTTTAAACCCAGTTATTATATTGGTAGACTTAGGGATTTTTTGTTTGTTTGTTTTGGTACTAAGGAGTGAATCCAGGGGTACTCAACCACTGAGCCATATCCCCAGACCTTTTTTTGTATTTTATTTAGAGACAGAGTCTCTCTGAGCTGATTTGCACCATGTGAAGCACTGAGGCTGGCTTTGAACTCTCGATTCTCCTGCCTCAGCCTCCTGAGCCACTGGGATTACAGACATGTGCCACCATAAACTAGTGGTAGACTTAGTTTTTTTTTTTTTTTTTTTTTTT
>NW_026000229.1:16160659-16173559 GCF_001458135.2 Marmota marmota marmota | reverse complement strand
GGGGGCTGGGGATGTGGCTCAAGTGGTAGTGCGCTCGCCTGGCATGCGTGCGGCCCGGGTTCGATCCTCAGCACCACATACAAACAAAGATGTTGTGTCTGCCGAAAACTAAAAAAAAAATAAATATTAAAAAAAAAAAATTCCCCATCTAGGATCTTTGAAATCCAATTTCTTCAAGCAATTTACTTTTGGGTCACTTTTACAATTCCAAAGCCAACACATTCAGGATACTACATACCTGTAGGATATGCCAATACTTAATGTAAAAAAATATTCATTAGATATTTCATACTTTCTGTTAGCTGTCTAGTAGTTCCTTCCCACAAACTTAACAAATGATCCTGTGAGTGAAGCAAAGCCACTGAGGTTGTCCTCTGAGGTATTTCCAACGATGTGCCACTACAGAAGAAGCCCCATCAGACTCAGCCTCAACCTCAGGCTTCTCTTTTACTTGTAAAGCATTTAAACGTAATTATTTTTTGCTTGTCTGAAAAGTTCACTATCTGAAATCTATGCAGATTTGTTTCCACAGACTATTGTTTGCTCAATATTCTGTAGTTTTCACCTTGGAGCTGCTTATTTCTTTGAAATTATCTGAAAGAATTCCTTGAGGTGCAGGATGAAGAGGGTTTTTCCAGGAGGGTTTGCATTTGATGTTTGTGGGCATTATCAGACTGGGACCACTTTATTTTATTTTATTTTTTTTTAAAGAGAGAGAGAGAGAGAGAGAGAGAGAGAATTTTTTAAATATTTATTGTTTAGTTTTCGGCGGACACAACATCTTTGTTTGTATGTGGTGCTGAGGATCAAACCCGGGCCACACGCATGCCAGGCGAGCGCGCTACCGCTTGAGCCACATCCCCAGCCCTGGGACCACTTTAAATCGAATGCTAACTTAAAAATTTCAGGATAAACTGGGTGCAGAGGCACATGCCTATAGAATGCTTGTAATCCCTGCTGAGGCAGGAGGATGGTGAGTTCAAAGCCAGCTTCAGCAAAAGCAAGGCACTAAGCAACTCAGTGAAACCCTGTCTCTAAATAAAATACAAGGGCTGGGGATAGAGCTCAGTTGGTAGAGTGCTTGCCTCACATGTACAAGGTCCTGGGTTCAATCCCCAGCACCACAAAAACAACAACAACAACAAAATAAATACAAAATGGGGCTGAGGTTATGGCTCAGTGGTCGGGTGACCCTGAGTTCAATCCCCAGAACCCCTGAAAACAAAAAATTCAGGCTATTAAATATTATAGATTTGTGATTCTTAGGGAATGTTATGGTTTAGATATGAGGTGTCCTCCAAAAGTTCAATTTTCAGAGGTGAAATGATAGGGTTATGAGAGCCTTAACCTAATCAGTGGACTAATCCAATGATAGGGATTAAGTAGGTGGTAAATGTAAGAAGATAGGGTGTGATTGGGGGAGATAGGTCACTGGGGGCATGCCTTTGGGTTATGTTTTGTCCCTGGTGAGTGGAGCTGTCTCTGCTTTCTGATTGCCATGTCTTGAGATGCTTGCCTCCTCCACACCCCCAGGATGTTCTGCCTCACCTCGAGCCCAGAGTAATGGAGTCAGCCATCTATGGATTCTGAGACCTCTGAAATCATGAGCCAAATAAACTTTTCCTCTTCTAATCATTCTTGTCAGGTCTTTTGGTTACAGTGACAAAAAAGTTGCCTAAAACAGGTGATATTATTTTTCTCCTGAAAACAGGGAAATTAAGATAAGCATTTTTGGGGGCTGGGATGGTGGCTCAGCAGTAGAGCACTCCCCTAGCATGGGCGGGACCCGGCTTCGATCCTCAGCACCACATAAAAATAAATATTTAAAAAAAAAAATTTGTGAAACCTATTTAAAAAAAAGATAAGCATATTTTTTCAGTCTGTTGGGAGATAGTGGTGCTTACATCTGTTTTTATTAGTGTTCCCACTTTGAAGGGGCCTTGAGTTTTCCTCAGTAGAGAGATTAATTTATTTCATCAGCTCATAAAACCCAAATATTTTGCATAAAAGTCCCTAGTACCATTGCTAGCTTGAAATCCACCATGATGGGAACATTTATACCATGAATATCAACAAACACTAAAAACAGGGTCTTTGTCCATTTTGTGCTGCTGTAATATAATATCTAAGGCTAGGTAGTTTAGAAACAATAGATGTTCATTTGGCTCAGTTTGGGAGGCTAGAAAGTCTAGGATCAAGGGGATATATCTGTGAGGACTTCCCTGCTGCATCATAACATGTTGGAACGACACCACATGAGCAAGAGATTGAACTTGCAGTTTTAAGTCCTTTTATAATTGGCATTAATCCATTAAGGAGGGTGGAGCCCTAGACCCCACCTCCCAACAGTACTGTATTGGGAATAAAGTGTCCAACACATGTCCTTTGGGGGAACGTATTTAAACCACAATACAGGGTGCTTTAATTTGTTGGAGAGCCAGTTACTAGGAAGCCACTCATTCTCTGCAATCAGCTCATCCCCATGAGGCCATGAAAACTCAAAGTTTTCTGAGTTAAAAAATAAAAATGATAGTTTCAAACATGCAAGAGAAAAAGTTCTATAGATCTGCTGTACAACATTGTGCTTATAGTTAATAATGTACTAGAACCTTAAAAACATAAAAAGGTAGATCTCATGGGTTTTTTTTGCCACAATAATTTTTTTTAATATTTTAATATTTATTTTTTAGTTTTTGGCAGACACAACATCTTTGTTTATATGTGGTGCTGAGGATCGAACCCGGGCCACACGCATGCCAGGTGAGCGCGCTACCGCTTGAGCCACATCCCCAGCCCCCACAATAATTTTTTTAATTAAAAAGTCAGGCATGGGTGAACAACCAATAATAAAAATTAAAAAAAAAAAAAGAACAACCAATAATTAAAAAAAAAAAAAAAAGTCAGGCATGGGGCTGGGTTGTGGCTCAGAGGTAGAGCCCTCGCCTAGCATGTATGAGGTGCTGGGTTTGATTCTCAGCACCACATAAAAATAAAATAAAGACACTGTGTCAACTTATAACTAAAAAATAAATTTTTAAAAAGTCAGGCATGATGGTATAGGTCTATAACCTATAATCCCAGTTACTGGGGAGACTGAGGCAAGAGAACCTCTTGAGTCCAAGAGTTCAAGACCAGTAATATACAAGACTCTGAATCAAAAAAATAAATCCATAAATAAAAATAGGAATAGAAATAAAAAATAAAATAAAAACATCCTTAAAATAAAAGTCTGTTTCACATCTCAGCTCATCTCTGGATTATTGAATTTGGGAGCCTGAATATTCCTCAATTTCTTGCCAGCTCATTAGTGTTTTTTTTTTTTTTTTTTGTACCAGAGATTGAATCCAGGGGCACTTAAACACCAAGCCATGTCCCCAGCCCTTTTTAAAAATATCTTATTTAGAGACAGGGTCTTGTTGAGTTGCTAAGTGCCTCATTAATCTGCTGAGGCTGGCTTTGAACTTGCGATCCTCCTGCCTCGGCCTTCCAAGTACTGAGATTACAGGCATGCACCACCGTGCCCGGCACATTAGTGTATTTTTTTTTTTTTTTTTTTTTTTTTAGAGAGAGAGAGAGAGAATTTTTTAATATTTATTTTTTAGTTCTCGGCAGACATAACATCGTTGTTTTTATGTGGTGCTGAGGATTGAACCCGGGCCGCACGCATGCCAGGCGAGCGCGCTACCGCTTGAGCCACATCTCCAGCCCACATTAGTGTATTTTTAAGTTCATGTTTTTTTCTTTTATTCAGAATTGTTTTCAGAAGGAAGCTTATCTATGGTAGCTTGTCCACCTTATTACCAGAAAATGTAATGATCTCAATTTCTCAATCTAGAATAGAGATAGTTGTACTATATTAGTTTTTGTTAACACTTCTGGGACACAAATTCTTCTGAGAATCTAATACCTGTTGAAGCCTGGAGAACTTCTTCCCAGAATGATAATACAGAGAGAAAAATGTATGTTCTTGCTCTTCTGAAACATCTATGGGCTTAAAGTTAAGAAGCCCCTCAAAACACATGCTCTCTGAGGTCCCCATCAAAGCTAACTTTTGACAGCCTTGCCATGTTTCCTGATCTAAGCAGGGAATCTCTGGGGCTCTCCCCTTGAGCAACTTATGAGAAATGCAGACCTTTGAGTTTCTGAACTGGGTCTTTCAGAATCTTCAGGACCTCTTAGGGAAGGAGAAACTGAGAGTTGTCAACTAAAGCCTACACAAAACTGAAACACAGGCAGTGTTCCTTCAACCAACCTCTTCTCCATTAATTCATTCAGTAAGTATTGGACCCCGTTCCCTCTGTCTACTTCTGCCTAACTTATTATCCCTAAATTTAGTGGTTTATGAAATAATTATTATAATAATTTTATCTTTATCTTGCATGGTTCTAGGAGTAACTGGACTCAGGTAGTTCGCACTCAATCTCTCACGTGGTTTGCACAGATGGTGCTATGATTTGAATTTGGTTTGATTATGTCCCCAAAGGTTCATGTGCTGGAAGTTTATCCCCAATGCGATGTTGAGACGTAGTGGAACCTTTAAGAGGTGGAGTCTAGTGGGGGGGGAATTAGATCACTGGGTACACTGACCTCAGAAGAGTACAGGATCCTGTGAGCTAAACAAACCTCTTTTCTTTATAAAGTAATCAGCCTCCGGTACTTTGTTAGAACAACAGAAAACAGACTAAGACAGGTGGCAGATAGGTTGGAATCATCTCAAAGGTTTCTTCAGTATGTCTGACAGCTAATGCTGACTGCAGACTAGGTTTTCAGAGGGGCTTTTGGCTGGAATACCTCCATGTGGCCTTTCTCTAAGGCATGGGCATCTTCATAGCATGGCAGCCTGGTTCTGATTGGGAGCATCCAAAAAGAAAGTAAACAAGCCATGTTTTATCCCCCCCCCCTCTTTTCTTTCTCTCTCTCTTTGTGGTGTCAGGGATCGAACCCAGCACTTTGAGCATGCCAGGCAAGTGCTCTTCATCCAGCCCCAGGTATCACACAGCTAAATTCTGTTAATTAGATATAAGTCATTAAACCAGCACATAATTAAAGGAAGTTCAAACAGACTCTATCTCTTGATGGGAAGAATGTCAAAAAATCTGCAAACATGTTTTTTAAATCGCTACATATACCCCTTGTCCGTATTAAGCACTAGACAAGGCACCTGGGACAGAGTGGTAAATAATCCACACCCTGCCTTTGTGGTGCTTACAGTTTAGAGGTAGAATTAAACATTAATAAAATAATATTACAGTGCCAGACATGGTGGTGTGTGCCTGTGGTACCAGGTGGAAGCTGAGGCAGGAGGATTGCTTGAGCCCAGGAGTTCAAGGCCCACCTGGGCAACATAGTGAGACCCCGTCTCTTAATAAAAACAAATAAAATAATATTACAAATATACTTACAATATATATCTTGATAGTGCTACAGAAGATGGGGACAGGGAACCATAAGGATTTACATAACATAGAGGAAACCAAGGGAGATTCTCTGCAGCAGAGAAATCTGGGTTGAGATCTAAAGCATCAGCAGATGCTAACTGGGTAAAGTAGGCTGAAGAACCTTCCAACAGACAAAACACCAGGCCAAGGCCCCACCACAGGAGGGACAGTGGCCTAATAGGCAACACTGTGTCTGGAAGCAGCAATAACAGAAAGTATGATCTAAAATTGCAGAAGTGGGCTGAGCCAGGCCTCTGGGGCTCGAAGGCCAGGTGAGGGTGCTGGTCTTCCCCTGGAAAGTGATATGAAGAGATCCACAGCTTCAGGATCACTCTGGCTGCTGTGTGCAGGGCCCCTGCCAGATGTTGAGTCAGGACTGGGAGGACTGGGAGAGTCCTGTCTGCAGCACCTCCCCTCCCCATGAGGCTCTCCCACACATGCTCAGGCCAGCTGCAGCCTCGTCCCATAGTCCAGGCCTTAGACTGGAAGCTGGGCTCCTACACCCTACTCTTGATCTCTTGGGTCCCTCTTGCTACACTAGACACAGGAAGTCCTCCTGTCTTGCGTTACTCAACTAGTCACTCTTTCAGAGCGTGTAAGTAGGTTTAAAGGCATGACTACAACCTAATTCACAGAACCTATAAAAGTGACCTTATTTGGAGAAAGGGCCTTTGTGGATGTAATTAAGGATCGTAAGATGAGAAGAACACCCCTGCTTATCTAGGTGGACCCTAAACTCTATGACAAATGTTCTTGTAATGATAAGGCAGAGCCAGGCGTGGTGGCACATGCCTGTTATCACAAGTTCAAGACCAGTCTCAGCAACTTAGTGAGGCCCTAAGCAACTTAGTGAGACCCTATCACAAAAATGAAAAATAAAGAAAGGACTAGGGATGTGGCTCAGTGGTTAAGCACCCCTGAGTTCAATCCCTGGTACAAAAAAGAGAGAAAGAGACTAAGGCAGAGGGAGATATGACTGAGACAGAAGAGGAGGAAGTTATAGACCACGGAGAAGGAGACTGGGGTGAAATGGCCTCTGGTCAAGGAATGACAACATCTGCCAGAGCTGGAAGAGTCAAGAACGGAATCTCCCCTCAAGCCTCCAGAGGAAGTGCAGCCCTGCCAACAACTTGAGTTCAGCCCAGTGATCTGATTTTGAGGTTTTGGCCTCCAAAACTGGGAGAGAAGAAATTTCTGGTTGTCTTAGGCCACCCATTTTGCGGGGTTTTGTTGTATCAGCCACAGGAAATCAATACAGCTCTATTGATTTGAACCTCCCCAGCTGCCCCTTCCTGATATGCTTTTCTGGTTCCCCCTCCTACAGGTGACCTCTAAATGTTGAAGTGGTCCAGGCACAGTTCTGACTTCTTTTCTTTTTCTCTTCTCTTTCCCTCCATGATCTCATCCATTCACTTGGCCTTAAGATTCAATTTGTTCATTAACATCCTCCAAATTTTATCTCCACCCAGAGCCTTCTCATGGAGCTCAGCCATTTCCATGGATAGATAAAAAAGAAACTTATTCCTCGCCCACCACCACCCACAAGTCTGTCCCTGGCCCAGGCTTCCCAAGTTACTCAGTGTTGCAGTCGGAAATGTGGTAGCCATCCTGGACCTCCACCTCCCTCCTACCTTACATTCAAACTACTGACAAGACATGTGGGTTAGATTTCAAAATATCTCTCAAATCTGTCCGCTCCCCTTCACTTCCACTGTCACCTCAGCCACCATCATCGTACCCAGAAGCTGTGTCAGCCTCCCAGGGACTCCCAGCTTCTACTTTTACTCCTTCTCACTCAGTCCTTCACCTCACAGGAGCCAGAGTGATTAAAAAAATATATGAGATTGGGTTGCCATTTTTTAGAACAGCTTTTTTGAGATAGAGTTGACATACAATTAATTGCACACTTAATTTGTACAATTTAATGTTCTGACATATGTACACACCCATGAGATCTGTACAACCCCCAAAAGTATCCTCATGCTCCTTGGAAATTTAACTCTCCCCCACTTAATTCCCATCCCCAGGAATTCACTGATCAGTTTTAAGTCATTGTAGACTAGTTTGCACTTTCTAGAATTTCATATGAATGGAATAATATGTATATTTTCTTTTTATATGGCTTAATGATTTTGAGATTCATGTATCAGTAGTTCACCCCTTTTTATTCTGAACAATAAACTTTCCATTTGTGAATGTACTATGATGTGTTTATGCATTCTTCTGAAGGTGAACATTTGGGCTGTCCCATGTTGAGCTTTTATATAAAACCACTCTAAACATTTATGTACATGTAAGTCCTGATGTGGATTTCTACTATGGTTTTTCTTTTCTTTTTTTTTTTTTAAAGAGAGAGAGAGAGAGAGAATTTTAATATATATATATATTTTTTTAGTTTTCGGCAGACACAACATCTTTGTTTGTATGTGGTGCTGAGGATCGAACCCAGGCTGCACGCATGCCAGGCGAGTGCACTACCGCTTGAGCCACATCCCCAGCCCTCTACTATGGTTTTTCTTGGGTAAATACCTAAGAAAGGAATGGCTGGGTCACATAGTAGGTGAATACTTAGCTTTTAGAAAAATTGTCGAGCTGTTTTTCAAAGTATTTGTGCTACTTTTTCATCCCGCCACAGTGTACAAGGCACAGTTGTTCCACATTCTTGGGAGTGATCAGTATGGTTGGACATTTAATTTTAGCTTTTTTAGTGGGTGTGCAGTGGTGTCTCATTGTGTTTTAATTGACACTTTCCTTACAAACAAGGAACATTTTTACATGAGTTAATTTGCTATTTGTGTATTTTCTTAGAAAAATTTCTGGAATTTTTGATCATTTTTAAAAATTTGAGTTGTCTTATTATTGAGTTCTATATATATATATATATATTTTGTGTAATCTAGATAGAAATCCTTTCTTATTTATGTATTCTAGGTATATAAAGAAGCTTTTTTTAATATTTATTTTGTAGCTGGACACAATATCTTTATTTATTTATTTTTATGTGGTATTGGGGATCAAACTCAGCTCTATCGCTGAGACACAACCTCAGCCCATAAAGAAGTTTTAAAAACATAATCTAGGGGCTAAGGATGTAGTTGAGTCGCAGAGCACTTGCCTAGCATATGTGAAGCCCTGGATTCAATCCCCAGTGCCACAAAACTATAGTTTATCAATTTTTCAATTTATTTGTAATTTTTGTATCATATCTAAGAACTCTTTGCCCAACCCAAGTTTATAAGGATTTTCTCCTATATTCTAAAAGTTTTATGGGGTTTGTTTACATTTAGGTTTGTGATCCATTTGAATTAATTTTTGTGTATGGTGTGAAGTAAGGGTAGAAGTTCATTTTTTTTCCCCCACAGAAATACCCAGTTGTTCTAGTACATTTGTTCAGGCCTGTCTTTTCTCCAAAGGCTGGCACCTTTCTAAAAACTCAATTAACAGGAAAACAATTCCATTTACAATACCTTCAAAACTAAAACAGAAATAAAATACCCAGGAAAAAACCTAACCAAGGAGGTGAAAGACTTCTACAAGGATAATTATAAAACTCTGAAAAAGGGGCTGGTGATGTAGCTCAGGTGGTAGCGCTCGCCTAGCATACGTGAGGCACTGGATTCGATTCTCAGCACCACATAAAAATAAAATAAAGATATTGTGTCCACCTAAAAATAAAAAATAAAAAAATGAAAAAATAAAAACTCTGAAAAAATAAATTGAAGAAGATACTAGAAGATGGAAAGACCTCCCATGATCATAGACTGGCAGAATTAATGGCTGTATCATCAAAGCGATCTACTGATTCAACACAATTCTCATCAAAATATGAAGAATATTCTTCAGAGAACCAGAAAAAAAATCCTAAAATTCATATGGGAGAACAAAAGACCGAGAACAGCCAAAGTGATCCTAAGCAAAAAGAATAATTCTGGAAGCATCACAATGTCTAATTTGAAATTTTATGACAAAGCCATAGTGACAAAAACATCATGGTTCTATCATAAAACAGACATGCAGACCAATGGAATAGAATAGAAGATGCAGAAACAAACCCACACAGCTATAGTCATCTGATTCTTGACAAAGGTACCAAAAACCCAATGGAGAAAAGACAGCCTTGGTAACAAATGGTGCTGGGAAAACTGGATGCTGATAAGAAGAACAAGGCCAGATCTCTCTTGTACACAAAGGTGTGCCTTTTCAAAAGTCAACTCCAAATCGATCAAAGAGCTAAGTATAAGACCAGAAACTTTAGTTGGGCACAGTAGTGAATGCCTGTAATCGCAGTGACCCAGGAGGCTAAGGCAGAAGGCTCTCTCGTTCAAGGGGAGCCTGAGCAACTTATGAAACCCTAACTCAAAAATAAATAAAAAGGGCTGAGGATGTAGTTTAGTGGTTCAAATACCCGTACCACAAAGGAAGAAAAAAGAAACAGAAACTTTGTAACACTTGAAGAATCACTTTAACATATAGGCACAGGCAACAATTTCCTAAATAGGACTCCTATAGCTCAGGAAATAATAGCAAGAATCAATAAATGGGATGGCATAAAATTAAAAATCTTCTGCATAACAACAACAAAAAAGACAATTAACAGAGTGAAGGGAGAGCCTAGAAAAAGAGAGAAAATCTTTACCAACTACTCTTCTGACCAAGGATTAATATGAAGAATATATAAAGGACTTAAACTCAACAACCACAACAAAAACCCACTCTACAAATAGTCAAATGAATGGAACAGAAACTTCTCAAAAAAAGTACAAACAGCCAACAAGTATGTGAAAAAAAAAAAAATGCTCACCATCTTTTAGCCATTAGGGAAATGCAAATCAAAACTACATTGAGGGGTAGGGATATACCTCAGTTGGTAGAGTGCTTGCTTATCCCTAGCACCACAAAACAAAACAAACAAAAAAAACTACATTGAGATTCCATCTCACCCCAGTCAGAAAGGCAAAAACAAGAATACAAAATAATAAATGTATAGAGGACACAGTAAAAAAAGGAACTCTTGGGCTGGGGTTATAGCATTTGCCTAGCATGTGTGAGGCACTGGATTCAATCCTCAGCACCACATAAAAAAATAAATAAAGGTATTGTGTCCATCTACATCTAAAAAAGAAATTATAAAAATTCTTTTAAAAACTCTTATTAGTGGGAATGTAAATTAGTACAACCACTGGAAATCAGTATAGAGAGTCTTCAAAAAACTAACAACAGAACATGATCCAGATATACCAATCCTTGGTATTCGAGAGAATTAAAGTCAGCATATTTTAAAAATATACACAATAGCTGGGCGCGGAGGTGCATGCCTGTAATCCCAGTAGTTTGAGAGGCTGAGATAGGAGGATTGCGAGTTCAAAGTCAGCCTAGCAACATCAAGGTGCAAAGCAACTCAAGTGAGACCCTGTCTCTAAATAAAATACAAAATAGGGCTGGGGATGNATCTTTGTTTGTATGTGGTGCTGAGGCTCGAACCCGGGCCACACACATGCCAGGCGAGCGCGCTACCGCTTGAGCCACATCCCCAGCCCGATGATGGAGTCTTATTCAGCCATTTAAAAAAGAATGAAATTATGTCATTTACAGGAAAATGGATGGAATTGGAGATATCATATTATGTAAATAAGCCAGACTCAGACAAGTGCCATGTTTTCTCTCATATATGGAAGCTACGGGAGCGGGGGAAATCCTAATAAACGTAGAAAGAATACCATTAGTGCAGAGGAAGGAATTAGGGGTAGAGAACCGGGGGAAGCAGAGGTACTGGGGAGTGAAACAGATTAAATTATGTCATATACATGTTCAAATATGCCAAAATGAGGCCTACTGTTCTGTATGCTTAATATATACCAATAAAAAAGACTTGAGAAAGTCAACTGACAGTATGTGTATAGTTCTATTTCTGGACTACCTATTCTGTTCCAGTGACACATGTTTATCTTTACCACACTGATTACTATAGCTTTACACTAAGTCTGGAAATTAAGTACACTAAATCCTCCAGTTTCATAACTCTTTTAAAACTTGTTTTCACTATTCAAGTCCTTTGTTTATTCTACAAAGAAAGGCCTGTTGAGATGTTGATTGAAATTATTTTGAATCTACATATTGATTTGGGAAGAATTGCAATCTTGAAAGTATTAAGTCTCCAATTCATGAACAGTCTCAATCTCATTTAGATTTTTTTAATTTCTCTAGCAGTTTTCTAGTTTTCAGTGGACAAGTCTTACACATTTCAAATTTATCCCTAATTCATATTTGTGATATTGTAAATGGAATATTTTTATGTCAAATTTCCAAGTGTTTGTTGTTCATATACAGGTATACAACTGATTTTTTTAATATTTATTTTTTAGTTGTAGTTGAACACAATACCTTTATTTATTTATATGTGGTGCTGAGGATCAAACCCAGGGCCTTGAATGTGCTAGGCAAGCGCTCTACCACTGAGCCAAAACCCCAGCCCCACAACTGATTTTTATATACTGATATTTTTATAATTGATACTATAATTTTGATAAACTGATTCATATCAGTAACTTTTCTATATTACTCAGGATTTTCTCTGTGCATGATTATGCCATTTGCAAATAATTTATAGTTTTACTTTTTCCTTTCCAAATTGTATGCTTTATTAACATTATTATATTGCACTGGCTAGGATCAGCACAATCTTAAACAGATGTGGTAAGAGCAGACACTTCTTGGGGGCAGGGGTAGTGGCTCAGTGGTAGAGCGCTTGCTTGGCATGTATGAGGCACTGGGTTCAATTCTCAGCATCACATATAAATAAATGAAATAAAGATCCATTGACAACTAAAAAAGAGAGAGAGAGAGAGAGAGAGAGAGAGAGAGAGAGACACTTCTTGCCTCATTCCCAATCTTAGAAGAAAGGCACTCAATTTATTAAGTCTGAAATTGGCAGTATGTTTTATATGAAGTCGTATATCAGGTTGAGGGAGTTCCTTACTTTGCCTACTTTTCTGAAGGTATTTTGTTTTTAGATCAGGAATAAATGTTGGAATTTGTCAAATGCTTTTCCTGCTTCCACTGGTGATCATTTGTATTTTTTCTTTTTCAGTTGTTAATATGTAAATTCTATTAATTAATTTTACTTTTTTTCTTTTCATTTTATTTATCCCCCTAGCCTGACTCCCCAAACTGGGGATTGAACCCAAGGACACTTTACCATAGCCCCAGCTACTTCCCACACACTTTTTTTTTTTTTTTGGTACTGGGGAGTGAACCCAGGGGCGCTTATCCACTGAGCCATATCCTCAGCCCTTTTTTGTTTTTTAATTAGAGACAGGGTCTCACTGAGTTACTTAGGGCCTCGCTAAATTGCTGAGGCTGGCTTTGAACTCAAGATCCTGCCTCAGCCTCCTAAGCCACTGGGGTTACAGGCCTGCGCCACCACACCTGCTCCCTGACACTTTTTTTTTTTTTTTTTTTTTTT
>NW_026000229.1:16133769-16160634 GCF_001458135.2 Marmota marmota marmota | reverse complement strand
TTTTTTTTTTTTTTTTTTTTTTTTTTGAGACAGGATCTCACTAAATTGCTTAGGTCCTCACTAAATTGCTGAGGCTGGCCTCAAACTTGTAATCCTCCCTCCTCAGCCTCCCAAGTGACTGGGATTACAGATGTGTGCCACCCCATTGGGCCTATTAATTGATTTTCGAAGGTTACTTCAACCTGGTATTTGTAGGTGAATCCTACTTGGTTATGAAGCATTATCCTTTTATGTATGACTGGACTTACTTTGCTGGCATTTTGATCAAAAATTTTGCATTTATGCTCATGAAGGATATTGACCTGCAGTTTTCTCTTCCTGGAATGACTTTGTCTTGTTTTAATAACAAGGCATAATGCTGGCCTCACAGAATAAGTCGTAAAGTATTCCTTTCTTTTCAATTTTCTGGAAGAGTTTATATAAATTTGGTGTTATTTCTTCCTTAACTGTTTGGTAGAATTTACCAGGGAAGGCATCTGGGCCTGGAGTTTTCTTTGTGGGAAGGTTTTTTTGTTGTTGTTTTATATCTTTATCTTATTTATTTATTTATTTATGTGGTGCTGAGGATAAAACCCAGTGTCTCATACACACAAGACAAGCACTCCACCGTCGAGCCACAACCCCAGCCCATTGTGGCAAGGTTTTCAACTATAAATTCCATTATCTATTTCTTCTCCGATGCTCTCTCACTTTTGCTAGAGCCTTCAGTCTTTCACTCACACCCGTTTAGGTTCTCCCTGTGGCTGACAAGACCTGTCTGGTCTGCTCCTGCCCTTCCCTCTAACTCATCTCTGCCACCTTCTTCCACTCACAAGTTCCAGTCACATGTGACTTCTGGTTATTCCTAAATTAGGCTTAATTCTTCCCCACCTCAGGCCCTTGGCGCTGCCTTTTACTCTACCTGGACACTCTCCCACAGCTCTCTGCACGGTCGTTTCTCATTCTCAGTGCCCATGTCTCTTCTATGTCATGGTCTTCTTTGACCATTATTCCAGGGTAGGAATAATGCTTCATGACCCTACTTGGTCATGAAGCATTATCCTTTTATGTATGACTGGACTTACTTTGCTGGCATTTTTGACCCAGGGTAGAGTCAGCTGTATATGGTCTCCCACAGAATCCCATTTACTTCCTTCATAACATAAAACACATAAATCCCACTCCACCATTATTGTTTACTTATTGTCAGTTTCCGAAAAGCAGGACTCTTGTCTGTCTTGTTCGTGGCTATATCCTCTGCATCCAGCACAAGACTTGGCACAAACAAGGTGAGGCACTGAATGACTGTTTGTTGAATATTAGACTATATTAATGGGTCGGCCTGTTGGGCAGGCAGGCTGCACGTCAGGGAAGCAGTGATTCCTCTGGGAGCCTCTCGATCAGTCTGAGGTTTTAGGTTGGCCTGGAGCCGGTCAGGAAACCATTGAGTGGGTCAGTTGCTCTGTGGAATGGATCTTTGTGACTGATAAGCCCCTGTGAGGTCAACCCAGAATTCTAGGGGACACAAAGTAGTCTTCCCCTAGGAAGTTTCTGGCCCACCTCTCTACCTGGAGTCTCAGTGTTCCTTGTTTCCTGCCCAGCAGATGAAGTCGGGGTGGTATAAAGGAAGTGGGGAGGCATTCAGGCTGTCCCAATCCCTGGCAGCTGCTAACTGCCATGGGGTTTTCAATCCCATAAAAGTGTCACCTGCAGCTTAGTCTCAGGAAGAACTTGTGGAGGAGGCACAGAGAGGGCTTTGTAGCTCTTTCCCCACCCCACCTCCCAGCTTCCCCTGACCTGGCCTCTCTGCTCATGGAAACTTCCCCACTGGACCTGGCTGCCTGGTCCCAGGAGACAGGCTGTAGTGCACGTTGCCACTATCCACTCTCCACATGAGCCTGTACCTCTAGGAGCCATTCCTTGCAACCAACCCCACTCTGGGTGCCCCCTCCATAGGCTGGGGGAGGTCCCGCTCTCTGGATGAGGCAGAGGCCTTGCATGGAACTGGAGCCTGGGGCAGTTAATCCCAGGTTTCCCCAGGAACACCTATGCTGTGGGGTCATGGATGTGGCTGGAGTCTCATCACAGAGTATGTGGAGGAGGTGTCAGAGCTGCTTGTAGGGGAATCAGCTGTTTGCAATAACTGGGCAGCAGCACTATGCTGCCAGCAATCTCTGAGCCTCAGTCCTACTCACTGAGAAACTCCATGACTAGGAGGCCCACTTATGGTGACATCATCCCCCCACCACCCTTGCATTGGTGAGGGAAATGAGCTCAGGACAGCCATCGGAGGCGGCCTGTTTACTTTCAGAGACCCTGGCCGTCAGTAGCTCTTTGACCAGACATTCCCTGTCCTGGCCAGCATGAAACAGAAATTTCCTTAAACACATTACTTTGGCTACAACCCACCAATTGCTCCCTTGCTTTCAATTTTTTTCAATCGGAAAATTCCCAGTTCTGTCCCAAACACAGCAGCCAGAGATGGTAAGGAAAGGTCACAAAGACCCCCAGAAGGCCTTTTATAGCTCAAGGTAATCCTACTTCCCTGGTAATCTCTGGAGGTGGGAGACCGCTAAACCAATTTTCAGCCCTTCATGAGTGTGGGGTCAGAGAGATGGCCAGCATGACCTCTAGGGCAGACCCTCTTCCTGCCTCTTCTAGGGCCTCTGCCACCCCCGAGCTCAGTTTCTGAGCATTTCCCAATTCAGCAACCCTGGCTGCACCTTAGACCCCTCCTTCATTCCCTCCGGGTCAGGGATATTTCAGGAGAGCAGAAGAGCTGCCAATTTTAACAGGCTCCAGGGGATTCCCAAGACGGTTACCCCCATCAACCCTGGCTGAGAGGTGCTATCTCCTGCCCTACCCAAACTGTGCTGTCCCTGCTGGAACTCATTCTAGAGGCCTTGGGGGGACAGGAGTGATGGGGGAAGGGAGGGTCTCCTCTTTCTCCTTGGTGCTGCAGGATCCTAAGGCCATTGCTAAGAGTAGAGCAATGGCCTCCCAGGAGTATCAATCATGGGGGACAGCTGCCCTGGCTGGATCTGCCCACTACTGGGCTGGGCAGGCAGGCACAGACATGTCGAGAGCCTAAGGCCATACCTGACCCAGCTCCACCCTGTGGCCTGATTCTACTTAGCTCAGCATCCTTTAGCACTGGGGAATGTCTCAGGGGCAGAATTCAGAATGGAAGCAGGCATTGAGCCTGTTCCATAGTTCTTGTGTATATCCAAGACTGAGGTGTCAAGGGTTCACATCAGAGAACAGGGTGGAGGGGTAGAGAAAACAGCTCACACACAGATTTACATCAGTGGCTACTTAGAAGGCATTGAAAAATGGGCCAGATTCTCTCCAACTGTCCCCTCTGCCCCCAAACACAATAGGCCAGAACTCCTTAAACATGCAGTTTAAATGAATTTGATCAGTCAACATTTCTACTAAACCTAGAGTTGGTAGAGAACAAAGAAAGGGAAAGACTCTAGAAAAGAACAGAAACTAATATTTATTGAATATCTACTATGCTCAGCACTTTACACATTATTTCTCGCAACAATCAAGAGAGAAGTTAAGTAACTCTAAAGGACATCATGGCAGAACTGGAATTAAAACCCAGTGCTTGGGCTGGGGATGTGGCTCAAGCAGTAGCGCACTCGCCTGGCATGCGTGTGGCCCGGGTTTGATCCTCAGCACCACATACAAACAAAGATGTTGTGTCTGCCGAAAACTAAAAAATAAATATTAAAAAATTCTCTCTCTCTCTCTCTCTCTTTGAAAAAAAAAAAACAAAAAAAAAAACCAGTGCTGTCTGAATCCTAAATTCCTATAATTAGGTGTCTCCCAATTTGACCTCTAAAAAGTAATTAACTCAGGAATTAACCATATTCCTTCTGTAAACCAAAAAAGACCTATACAGTTAATGTTGAGGTAACCCAACCCCTTCATTCTAAAGGTTAGGAAACTGAGGCCAAATCACAGAGCAAGTCTTAGCTGGGTGTCGGAACGGTATCTAGACTCTTGAATCAGTGACCCTCCCACCACCCCTGCCTTCTCATAGTCCTGAGCCAACCTAGGCAAGGCAACAGATGGCAGAAATGCTGTGAGCTCTGCCCTCTAGGAGATCAGACAAACACAAACCGCATTCACACAGGCAGACATGCAGACAAGGTGCACACAGAGGCACCCAGACAGATGTACTGTATTGTTCTGATCTTGCTACTTGCCACGGTTCCTTTCTATCAAGAAACAGGTAAGAATGGCCCCAGGCCTGGAACACCTTTAGATGACAACAGTTTGGCTCTACTCCAGCCACAGACACCTCTCCAAATTCCCAGTGCCCAGTGCAGGACTAGTCACAGAACAAGCACTTTAAAGATGTCCAATGAGCAAACTACATTAGGAATAAATCAGTGAATGCTTCTGCACAAATTACAGACACACACACATGCTTTCAGAGGCTTCTTGTCATACTATTGGTAAATAAGCACACAATGTGAGAGACACATATGCCTAAGCTTACAACAAGAAGGACAAGTTCACACGTATGCCAAAATGACCTCACAGGCACACTCTCAGGGACACACATATGCAGGAGCAGACGACTCATCTTTGCAAAGGTATAGAAGCCGACGCCTTCCCTCAAAGATATCCACATCCACAGCCCCACAGCCAGATGTGGACACTTCCACAAAGCACACTTCCTACCCAAGAACAGGTCTCCAGCCAGACATGCAGCCACCCACACAGAGAAGCTGAGAACAGTTACACAAACCCACACTCATCTACTCCGCTACGCAAAGGCAAAACAGTAGGCCCGAGACAGACTGGGAGTAAGACACCTGTCCACAGAGACCCCTGGGCTGCCTGTCTGCCTCCCTCCCCTCCTGTCTGCGGCCAGAGGGGGCTCCTAGAGGAATTCTTTCTGCAGACTGGCCCAGAAAGGCTGCTGTCTCCTCCCCCGCAATTCCAAGCCACCAGAGCAGCAGATGGTGTGTGCTGGGGTGGGGGGGGGTCCCTATTCCAGAGGGCTCTGCCCTCCACCCCAAGGTGCCTCCTGTGGTCTGGCCAACTCCAGGCTGGGCACTGGACTCTGCACAGTGGCAGAACCCCACACAGGTCCTGCTGCCCGAGCTCTGTTCCCAACAGGATGATTTAGGAGCGCCTGGAGAACAGTGCTTTTCCAGGGGCCTTGCTTCTGCAGGAAACGGCTCAGCCACAAGCCTGATCTCCAAAACAGGCCTGGGATGAAAACACTCCTACTCCTCTCCACAAACACAGGCAGCTCCTCCGGCTCAGAGCCTCTAACATCATCAGGGCCACAGCATCCACAGCGCTCCAGGGCCATAGGAAGTAAAGGCAAGGTTTCAAGTCCCTCTTCTGTCTCCACTCTTCTGTGTCTGCTTCTGTAAAAGAAGCCATTCGGGTGTGCAGACTTTGAATCTAGCTAGAATAATGCAGGCATCTCAGATTACCTGGGGAATCTCCTGGCAGGGGTACATGCTTTGACCTCCAAGGACAGTGAACTAGTAGGGGTCTTCTCTAAACTGACAGTCATTAGAAACACGGGGCTTCTCTAGCAGTGACTTGAGGCTGAGGTGCCTGGTAATGGGGCAAAACAGGGACTCAAAGAGAATGTCCTGTCCAGCATGGAGACATACAGTGACCTCCCCTCTATCTCTCTCCCTGACCAGGTCCCACAGGCCTCTACTGGAGGTGGACACAGGGCTGCAGCCCCACCAGTCAGGCGGGCCAAGACAGGAATGCTGCTCAGCACAGCTGGCCAGACAGGGGAGACTGTTTATTCTCTGATGTCAGGAACATCTCAGACAATCAGGAGGATTTGGCTGCTGTCAGCCTCTGGATGTGAGGTCTCAAAGAAATCATAATCAAAGCAGGCTGATGGCTGGAGCTCTGAGCAGGCAGCAGAGGTGAGAGGGAGGGGTCATCTCCCGCCTGTCCCACATTCAGAGTCATGTGCACCTCTGAGCTCACCTCCTACGTCCACAGTGATGGGGCTGGGCAGATGAACACAGCTGAGCCCAGGACCATATTTAATAGAGTAGGCATAAGGGGAGTCTTCCCATAGGAGCCATGTCTGGCATCACAGGTGCCCCTGCTTATAAAACAGTACAGAGGAGCTGGGGATGTAGCTAAGTTGGTAGAGTATGCCTCACTTGCACAAGGCCCTGGGTTCAATCCCCAGCACCATAAAAGGGAGCTCATTTTCTATAAAGTCTTCCTCTACCACCAGCCCAGATCCTTTTTGATCAGACAGTCCCTGTAGCTGTGGTCTGTACCCACCTGCCTTGCTTATTAATCCAACTTTGGTTCTTTCTGGCCTTTTCCCTTTGGCAAAGTTACCCCTCCAAGCCTGTTTCTTCTTAGTATCTTCCTTGAAAGGATATTGTAAGAATTAAATAGGTCTTCCAATATGCACATCATGCAGGAAGCACTTGATAAATGGTTGTGCTCTTGTCCCTCATCCCTTCTCTGATTACTACAGCCCCGGCCTCTCATCTTCCTGATAGCCAGATTCTTTGAGTCCCACCCTGTGCTGCTTCCAGATCTCAGAATGCCATGGTGTTTCTTAGCTTGGAGGCCTTTCTGGACAAGAGTTCAAGTTGATCCAAAAAGGTGGCTTGACACTGAGGCTACAGAAGGCCTCAGAACATGGTAGCTTTTTGTGTGTTTTACCCATCTCTCATTTTCCACAAATTTGAGGGCCTTGTGGGGAGAGTCCATGGGTCAGGAGAGTCAAATTTCATCAATCCCGATATACCAATTTAGGAGTCTTATTTATTTATTTGGCGGGGGTTACCAGGGATTGAACTCAGGGGGACTAGGTCACTGAGCCACATCCCCAGCCCTATTTTGTATTTTATTTAGAGACAGGGTCTCACTGAGTTGCTTAGTGCCTTGCTTTTGCTGAGGCTGGCTTTGAACTCGAGATCCTCCTGCCTCAGCCTCCTGAGACACTTGGGATTATAGGCGTGAACCACCGTGCCCAGCTAGGAGTCATATCTTTTTTATAGTTAGTAACAGACTTGCACCAAATGATGCTCCAGGATGGCAAATGGTATCAACTAAGACCCCCCCCCCAATATCTTTATTCTCTGCAAAACTTAACTTAAACTCTTTTTTGGGGGGGAATCTTATTTATTTATTTATTTTTGGTATGGGAGATTGAACTCAGGGACACTTAACCACTGGGTCACAGCACTTTTTTGTATTTTATTTAGATACAGGGTCTTGCTGAGTTGCTAAGTACCTTGCTAAGTTGCTGAGACTAGCTTCTAAATCTTTGTTGTTGTTGTTTATTTATTTATTTATTTTTACATGAGCTCTATTATTATTATTATTATTATTTGCATTATAATTCTTTTTTAACTCTTAAATAAAAAGGAATGCATTGGTCACCTAAGTGAAGAGCCTGGCTTTAAGTACCACTGGATTTAGTATTCCAACAGCATCACAAGACTTGGTGACCCTGCTGTCAGCCATGTTGAAAGCAAGATGGAAAAAGAAAGGCCTGCCTCTCACATCCAGGAGCAATGGAAATGCAAGTTTCTTCCCCAGGAGCCTCAGCAAAAATTGAGGTTTACTTTATTGCCATTCTATTATCTAATTGGGTCACATGCCTGTGCCTGAAGCAGTTACTGAGGCCAATCACTGCTCTACTCAGAGTATGTGGGTGGAGGGGGTAGACTGTCCTCTTCACCAAATCCAATGAAAGCCGGGCATGGTGGCTCATGCCTGTAGCCACAGCTACTTAGGAGGCTGAGACAGAAGGATAGTGAGTTCAAGGCTAGACAGGGTACCTAGTGAGACCCTGTCTCAGAAAATAAAAGTAAAAACAAAAACCTGCCAGTGAGACTGGAAAAGGGGTTTGTCCCCTAAGGAGGACATTGGGTTATGGCACCAGGTGGGTGAATGACCCCCTAGGTGATAAGAAGAGGTAGTCTTATCCAAAGGAAATCGGTGGTCAAAGAGGTCAATACTTTTAATGCACCTTCAAGTCCTTTAAAAATATAATAGGGCTGGGGTTGTGGCTCAGTGACAGAGCACTTGCTTAGCATATCTGAGGTACTGGGTTCAATCTCAGCACCACATAAAATAATTAAACAAAATAAAGGTATTGTGTCCATCTACAACTAAAAAAAATTGAAAAAAAATATATATATATACACAAATATATAGTTATTGTGCTAGTTTTAAATCCCTACAGGCTTCCAATAGGCAATATGCTATGAACCCCTTTGGTATAGCTAGTACTTACTTGAGAATAGTAAAACTGAATATTTAAGCCAGTCTGCAATCTATGCTTCCAGTAATTCAAACTGGCCTTGTCTCCTTCTTGCCCCCTCTAGTGGGCATTTGACTGACCTGACCAATGTCATCAAGGCTGGCTGGAAGGGCAAGGCAGCACCAGTTTTGACTGGAGTCCACCTTCGGCAAGATGGAGATGGAGCAAAGTTTGGCTCCTGTGGATCCATGTTCTGATATGATCAAAACTCCTTTGACTTGAACCTCTTTCACCACCATCCTCCAACTCATTACTAAAACCTGTTCTTAGGAAAGGTTATTATCAGACATTTACATGGATGTATGAATAAGCACCAAATCAATAGTTTAATCTTTGGACTGTTCTTACTTTAAATGGAACACAAGGCTCTGTCCTGCCCACCTCACTAGCCTAAAAGGTACTTCTGGAGAAAGAGAAGTTGGGAACTCCCTGAAATCAAGCAACAACTTTTGCTAAACACTCACTCATCCCACTGCCTTACCAATGCATTTTTATCTTCACATCTAACTTCAATCTCCTTTTGCCAATATTCAGCCATGACTCTGCTATTGCAAGGAAATTTCTTTCATCCTTTTGTCCATTTATTCATTCAACAAACTTTTCTTGGGCCCCCACCATATATGAGGTACACGGATATACAAAGCTGACCTAGACCTTGCCCTCAAGAAATTTGCAGTTGAATTTCAATGCAGGAAACATCAACTTCACTACCAGATTTTTAACAAGCAAAGCACAGTCCAGTGACAGGTATAAAGTGTTCAGTAAATGCCGCTTCCCCTCCAGTATACAGACACTGTAGCAGAACACTGGAAATTTTCGAAAAACCCGTTCCAGGCGGACAAGGGCGCCAGAAAAGTGGGTGGGGACGGTGGTTTCTATCTTGCTTCAGAATGTTGGGATTTGTTTTGGATGTTCCAAATGTCAGGTTGGAGATGCATGCAAAGGAGAGGGGTTTATTCTAACCAGATCAGAGGTAGAGGCAGCCCAGAACACTGTCTCCATGGTGCAAAACCTCAGACAGTTTGGAAACAAACAAACCCATCCAGAGCGGGGAGACCGACAAAGGCAAAAACAAACAAAGACCAAGAAATGGAAAACTCAGGAGGTGGGGCATGAAGAGAGGAGAGGAGTGTGGAGAGAAGTGCGGGGTGCAGTGGAGGGGCTTAAGGAGGGGCCTGGTCCTCAATCCAGCCCTGGAGCCTAAGAATCTCCATGGCAACAGGAAGAGTGAGTGCGGAGGACTCCATGCCAACATAAACCTCCTGCGCTTGGCGGATGGGCTCAGATGGGATGGGACCATGTTCTAAAGAAAAATATCTGAATCAGGCTCTTTAAATCGCAAACTCCCCACCTTCTCCTGACTTTGTAGGCAATCAATATTTAATGAAATGAATTAATCAGAAACAACATTGAATCATATCCCCTATGCCATCTCTATCCCATCTACATATGTATGCTTATCCAAAACACCACAGTGAGACCCTTTCCTTTTGTAGTGGAAACTGACAGTTCACAGGATCCCTGAGCCTGGACCTGTAAGAGGCCCCCTAGCCACTTCTCCCAAAGCTATACCACCTGACAATGGCTTTAGTGACAGAGGGTTGAAGGAGTTGGTTTTCACAAATCCAAGGAAACTGGGGCCCCAAAGTGATGTGGCTCCAATTGCACTACCATCTGGTCTCCCCTGCCACCAGCTGACTGGTGAAGCTGCTGACCCAGTGGGTACTTCAACCCCTCCACAGAGAGGGGAAGTGGTGCCTGCCACACGAGCCTAGGCTCCCAAATCCCAGCACCTCAAATTTGCCATTTCCTAGAATTGCTTGGCCTTGGATCTGTCTTCAATTTAAGGTAGAGCTGAGTGTCTCATTTAGGGTTTGTCTCTCTCCTATCTGCCCATTCCCAGGTGCCCAAGGTCTCACACTATTCCCCATTACATTGTCTAGGACCGACTCATCCATTAGACAAGGTATGCACTGTGCCTAAAGCCCACGTTACAAAAATGTTTTAATTATTTTAAGATCAGAAGGAAAGCTTTCTGCATTTACAAATGAAATTGTACAATGTAATTTTTAAATACTTTTTTTAAAATTTTAAGTTGTAGATAAACACAATATCTTTATTTTATTTATTATTTTTTTTAATGTGGTGCTAAGGCTCAAACCCAGGGCCTCACGTGGGTAAGGCAAGCACTCTATCACTGAGCCACAACCCCAGCCCTTTAAATACTTTTTGAAAGAGGAAGTGGAAAACAAAAGGCAAAAGTGCCCAGGGTCCACAGAAGTCATAAAGCAGCTCTGCCTTAGCATTCCTTCCTGCTCACTCCAACCCTCTGGACTCTAGGAATTCTATCCCCCACATCAAAATACACCCATCTGAAGACCTGGAGCTTCTGGAGGGTAAGATCACTTTTTATTTATCTTCATGTCCCCATAATCACATCAGGTATGGCATTAGCATCTTTTCAATCTTTTTTTTTTTTTTTGGTGGTGGTGGGGAGGTAGGGAAAAAAAATAAAGAGTTAGGTTTGGAATAAATATTGCCAGAATGAATGAGATCCACTCCTCCTCCCTGCTCTCCAGCAGTGAGCTAATGTGACAGCAGATTCAAGCCAAAGCAGGGGTTCCTAATCTGCGATGTATGGCCAGGTCTTGAGGAACTAAGAACTCCTGGAAACTATGCATGAAACTCCACGTCTATGAAGTTTTCATCCATATTCCCTACAGTAACTCCACTGCAACCACTCCTGCCGAGTTAGCCAATCGTCTCTTACACAGTGAATCCCAAAGAAACTCCTCAGGTACAATCCTATTTCTCCACAGCATTTGGCACTGATCATCCAGCTTTTTTTTTTTTTTACATATTTATTTTTTTAGTTGTACACAATACTTTTATTTATTTATTTATATGTGGTGCTGAGGATCGAAGCCAGGGCCTTGCACATGCTAGGCAAGCGTTCTATTGCTGAGCCACAACACCAGCACCCCCAATTTTTTTTTTTTTTTTTTTGCGTGTGTGCTTGGGATTGATCCCAGGGCCTTGGTGCATGCTAGGCAAGCACTCTACCAACTGAGCCACATCCCCAGCCTCCAGCCCTCTTTTCTGATTTCTATGACATCTTGCTGTCTTGACTTCCTCCTGTTTTCTCTGGGCACTCCTGTTCTGCTCCTTTGCAGGCTCTCTGCTCTGTTAGACCATTAAAAAAATAAAAATAATAAAAATAATAACAGCAGCAGTAGCCAATAGATATCAGCTATTTTTCTGTGCTGGCCCTATCCTTTCAGTTCTTTTAACCCTCAAAATAATCCTGAATCCATTCTCCAACCACCAGCTTATAACGTTCCTAAAAACAAAATCTCGTTTGCCTTGGTTAAAACCTCCTAATGGCTTTCCCTGGCCTGTAGTTCTTAGGTCTTTCAAGACTTGCCCCTACCCCACTCTCCAGCCCAATTTCTCACCCCCTTCTTTTTCTTCACTCTAGGACACAGCTAGGAAAGAGGCTGTGTGTCCTGACCAAAGGGTGCTTTAGGTTCAGAAATTTCCCCTCTTCTCAGCTCACAACCCTCTACTTTTAGCTTCTCTAAGAACCGTAGGTCTTCACTTGTGCTCTTCTCACTGCATTAAACACTCCTCCTCCCTTAGTCCAAACTGACACTAGTTGTGAGATGGACATTGACATCAGTCTGCCAGGTTTAACTCCCAGCTTGACCACTTCTCAGCCTTCTAACCTTGGGCAAACTCTCTGAGTCTTTAGCGCCTTGTCTCTTGATACAGCCTGCTGTGAAGACTAACGAGATCAGTAAATGTAAGGTGTGGTGCTACACGTATCAACCCCATGCTTCCTGATCCCAGACCATATTAGGGCTCCTTACCAAGTGTTTCCCAAAAACTCTTATAAAATCACATAATGCCAACCTCACTCCCAAAACATCCGTCCGTCTGCCCACCTTGCCAGACTGTCAGCTCCATGAGGGCAGGGGAATTTTTGATCCTGCTTGTATTCCTAGTGCCTGGTACACTGTAGGTGCTCTTATTTTGGGGTCAATGACAACAAATCCCACCTACTAGATATCCTGGTGATACACGCTCTCCAGCAAATGGTCACCTTGAACAAGGAAAGAGAGGATAAGATTTTTAACAACAGGGCATACACAGCTGACTCAGGCTCAGGCTGAAAGCAGCCACAAAGACAACTTAGTAATTAGGAAAATATCTTTATTATTTTTGAAATGTTTCAATATTCAATGTAAAAACCATGACAATGGCTTTTTCACAACTTTATAAATTGTAGAAAAATGATTCTTCCCCATCTTTACAGCAATCTCACCCCCAAATTGGACAGGGCTCCATGACAGCTGAAACTCAGCAGGACAAAGGGAAAGGACAATAGGACCAAGTCGGGCTGCGGATGTCCTGGCGGCCGAGGCTCTTCCTACACTTTAAAGCCCTGGCTGAGTCCCAAAGACAGTGACCCTCTAAAGGAGGCTCAAATCATGTGGATTTGTGACATGCTAAGTAGGCCTCTGTTTCCAAGGCCAGCAGCCCACTGACGGCCTGCAATGTGGCACTTGAGGCTGGCAGGCCACAATCAAGGCAGCTTTGTGAGAATAAGAACAGGAGCAAGCCTGAGAATCAGATCCTTCACTCTAGGACACAGCTAGGAAAGAGGCTGTGTGTCCTGACCAAAGGGTGCTTTAGGTTCAGAAATTTCCCCTCTTCTCAGCTCACAAAGACTACTTTGTCAAATAGCTATTTAAAAAAGTCAGAAAACAAACATCTGGTTCCATTTCAGCTATAAGCAACAGTTGGTAATTTTTAGAAATAGATGTCTTGAGTTGCTCAGGTTAAGTCTGAAATTTTTAAAAAATCAGGGCCCTGACTCTTTCCTTTTTCTTCCATGGTTTGTGGGGAGGGAGGTACAGCTATAGCAGAAGGCTGTCTGTTGATTTGAGAAAACTGTTAAAATGTTTTGCACTCACATACAAGAACTGATGGAATCCAAAAACCATCCCACTGATTTTTATGAGAAACATGACTGTCCCTCTTGGGTGTCTCAAGCCAAAATAAGGCAACCGCCTAGTGATTTATAGTCCCCACTACACATGTTCCGCCTTCCAGAAGGCATGAGAGAAAGGGCCAACCTCTGCCAGTAATGATTGTAAACATACCACTGACAGCTTGGACACTTTGTTTTTAAATGCAGCAGGACTTTTTCCTTTGGCCTTGGCTGAAGAGCCAACTCCCTAGGTCTGTTCAGGAAGGAGCAGATGGGAGGGCTCCCTGAAAACTGTGAGTGAGGATCCAGGCGTCCCAACAGACTGGAGTGTGGCTGGGAGCATCATCAAAGGCAATCAGTACATTTATGGCATTTTAAAAATTGTCCTGTGACCCTCAACTAGTCCCCAGGCTTGACCTGGCCGGACATGAGGCACAGGAGGTAGGAAACAAGCTATTTTAAGGCACATGGTTGAGGTGGTCCCCACACCAGAACCAGAAAGATTATCTTTTAACGCGATTCCAAAAGTGTTGGAAAGCAGAGGAGTTGATGACACTCACTATGAGCAGCAGCAGCAGATACAGGAACATCATGACCATGAACCAATGGCTGGAAAACCAGGAGAGCTGGCTCGAAGTCCTGCTGAAGGGGAAAAGAGTGATGTTGGCAACAGGAAGGAAAAAAAAACATTTTTAAAAAAGTGTATGCAACAAGTTCTGGCTCAAAGAAGATGAAATGATGAATTTCATCCTCTGCATAGTTATGAAGTGAAGCTTCAGGATACTTTGCCCAAGAAATCTGGGGCTGTCTGCTCTGGCACCAACATGCCTTTCAACAGAACATTTTCTAAATGTACAAAGACAGCTATGCAGTGAGCTCACCCTGATCTTCCCTTTGTATGTCCTCTTTTTTACCTTTTATAACCCATCTTTTCTTAAGCAAGACTTTGGTATCTGTAAGAATGACCTAGCTCAGGGTATCTGCCCAGATGGTGGCAGGCCACTTAGCAAAAGTCTTTTTCCTTTTAGACACATACAGATATAAATCCGAGCTGGGAAATCCTCTTTGGCCCACTAGGAGGTGTTCTAAACCATCCAAGTGTTCACTTAAGATACACTCCAGGAATAGTGGGAAAAGGAATGGATTTTTTTTTTTTTTTTTTTTTTTTCATATTGGGGATTGAACCTAGGGTGCTTTACTACTGAACTCCATTCCCATTCCTTTTTATTTTTAATTTTTTTTACTTTGAGACAGGGTCTTATCAAGTTGCTGCAGCTGGTCCCAAACTTGCAATCCTCCTGCCTCAGCCTCCTAAATGAGCAGAATTATAGGCATGGGCCAAATGGAATATTAAATAGAAGTCAGATGTTTCTTTAAAACCAAAGAATATTGTTCCAAGACTTAGAAACCTTATATAGATTACCCAAATTTAGGTGGAGGCTGGATTTTACTTGCATATAAATTCTGGAATCATGGAAAGCACTGGTATGCATAAGAAGCAGGACTTTAAAAATGACCCCTTTTCCTGTCAAACTAGTGCACCTGCTGCTGATATGCATGGGAAGCTCTACCATGGGCTCCAACAACATGCAAGGTCTCTAAGTGACCCCCAACCCTTAGAACTCTACAGATCCTCCCACCACCACACTACTGAAATGGGACTAGGCATTCACCATAGTTCTTCAGAGCCAAAGGTCCTTATTTTTATTGTACTGGGGATTGAACTCAGAGGCGCTTAACCACTGAACCCCATCCCCAGTCCTTTTTTATATTTTGAGACAGAATCTCACTGAGTTGCTTAGGGCCTCGATAAGTTGCTGAGACTAGCTTTCAACTTGTGATCCTCCTGCCTCAGCCTCCTGAGTTGCTGGGATTATAGGCACACACCACCATGTCCAGCTAAGGGTTCATTTATTCTTTGAATGGTTAGGGATAGTGCGTGTTAGTCAAGTGCTCTCCCACTGAGCCCCACCCCCAGCTTCAACACCTCATTTTGGAGATAAGGATAAAGCATCTCAGATCCATGGAGGGGCAGGCAGAGGGTCAACAACCATGGGGAAAAGTGACTGAGCTAGGCTGCACAGCTTCAGCCAGTGACCCCTTGCTGCCCTGCCTCTCAGCTTAAATCAGTGGGTTTCAGACCACAACTATGGGCCTTGTGGCTAAGGGGTCACAAATTTGGCTTCATTCCATCCCTCATAGAAAGACCTATGTTTAAAAATCTTCCTATCTTCTTCACTAGAACACATGGACCCTATTGCGTCAGGACCATATCTCCTCTGACTCGTATGCCCTCCTCACCATTTCTAGCTTAGTACTTTATGTATTTTACACAAAGTGGAGGCCTAAGGCTGAAGGAAAGCAGCCCTGGTAAAGGTGAAACCATCCTCTGAATACAGCCTTTAGTTGGCCTCCTATCCTTCACCTAGGGACCATGCTTCTTACCTCTTGGGCTGCTTCTGTGAATACACCAGAAGGTACTTCACTCGCAGGAGCTGGTTATTGGTGACCACAAAGTACTTAGGAGGGATGTCGCCCCCTTCGCTATGTTTGATTCTTGCTCTTCTTCTGTCTATCTCCTTGGAATCTGAATAAGGCAAGTAAAGTACAGTTTCACTGGAGCGGGGCAGGAGGGCAATTTACAATTAACTAAAGAAGCAAAGAAGAAATAGAAAGGAGTCAAATCTCCCTATCCTGAGGCAGCAAGCCCTGGCGCGCTGAGGTATGAGCCTGTATGTATATGTGAAACGGCACTGAACCAGAGAATCTGGCAGGCAGGCAGGTGGTCAAATGGGGGGAAGAGAAAAGGAATAGAAAAATATAAGAGATACAAGGAAGAAAAAATGCAGCTGAGTGGAAAAGCAGAGGGAAGCAGCAAATTAATAGCCACACCAAAAAAAAAAAAAAAAAAATTACTCTAGGCTGGGCAGAGGTCTTGATCTGAAACAAGGCTCTTAGTGGGTATTTTTAATAAACCATGCTAGATTTGAGCTTCTTGGAATACTTTATTCCACCCTTCCTACCAAGACTATTTTAAAACTTTTTCCTTTAACCACATGAAAAGGTTTTACCAAAAAAAAAAAAAAAAAAAAAAAACCTAAAAAAACTAAAAGAACAAAAACAGGGCCAAACTGTGTGTCAGCAGAGGCTGCAAAGTTTTATTTTGATGTTTAATGTCACCATTTGCAAACTTCCTAAGAATTACAAATGCAAACATTCGTGCCCTCTGATTTGGGAGGGTAGTGTAGGACCTGGGCCTACTCCTCAGGATTCCAGTTGTTTTATATTAGAGGCCAGAACAGCCAGTTTTCTGAATTCTCCTCTTCTTAGTAAAACTGGCAGGCCAGTTGTGGAGACTGGACTGACAGTTCTATGACTCTTCTGCCTTGGAGGAAGAGAACACAGCAGGGGGCACAGGGCATGCAGTTTGAGGGACACATCAGGGCAGTGAAGATGAGGCAGCCAGCTAGTCATCTGCTTCCTGGAGAACCCAGGACTTGCTCCCTGTGGCCTCAGTTGCCCCTCACACCCTCTGGGGCTCCAGCACACACCAGGGTAGATCAGAGGACCTGGACCCAATGTTGTTAGCTCTAGTTTAGCTCATATTTGTTGAACGTCAAGTATATACCAGACTCTCTGCTGACACCAGATGCCCAAGAATAAATAAGACCTAGTTCAATTCTTAGGGAGCCCGTATTCTCACCTTACATTCAGTTCTTTGTCAGATCTTGCCTCCTTCCCAAAGCTTTCCCTGGCCACTTGGACCTGCAATGATTGCTCCTTTCTCTGAGTTGCCTTATCAGTCCCCTCATCTGGCCCTCCCTACCTCCAACCTGTGGTAAGTGATCTTTTCCAATGTGTGTTCAAAACCTAAGAAGGTTTTTCCCTCCTAGAAGGCAGGCCCCCTGCATTGTTCCAGACCCAGCCCATCCCTTAGCATGCGATCGGTACTCTACCCAACAGCTGGGCAACAAGAAGAGCCTATTACCCCAACAGAGGCCTGCAGCCAGGTCTGGACCACGTGCTCACTCACCCTTCTTTTTGGTTTGGCACTTGACATCTGGATGGTCAATGACCTCACACACGGCCACACAGCTAAGGATGGGGCCAAGGAGGCTGTGCTGCCACCCATGGCCATGGGGGCTGTAAATGAGGGCCAGGCTCAAGTCACTTGTGAGGTAGGTCCCCTCTCCAAACAAGGATGTCTGGAATGGTAGAGAAATACAAAAAAGAAATACACACTGGTGAATGTAGAGTTGGCACAGCAACAGGGCATTGGTCTTTCTTCAATAGAGTTGTAAACACAAGATTTTTTAACCTGTGACATCTCCATAGGGTATATTACTAAACACATTTCCACCTGACCACAGTTTTACTGATTGTGGATTTTGGTCACCTAGCCTGGGAAACTAGCAGTTCCTTGAAGTTAAGGTCCAAACAGAACTTGGTTTAAATCCTCCAACAAGCTGGCAAGTTATATAAACTCTCTGTGCCTCAGTTTCTATGTTCATAGATGGTGATAATAGTGGAGGGTACTCTATCACAGACTCTTCTATTACAGTGGGTATAGTGATTCCTGTTACATGACTGCATAAACACAGTTACACTGCTGGACTTGCAAAGCCAAGTCACACCCTTATGTGCAGGAGGAAGTCACACCTGAGGGAGAGGCTAATCTGAGTCACTACTTGGAAAAGAAACAAGTCTCTCAGAACTGAGGGAAGAAATGAGGGAAGTAAACATGAAGGGCAGAGTAAGTTTTACTCTTTTGTGTTGGTGTTAACTAAGAAAATTGTGTCCAAGAGTCTAGGAGGCAGCTCCCTGGCAGTGGGTGCTAACTTGTACCCTCCATAAGGAAGCACAGCAGGCAAGACTCCTGCAAGTGAAGATACAAATCCTTTGCCTCTGGTAGACATCACTAATCGATCACGATGGCTGATATAACAATATCCATCATGGCACTTATTCATACTACTCAGGATCCTTCTCATAATATTCCAGGTAGCTGTGGACCAAAGGATGGCCTTTGTTATTCAAACTGAAACTCCACTGCCATCCATGAGCCACAGTAGGATATCTTAAGATGATGAGTGGACGTGAAGAGCTCACTCATGTCTATCCTATGCTCTGGAATTCAGAAATATCCTATTCAGTTGCACCAGGCTGCCACTTTCTAAGCCTGGTAAATGAAGCGTAGGGGAAATGAAACCTTGGTACAGCCTTTAGGAGCTCCTTGTCATATTAGGCAGTGTCCCCCATGTCTCAAAAGCTGACATGGATCTTCTCCAGGGACACTGGACACCCTCTGATCTGACCCCACGTCAGTTCTCTATTTACATCTGCCACGTGTTTGCCCTTCTCAAGACCTGAAAATCTTGTGAAAGGTGGTTAGGAGTAGAGGTGCATGAGAGTGAGAAGCTTGCTGTTTCTCTGCCATGAAAATAAGCCTCATCTGGCACATGGGCTTCTTCAAGCAAGTTCCTTGCTAAAAATCCAAGTAGAGGGGACCAAAGGGGATTCAGTTTACCAAAGGACTCTTTTAAGACACCTCTAAACAGCAAACTCCCTAAGGATACTGAAATGAAAGTTGGGTATAAAGACTACGACCTGCAGGCAGCTTCTCCAGGCTGGCCCCAGTGTAAAGCTGAGGCCTTAGATTCCAGTAGCCTGGCCATAATAATAAACCAAGAGCCAGTGTAAACAAACCCGTCATCTTCAGAAAAACCTAACAGCACTAATCAGATGCAGCAGGGCTGGGAAATATCTTCACAGCCTCGGGGCTGCATCAGCCCCAAATGAGCCCAACCTCATGGAGCCGGCTCCTCAAAGACAAGGCAGATGCTGCCACAATGGGGAGGAGCCCACACCCTCCAACCACCCCAGATGCCCTCTCCAATAGCCTATAAAAACAGCTACTGCTTCCTTGGCACAAAGTACATGTAGAAGCCTTTGTATAATAAACTCTTTTAATTCTCTCCTGTGCCACAAGGAGAGTAACAGAGGTCAGTTCTAGGGGAAACTGAGGCTCAGAAAGCTTAAGTCAATTTGCCCAGGGACACAGAGCTGTCAAGTCTGTTCAGCTCCAGGGCCTGTCTGTAACCTTCTTCCTACACCTTAGTGAGGGGTAAAATAAGTGCCAGCAGAGAAGGGGTAGTTGACACTGTTTTAACTCCTAAAAATGGGAGGAAAGCAGCTTGAAGAGAGAGGGAAAGGACCTCTCTTGGCACATTGTGGCATACCCCTCATTTATTCCCAGGGCTGACACTATTAAAGTGTCCCCTAGGAATACACTTCTCAAACTTCAGTGTCTTATCAATCACCTGGGGATCTTTTTAAAGCATAGATTCTAATCAGGTAGGCTGAGGTGAGTCCAAGACTCCATATTTCCAATAGGCTCCCAGGTAATGCAGATGCTGTCTGTGGGGGCGTCACATTGAGTAGCTAGGGCTGGTCACAGGCTAGGATCACTGGAGGGTTTTTAAAGTATACAGACAGCTGGCAAAATGGTGCATGCCTATAATCCCAGTGGCTCAGGAGGCTGAGGCAGGAGGATTTTGAGTTCAAAGCCAGCCTCAGCAAAAGTGAGGCACTAAACAACTCAGTGAGACCCTGTCTCTAAATATAAACACAAAATAAGGGTGGGGATGTGGCTCAGTGTTCAAGTGCCCCTGAGTTCAAACCCCAGTACCCAAAAATCTATTAATTAATTAATTAAAATAAATAAAAAGAACGGGGAATGTAACTTAGTGGTAGTGTCCCTAGGTTCAATCCCCAGTCCAAAAAATAAATAATAAATTATGCTGATGTTTAGGTCCCACTCCCAGAACCTGATTTAATTGGTCTGGGATGCAGCCATGCATTGGAAATTTTTTTTTTTTTTTAACTTTTTCTGATCTCTGTTCCTTTTTTTTTTTCAAAGAGATAGAGAGAGAATTTTTTAATATTTATTTTTTAGTTTTCGGCAGACACAACATCTTTGTTTGTATGTGGTGCGAGGATCGAACCCAGGCCGCACGCATGCCAGGCGAGTGCGCTAACGCTTGAGCCACATCCCCAGCCCCCATTGGGAATTTTTAAAGCTCCAAATGATATAGATATGCAGCCAAGGCTGAGAGCCATGGAGGCTTTTCAAACTGTAATCAGCATAGGAATCAGGTGGGCTAAGGGTGAGTCCAAGATTCTGTATTTTCTCAGGCTCCCAGGTGATGCCATGAATACTGGTCTGCAGCCCACACTCTGGGTATCAAGGCCTTAGTAAACCTATCCATCTCCACACCACTCTCCCCCAACAAACCCCCAGAGTTCTGGCACACATCCCCATGCTCCCCCATGTCAGAGGGTACCCCTTGGGCCCACCTTGTTCAGATGGCAGTGCAAGCCATTGTGGATGATGGAATGGAAGTTCTCTAGGCGGCTACCATGGAAGGCGTAGATTAGGTCTCGTTCTCCTTTGGTCTCATAAAATTTGGCGTTGGCTGGGTCAAAGTATTCAATTTCAAATAGGAAGTCTGGGGCAGGGACAGGCGTGTGAGGGGCACCAGTCAGCCGCTGGATCTTTTCAAACTTGAAAACATGAAGAGAGTCACAATTTTATTTAGGAAGCTGCAAAAATGGGCCAGGCACAGTGGCACACACCTGTAATCCCAGCAATTTAGGAGGCTAAGGCAGGAGAATCTAAAGTTTGAGGCCAGCCTCAGCAACTTAGTGAGACCCTGTCACAAAATAAAAACTAAAGAGGGATGAGGATATATCTCAGTGGTAAAATGCCCCTGGATTCAATCCCCAGTCCCCTCACCCTCCACCAAAACTTGTGCTGTAAAAACGGCCTCCTAAAACCTGGAGCTTGACCCCTATGAGCTCCTATATCATGAGGACAGAGACATTAATTTATAAGCAAGCTCAGAGCTCACAGCTCAATGCTTGCTTTCCTCTGATAATATTTTTCCCTATCGTAGGCTGAGAAGCACAAACTGCTCCTTCTAACCAGAGAACATTCTAATGTCTCTAACTTATTCCATCTATATCCTCTGTTCATCTTTACAATATCTCATGAGCTAGAAAGGAGAGATAAATTGCAAAAATAGCCACAAATTTCTCCTTTTACCCTTGTCTGTACACCCCTTTGCAATGTGACTTTGTAAACATGGAATCTGCTTCTCCACCCCTTGGATCTGGGCATGGCCACATGATTTGCTTTGGCAATGGGACCATAATATACATATGTCAGATTTAAAGGGCTTGACCCCCTTTGTTTGCTGCTGGAGACCCTTCCGTCTAGTTCAGGCTGGACTCCTGTGGGGTCAGAGCCTCACAGAGAAAGGCCCCACCACTGCAGTCAACCTAGCTAAAGCCCCAGAAATATAAGCAAGGTTACCCTAGGCCAACCAGCTCCAGTCAAGCCCATCCTACTCAAAAGAACCTGTTACGGTTTGGATGCGAGTTGTCCTTCAAAAGCTCATGTAAACTCTTCTGCCCTAAAAGTGTGCTGGTCAGGTCCTTTAGTCACAGCAGCAAAAAAACTAACTAAAATAGAACCCAACCAACCCACAGAATCATAAGAGACAATCAGTGTTTCTCATTTTATTGGTTAAAGCTGATAAATTTTGGGAATGGTTTGTTATTCAGCAAAAGCTAATTGATACAGAAAGGTAAGCTCTTTTCTCAAGGAGGATAATCCTTTCCAGGGTAGAGACTACAACCTATACTGGTTTTCAAATAGTAGACAACAGACGAAAGCCAATCTGTAGCAAAATTTTCCTGGGTTATCAATGATTGAGAAAAAGAAGGGAAATATAATGAATATATTTATAATGACGTAAAGTTGCCATGATCCTTCCTTTGGAAGAACTGTCCTTTCTTCTGAAATCAAGACCTTTGTAAGTAATTTAATACTTACAATACTTTAATACTTACCTTTTTATAAAATGATAATACTCAGTAAACTAACATCCTTACTCAGGAAAAATAAAAAGCTAATAATTCTGGGTTTTTAACACCCCACATTTTAATGGAAATTTAACTTGATTCATAATAATAAATTGAGAAACCACTGCCATATCTACTTTAGCTGCAGCACACAACCTTTAGTAGGTGCTTGATGCCCATACAAGGTGTGAATAAACAAATGTACCTCTCAGCTCAACAGATGACAAGAGTGAAACCCAGGAATTAGCAGCCCAACCTGGCCCTAAATGTGATCTCCTGACTCCCTCTCCAGGGTTCTTTGTTATTTTACTATTCAATACAGATGGATGTCCCTTAAATGCCAGAACCCAAGGTACCAAATTCTATGTCAGTTAGGGAAGTTTGTAAAATGGAATGCTCTCAAATTGAAATTGATTAATTATGTGTATAGTACAGATAAACCAGTGCTGCCCCTCAGAGGAAACAACACCAGGTCAGGAATCAGGTTTTACACTCTGGAACTTATCATTCTAGCCGGTCCCCGGGAGACTCCAATCAGGCAAAGAAAACCAAATGATAGAATGTCTGACCTGTGCCAGAAACTGTGCTGTGGGGTGACAGACTTTGGGTCATTGCCCTGCTTTGAGGTAACTATTAAATTCTCACCTTGCAAATGGGGGAAAGGAGATTCAGTAATTGAAGTAGGACTAGAGTCCAAAAATGACATTTTCCACTACTTGTGGCCTGTTTCCTGGCAACTGGACTAAGCCCATGTTTCTTAAGGTGTGATCAGGGTCCATCCTTATCAGAATCACCTGCAGTGCTTGTTAAATAGAGTCATACCCAACATTCACTGACTCCTTAGTATTTTCCCTTAGGCACTGCTCTTAAGTGTAAAAATCCATTTACATGGTCAGTTTCCCGGTGGAATTATGCAATTATTATACCTATTTTACAGATGAATAAATAAAAGTGCTGAAATGCACCCAGCAACCTACTCAAGATCATAGAGATAGTATAAGGCAGAATCCAGCTGTGAACTGCCACTGTTACAGAGTTCCTGGGCCCAATGCCAGATACCACAGAATCACAATCTCTAGGGTGAAGTCCAGGAATCTGCCTTTTTTTACCCGCCCCCAATTTATTCAGTAAAAGGACAAGGCACGAAATCTGCATTTTCAACAAGCTGCCCAGGCCATTCTGGGGCCCAGAGATGTCCCAAAGTCACTGGATTCATGCTATCCCACAACCTTCAGCCCTAGGAATCTGTGATCCTTCAGACCAAAGCCTCACCTCTGCCTTCCCTGCACTGTGGATTGTCAGGACCTTTGAGGATAAAATCCAGCTCACCAGGTCCCAGGCCCATTGGTCTTCGTCTTCAGAGGATTGCAGAAGTTCCTTGAGGTTGGGTAACTTGCTGGCATCTGCAAGCTGAAGTAAAGGAAATGTCCATTAGTAAGGATGCTGGACAAAATGATAATCAGGGGCCCTCTAGTGGTAAGACTGGCCCAATTTACTCATTCCATATCAAGGAATTTCCTGAAAGCCAGGGAAATTCACAGGCCTACCATTCCTTTTCTAAAGAATACCAAACTCTGAAAGCTCTGAACTCTAAAAGTTTTTTTTTCTTCCTTCCTTCCTTTTTTTTTTTTTTTTTTTTGTGTGTGTGTGTGTGTGAGTGTGAAACCAGAGGCACTCTACCACTAAGCTACATCCCAGCCCTTTTTAATTTTGAGACAGGGTCTCATCTTGCTAAGTTGCCCAGGCTGGCCTTGAATTTGCAATTATCCTGCCTCAGTCTCCAGAGTCACTAGGATTACAGGTATGTGCCACCATGCCTACAAGGTTTTTTCAAAATACTCACTTGGTACAAATCCTGACCTGAGCTAATGTTAGGTGCTTGTGGTCTGGCCCTCTTCCTGTTCGTACCAGACACTCAGCCCAGCATCTCCTGTGGTCTTCCCCTTCCTTCTTTTCTGTTCCTGATCCACACCCGTTATCCCAGAATCACAGCTGAGTCAACTCAGCTGTCCGCTTTACTCCTGTTCCCAAATTCCATCTGTGAGCCACACCCCTTACCCATAGTGCAGACCTAGGCACAGGTGTGTAACAGTGGGCCCTTCACCTTCAGAATATAGCCCTCATTGCTCTAAGGCTTTTTTTTTTTTGTCTCTTCTCTCCCCCCTCCCCCAACAAGATTAGGGAGACAATGTTATCTTTTCTTCCCCTAGTTAATTGCCGGTTCACACACTCACTACAGGAAGGAGATGCCTGCTGAGGATCAGGAAAGTGAGAATCTCCCAAATTAACAAGTGAATCCCATCATGTCATCAGGGCACCCTGGGACCCCTACCAGAGCACACCTGGAATATAACCCTTGAAGAGCTCCTTTAAAACCCCCCTGTCCCTCCTGATCAGGAGTCACAGCCTTTGGGACAGGAGTCCGGATGTTTCTTCTCCTTTGCTAGCAAAGAAATAAAAATTCTTTTTCCTATTTCTAAAACTGTGTTCTTATTATTAAGTTGGCATTGATTGGCATTGGAGACAGGAACCCTGTTACACAGGAAGCCCTACAAAAAGAATTCAACTAGCCAGGCCCCCTTCAGGAATTCAGTTCAGAAGTGGAAGACTTCTTTCCTCGTAACTCCCCCTGATGGACCCAGGACTCTTCAGAGCTCCATTATGGGGCCAATCCTATATGAGCCCTCCTACTGCCACCTGTGTACTGCCCTCCTGGTCCCCAACTGGCCCACACTCTTTGACCCTTCATCTGACCTCCTTTCTGTTCCATTTCAATTGTCATGTTGCTCCAACAAGTCTAAGGACCTTTTAAAGACCAAACCACAAATAAGGTTGCCAGATAAAACACAGTCTGCCCAATTAAGTGTATGTTTCAGATTTTTTAAAAAATAATTTACCGTAATAGAATGGATCTCACTATGTTGCCTAGACTGGTATTGAACTCTTGGGCTCAAACAATCTTCCCACCTCAGCCTCCCAAGTAGCTGAGGTTATTGGCATGCACCACAATGCTACCTGCTAAAAACTTTTTAGTATAAATGAAGCCAGATTTAAAGTTAGGTAGTCAGTGTAGTTAGGTAAATCGGGTCTAATATCGAGTGAAATCTAAAATGGAGACCATGCGGAGAATGACTCAGGGAAAACACAGGACAACTCATGGAATGTTAATGAAGTCCCGAAAAGGCCCTAGGCCAAAGTCCACCTCAAAGAAATGTTAATGTACAGCCCCCAGCAAAAAGGTGCTGACTCAAGTCCTTCCTGACCAGATTACTTCTTTGGCCCACCTGTGTCCCACCCCTCGGTCCTTCCCACCTACATTCCATCACTGAAAGAACTATAAAAAGGGGAGACAACATCCCTTCCACGGATTCCACCTCTTGGGTCCCCTTCTTCCTCCGGGAGAAGTGTTTTCTGCTGTCCTTTAATAAACTTCTAATTCCTACTCTGACCTTGCCTCGGGGTGCTTCTTTGGTGTTATTCTTCAACATTGGGGAAGCAAGAACTCGTCACCAGTCAACAGCGGTAACATAAATATAATTTATGCAATACTTGGATCATACTTATACTAAGAAAATTACTTGTTGCTCGAAATTAAAATTTAATTAAGTGGCCTATATTTTTATCTACTAAATAGTAACATATCCTTAATAAGGCCCTTGGGAATCTGGTCTGGCCTCTCCATCTATCAGTGCCTCCTGCCACCAACCGCCCCCCCACCAAACGCCAAATTATGTTTTTTCTTCGTGTTTCTGCTGATGCCTGTCAAGACACTGCACTCAGTCTTCATGGCCAGCCTAAAGTCACCTCCCCTATAAAGCCTGCCCTGATCACCCACTACCTCTGGACTTAACAATTATGGCAGAGTCTCAAGTTGGTAACTTGACCCTCTGGGGCAACCTCAAATCTGCTAGGACAACCACATCTCACTTTTTCTGGAGCCCCAGCAGCCATGCAGGAATCTGGCACAAAGTTCAAAACACAACAATAACAGCTACTATTTGTTGAGCCTTTGCCATGTGCCAGGCACAGGGCTCAATACTGTGCACACACTGTCTCATTTATTCTCACAATAACCTATCTTAAAGGTGAGGAAATTGAGGCTTGGAGCACTGAGCACCTCATAGGACACCTCACACAGCTATTCAGTGGCAGGGCAGGGACTTATGAAGCCAGGTGGTCTTACTCCAGAGTTCATTCTAATCATGATACATACTCTCCTACCAAATGAATGAGAAAATTCAGTAATGGCCTAAATATTTTAGCCCAAAGGAGCAATCAGGTAAACTTTAAGAAGCTGCTTGGAAGCCTAATCCTGCATGTTGCTGGGATTCTCACTCCACTTCCCAATTAATACAATAAGACGTGGCTGCCTATGCCTAAGGCCTGTCAAAGGTAGGGAGAACGATGTTATGTGTAGTATGGGACAGAGGTAAGAGACAGAAAATCTCCATGCAGGCAAGAATTTTGATCCACAGTTCGTGACAATGAAAGGCATCTGTCCACAACTGGATGGAGCAGAATGAGCATTCAGGAGGAAAGAGGCATCTCTGGGGACTCAGAAAAGGTAAACAGAAGAGTTTAGAGAGCAGGAAGGATGGAAGTGGACCAACAGTGATGGCCAGGATTTTGAGGCTGAACAGAGAGCACTCCAGATCGGGGGTGGGGAGTGGGG
>NW_026000229.1:16126883-16132972 GCF_001458135.2 Marmota marmota marmota | reverse complement strand
GGGGGAAGAGCATAGCAGACAGGCAGAAAAGTGAGTAGACAGGCACGCAAAGGTAGGTCCAAAGCTCAAATGCATCCAGGGTCAGAGAGGTGAAAAAAATGTGTAAGGGAAAGTCTGGGAAAGAGTGGTGAGGCCTGATGACTAGAATCCCTGGCCTTACAAAGGGCCCAACCACAAACTTCCAGCTGTAGCTGGAGGACAAGTTTCACCAAGGCCTTGCAGCCTTGGATTTTTCTATTCTAAAAAGAAATCAGCAAACTGGATTTTTGTTTGTTTGTTTGTTTTAATTTCCCAATTTCTAAAATGCTAGAGAACAAACAAAACTGCCCACAGACCACACCTCTGCAGCCTCTGCTACAGGGAGTAAGGAAAGATCCAGTTGGAGAGAAGACTGGAGGAGGCCTAACTGGTGGGCAGAGCTGACAGCCACAGGAGTTTAAGAAGCAGAAGTCTCTGGAACCAGCAGGGGTCAATGAAGAAGAGAGAGGACCAATGAGCTGGAAAGAGGCAACTCAACCTTCTGGCTTTGAGCAGGTGACAGGAAAGCCCGGGAGACACTTTGCAACCACCCAGATCATAGGCTCTAGGGAGGAGGCTCAGGAATCTGTTGTCCTAATGTTGCCACAGGTGATTCTTACCACAGAGGAAAAGTTGGAGCTATTCAAGTACAGATGATAGGCAATGTCCTCAAAGTGTTTGGTAGCAGGAAAGAACGAACAACTGAAAAAAATATTTGTCTACAAAGGGGCCAGAAGTTATAGTTACTAGGCATGGGTAGAGGTGCTGAAAAGGAAATGAACCAAATGTTCGTTGAAAATGAAAAAAGGTTACCAGCCTCCATGACTAAACAGTGGCACCTAGAAGAGAGAGAGATGGGCAAGGGCAGTAGAGCTAATGGGCTCCCAGATGCATACTGGAGAGGTAGACACTACAGTTCCATACAGGTACACCTTGCTTTACACAAACCTAAGGTATGAAAATCCAAGTTTATTAAGACAGATTGGGGGTGAGAGTCTATTTTACAAAAGGACTCTCACGACAATCCTTTAAAGCAGTGGTCCTCTGTGTTGGCACCACCTGGGAGCTTTTAGAAGTTGCAAAACACTGGGGAGAAAGAAAGTGGCATGGGGCTGGGGCTATAGCTCAGTGGTTGAGTACTTGCCTAGCATGCGTGAGGCACTGGGTTGGATTCTTAGCACCACATATAAATAAATAAATTTAAAAGATTCATCGACAACTAAAAAAATCTTTTTAAAAAGAGAGAGAGAGAGAGTGGAATGTCACCAGCATACCTCCTGATTGGCTGATGGTGATGGGGAAAATAATAGAACATACAACACTGACTTAAGATGAAATGATCTGGGCACAGTAGTACAAATGCAATCCCAGCAGCTCGGGAGGCAGAGGCAGGAGGGTCACAAGTTCAAAGCCATCCTCAGCAACTTAATGAGGCCCTAGGCAACTTAGCAAGATCCTATCGCAAAATAAAAAACAAAAAGGGTGGAGATGTAGCTCAGAGGTTAAGCACCCCCAGGTTCAATTCCCAGTACAAAAAAAAAAAAAAAAACAGAAAGAAAGAAAGAAAAAGAAAAGATTAAATGAGTTATATTAGAGACAGCACAGGACAGGACCAGGCAAGTAGTAAGTGCTATTAATGTTGTAGAAGTGTTATATACTATATTATTATTACCAACCAAATGTCCCTCTCTACTGCTCACCAATCTGCTTTGGAAAGCCTGCATTTCCTGAATGGCTGGGAAGGGAGAAGTGGTTGGTTCTGACCCATCCCTCTATTCTCCATATCATCATCTCCTAGGCTGAGCCATCTTCTTGGCAAATACCAACCAACAATCATTTCACATCATATCTATGTTTATATCCAGTCTTTTTAGAGCTGTATCCTTTTTCTTTCCCCACTTTTTTTTTTTTTTTTTTAGTTTTCGGTGGACACAACATCTTCATTTTACTTTTTATGTGGTGCTGAGGATTGAACCTAGCGCCCCGCGCATGCCAGGCAAGCGCGCTACCACTTGAGCCACATCCCCAGCCCTTTTCCCCACTCTTCTGACGCTATCTTTGAGAGGAGCAGGGAAACAAAAAGGTAAACTGAGAGACTGAGGCTCATACCTTGAAATAGCAAGTATGTACATAAAGGAAAACTTTATTAGACTGGAATAAATCTAATTGCTCTCATTTTCTCACTACCCAGTAGGAAAAGAAATGAAAATCATCAAATTAGCTAACAGGAAAATTTAAAAACTACATATTCTTTGCAAACAAACAAAAAAGTCCCAATGACTGGGCTGCACCTCAGATCAATTAAACTGTAATCTCTAATGAAGGGACCCAGACAACAAAGCTTTTCAGGTGATTTCAAGGTCAGCCAAGGTTGCGAACCTTAAAAAGAATGATCCCCCCCCACCCCAGGAAATGTCAATATTCAATTTCTAATCTGGAAATAAGCATCAGAGGCCTTCCTCAGAAACTCTGTTAGCCTTTGAACCAACAATTTCACTTCTTAGAATTTACCTCAAGAAAATAATAAGGAATATAAACAATGATTAATATAGAAGGATATTTATCATGGCATTTTTTTGTAAAAGTAAATTCTAAAAACTGTGAAGGAAGCATGTACAAGTTCTTGGGTTTGGTCCCCAACACCATGAAAAAAAAAAAAAAATTGTGACAAAACCCAGAGGAAGAACTCCTAACTGCTAAGGGTGGGGGCATGGAAAAAGGATATATTTCAGCTTCTCAAAACAAATAAACAAACAAAAAAAAAACCACAACAGGAGTTTGCCTGGACAATGAGGGGGTGACATCAATAGGAGTTAAGTCAGAGAGGAGCTAAACAAGTTTTAACGCAGACAGTGGAAAATCATTTGTCTAGAGAGTGCAAGCCAGAGATTAGAAAGAAAAAATAGTATGTACCCTTACTCCTTCAAGACCAGGAGACCTTTTTTTTTTTTTTTTTTTTAAAGATAACAGCACTGGCAGTGATGATGAGTGACACCTTCTGGGCATTAGAGTTTTATTTTATTTTATTTTTAGAGAAAGAGAGAGAGAATTTTTTTTAATATTTATTTTTTAGTTATCAGTGGACACAACATCTTTGTTTGTATGTGGTGCTGAGGATCGAACCTGGGCCGCACACATGCCAGGCGAGCGCGCTACTACTTGAGCCACATCCCCAGCCCACCAGGAGACCTTATTAGAGCAACATGGCCCCAAAATGGAAGTTGGGAATAGGGTAAGCCAGATACACTGCTTTCCAGATTTTGTTATATGTGCATGAAGTGCCCCCAGGATCTTACTAAAATGCAGATCCTGGGGCTGGAGGTGTGGCTCAGTTGTAGGACACACACCTAGCATTCCTGAGAACCCGGGTTCAATTCCTGGCACTGAAAAACCAAAAACAAAAGTTCACCTTTGAGTCAGATACAGGTTCGAATGTCAAATTCTCCGGATCATTTCAATAACACATGTGACATGTGGCAAAAAAACGAAAACTTAAGGCCCATGCCCCCAGAGGTGATGCCTTTTTTTAGGAAACAGCCGATTGCAGCCATGCCTACAGACTCCCAAGAATCTGCAGCATGAGCTATTCTCCCAACAATGGTGCCCAGTAAGGAAGATAGTAACAGAACTGGATGGTTAGAGTCTGCCAGTGGCTCTAGAGAGAAAGGGTGACTGAATGGGACTGGCACAATGAGGGACAATCTGTCCCTATAAAGGAGGCAACTGAGACTACTTAAGTTGCTGATGGTGTCTTGAGGATTTATAGAAATGGGGGAAAGGTATGTCCCAAACGGAGAGCAACTGATACCTTTGAAGAGGGGAGTGGAATAGGGTAAGCTCTATCAGGGGCACTTGTACTTTACTGGTATCATTTGGAATTTTTTTGTTTTTAAGGTACTTAGGATTAAACCCAGGGGTGCACCACTGAACCAAACCCCCGCCCCTTTTTATTTTCCGACAGTATTTTGCTAAATTGCCCAGGCTGGCCTCTCACTTGTAATCCTTCTGCCTTGGCCTCCTGATTAGCTAGGATTAATATCATGTGCCACTATGCCCAGTCATTTGTATTTTTTATAATGAGAATATATTCAAACACTACTCACATAGTTAATATTTTTTGGTATGGTACTGGGGATCTAACCCATAAAAATAAAATTTTAAACAGCATGAACAAATCAAACCAACACACAGCTTCCTCTACAAGTATCCTACAATAAACCCAATTTGATTTGCCAAGTAGACCTTCAGCAGAAGACAATATGTTTGAGCATTCTAGCCTATTTGGAGGTATGTTTCTTGATGATATGCAACTAAATTGTGGGGCATCATCTCCAGTGAGTTTGGTCCCTCTAATCTTAACCTCTCCCCCACACCACCTAAACAGGTTTCCCTCTCACCCTGCCACCACACGGCTCTTTCAGAAATGCACCTTGCCAATGGACCTCAACAATGCTCTGCCCTCCCAAGAACAACAATCTACACAGGCAGTGTAGATTTTTGCATTTATATTCACAAATTATGACACCGACCTATAATTTTCTTTCCTAGTATCATCCTTAACAGATTTTATATCTAGACTATTTTTCAAAAAAGCTAGTCTCTTTTTCAATACTTTGGGAAGATAGGTATAGAACTGGAAATGCTTATTCCCTCAGTGATTGGTAGAACTCACCAATGAAGCCAACTAGGCCCCAGAGTTTTCTTTGAGGGAAAATCTTTGACTATTAATTCAATGCCTTTAATAATTATAGGCCATTTTATTTTTTATCAAATCATCTGATGAGTTGTACCTTTCTAGGAAACTCCAAAGATTTGGACTACAAAGATAACTGATAAATGGAATGCTGATCCTAAGGTGAACTCTGCAAGAAATTAAATACCCTGTGACTCATCAGAAAAATAACAGCTCACATGTGCACTATGTGTTACAGTTTATAAATGTACTGCCCACATATTACTTCATCTTAAGATAAAAGTCTGGGTGGCTTTGGGGACTTTGGGTGTCTAATTATTTGCAAAGGGATGGGTAACTTCCTATTTATCAGAACAGCTGATTCAGATCAACAGCCCATTGCTAGTCAGGCTAACAAATTTTGTGAAGGGCTATGCAACTGTTAAATTTCTCACTTAACTCCTTACGGATCACTTGTCATTGACAGAAGGAAGCAGTCATCAAGTGATTGGGTGTGTGTCAAAGGGTGTTAGGAGTGTTTTTGGCTGGTGGAAACCTTCCGTCGGGCCAGGCTGGGAATAGAAAGTCTACGGGTGGCATGTGTACTAACACAGGTGGAGTCGCCACTGCCTTGGTGCACAGGCCACTTGGCCCAGTACGCAGTGGGCAGCGCCCGGACAGAGCACACTCACCAGGGCCTCGAAGTCCTTACAGTTGTGGCGACCATAGGAGGCGGGGAAGGGCCGCAGCACCGAATCGCGCTTGTAGCTCTGCAGCGCAGAGGCGAAGAAGCTGCACCGGAGGTCAGCGGCCAGCACGTCGCGGCCGGCCGCCTCTTTGGCCGCCGCCCTGCAGGGCTGCATCCCAGGTCGCGGCGCGTTGCCGGGGGAAATACGCAGGTCAGAGGCGAAGGCCCAGCCTGCGGTCAGCAAAAGACCGGAGCGCGGGGACAACGGGCCGTCGGGGGCCGGGGTTCCCAGGCCTGAGGAGCAGCTAGGCAGAGAGGCGAGATGACAGGGGTGAGAACGTGCTGACGAGCGTCCTCTACCGGGCGCTTGCTGCAGAGCAGACAGGACGGCTGAGGAAAGACCCAGCAGAAACCAGCTCAGCACCAGGGATAATGGGGCCGGGGATCCCAGGCCCTGGGAGGGGCTATGACAGCGATGAAATGACAACGGCGGGAACGCGCCGACACGTGTTATCCGCAGGGGCTGACCTAGCTGGGGACAGCCCCCGGGGGTCGACCGGCAGAGACGGGGAGCCGCGCGTGTCTCCCAGCCTTGCCTCCCCCCGCGCCGCCGAAGCCCGGCTGCTCGCCCAGCTGCCCGCGGCGCCGCCTGCGCTCGCCCAGCAGCGCACGCCGCTCTCCGTGCCCGCCCGCCCTATGGGCTCCGGCGCC
>NW_026000229.1:16126030-16126858 GCF_001458135.2 Marmota marmota marmota | reverse complement strand
TCAGCCGAGGGCCCGCCCCTTCCCGCGCCAGTCCCTCCTCCGCGCAGGTTGTGCCCGCCCACTCCGACCCGGAGCGTCGCGGTTAACAGGGGCGCGGCCGCCGGAGTGTGACGGGCGAAGTCGTCCAAGCAGCTGCGAGCCGTCTTCACTGCAGCCCCTAGTAGGAACTGACCCCAGGCTAGCTCTTGACCCGCCCCAGGACTTGACTTTGTCCGAGTTTAGCAGGCTGAGCCTGCCGGTCTCACCTTGGGGAACTCTTATTTCCTGCTGTGTCCCTCTTGGGTTATTTGCCTCCAAAACGGACTGGCTGCACAAAAAGATCCATTTACACCCAGAGAAACGGAGGCTCAGAGTAGTGCAATAAGATGACATAGCCAGGGGTTGGGGTTGTGGCTCAATGATAGAGCGCTTGCTTGACATGTGTGGCACTGGGTTCGATTCTCAGCACCGCATGTAAATAAATAAATTAAAAAATAATTAAAAGATCCATTGACAACTAAAATATATATATTTTTAAATGCCATAGACAGACCAAAAGACCTTCCACTGCCTTTCAGCCTCCAGAATTCCCTGGATTGCTTGTGTCTGGCCTCATATGCCCCAAGATCCTTCTTTGGAGGGCTCTCTGACAGGGAGTCTGGGGAAAGAAGAAATGAAAGCAGAGGAAAACAGTAAACTAACCCTACAGAAAGGAGAAGAGGAGACTCCCTTTCCCTGCTCAGAACCTCATTAGTGAAAACACCAGTTTGTCATCGTGGTCAAGTGGAAATTTTAACACAAGACATTGCTGGATTCCTAGATCAAAAAAAAAAAAAAAAAAAAAAAAAA
>NW_026000229.1:16113770-16124369 GCF_001458135.2 Marmota marmota marmota | reverse complement strand
GGTGGGGACCCATAGCAACCCCCTAGCAGCCACCAATCAGCATGAGACAGGGAAATACCTGGGATGCCAGATGACCCTCCAGTAGTTTATGGTGTTGGGAAACCACGTAGTTCAGCACGAACACCCCTCTTGGCTTAAACCAATCAGTTCAAATGAATCCCCCTCTTGTAGTAACCAATCACCCCTACCCAACTTGTTCCCGCCAGTGAATGTGCTAATCATGTTTTAGAGTTGTTATTTGATTTTCCCTCGGTGTGTGATGATTTGCTAGGAGATACTATGATGTATGTGGGGGTCCCTCCAAAGAATGTATAAAACTGCTGCAAACCCTGGGCTCGGGGCCTCTCAGCGTCACCAGTTGCTGTGTGTGCGCAGAGAACCGAACTAGCTCGCAATAAACACCTCTTTGCTGCTTACATCGATCTTGGTCTCTGATGGTCATCTGGGGGTCCCGAATTCGAGCATAACAATCTCTGGTTGTTGTGAGGCCCGGACTGTTGAGAACTACCAAAAGGTGTCTGAGAGCCTTATTGTTAGGTGGGAGCTCAGAGACACCAAGATGGCGTGGAGGCAGAGTGTAAGAAGCATTCGCTGAGGACAAGACAGACTAATTGTGTTCCTGTTTAGGATAAGTCCCATTACCGTGACAATTCCTGCCACTGAGAACTTATCACCATGGCAACTCCCACCACAAGTTCAGAATTTTTAAATGACCAATGGGGGTAAAATGGGCAGTATCCTAATTAGGTTTTCTGAAGTAACCAATGGAGAGACGGATTGGAAAATATTCTAATCAGGTATCATAAGATCACCGGTGGGAAAAAAAAATGGGTTAAGGTCCTCAATCAGGTCCGTTTAGGGAAGCTACTGCTTCACAGCTCAGCATATAAAATACTAATTTCCAGAGCACGGCTAGACCCTCTCTCTTCCTCAGCCTACTCCCCTCCACCTTGCAGAGGGCTACTTTCACCTTTGCCTTCAATAAATCTGTACTTTGCCTGTTACTTGTGTGTCTTGCTCAATTCTTTGTACGGAACACCAAGGACCTGGACTTTGACTGGCCATCATAATAGTAACATTATGACCTCAAATAGGGCAACTAGTGCCCAAAAGTCCTGGAGGTCTCATGGAACCCAGGAACTCTAAGGTTACCGGAGCCGCTGGGCAGAAGACACGAGAACTCTCTATCATTCCACTTCTTCACTTGTAAACATAAGACAAAAACACTTCTTGTTATCTCCTTAACCTCAAATATTGTTGGTTACATGAATATATGAAATTTGTTTCTCTGAATAGATTTTCTCACACTTGAAATGAGAATCAAGTGACAATACCATGTCCCAGAGGATGTGGAAGGGCCTCTGAGGAGATCTAGAGAGCAACCTAGAATATCTAGTTGCATATCACTCTGGGTTTATTTGTAGTGTGTGTGTGTGTGTGTGTGTGTGTGTGTGTGAGATTAGGAATCCATGCATGCTGGGAAAATGCTCTTCCACTAGGCTATGCTACTAGCCCTAAATTTTAAAAATATTATTTTCTTGGTAATTGCATTAGAGCTTACCATATACATGTTATCAGAGTCAGCTTCAGATTTATACTAATTTAATTCCAGTCCTATAGCACTCTATTCCCTGCCCCCTCTTCTTTATTTTTTTATTTTTTGTACTGATGATTAACCCCTGGGGTTCTTATGCTGCTGAGCTACATCCAGTTCCTTTTTTTTTTTTTTTTTCTTATTAGAAAGGGTCTCACTTAGTTGCTGAAGTTCTCACTGAATAGTTGAGGTTGGCCTTGAACTTTCAATCCTCTTGCCTCAGCCTCCTGTGTCTCTGGGATTACAGGTGTATGCCACTGTACCCTGTTCCTCCCCACTCTTTTTTCAAACCTGGTGCCGTGGAGCACACCTGTAATTCCAGTGGCTTGGGAAGTAGAGGCAGGAGGATTTTGAATTCAAAGCCAGCCTCAGCAATTTAGCAAGTTCTAAGCAACTCAGTGAAATTCTGTCTCTACTAAAATACAAAATAAGGCTAGGGATGTGGCTCAGTGGTCAAGTGCCCCTGAGTTCAATCCCGGTACCCCCTCCAAAAAAGAGATCTTTTTTGATATGGACACAATATCTTTATTGACTTTCATGTGGTGCCCACATGTGCAAGGCAAGCACTCTGCCGCTGAGCTACAACCCCAGCCCCTACTTTCCCCACTTTGTAGCACTATTGTTATACAGATTATGTCCATAAATGTTACCAATCCAACAACACATTATTACTTCATATAATTTTATTTCTTTTAATGAAACTGAAGAAGAGCAAGTATATATTTACCATTTTGTTATATTAATCCTATTTATTTTGGGAGGGGGGTACTAGGGTTGAATTCAAGGGCACTTAACCACTAAGCCACATCCCTGACCCTATTTTATTTAGAGACAGGGTCTACCTGCTGAGTTGCTTAGGGCTTCATTAAGATGCTTAGGCTGGCTTTGAACTCATGATCCTCCTGCCTCAGAGTCACTAGGATTATAGGCGTGCACCAACATGACCATCTCGTTTGCTATTTTTTAGTGCTGGATGTTGTACTACACAGGGTGTTGTTCATGCTAAGCATTCACACTACTACTCAATTACATCTTGAGCCCCTACTTGTTGTTTTATACAATTGGTTTTTAAATTAGTTAAAAGAAGAAAGGAGGAAGCTGGGGTGTAGCTCAATGGTAGAGTGTTTGCCTAACTTGAGCCAGACCCTGAATTTGATGCCCTTCATTGCAAAAGAGGAAAAGAGGAAGGAGAACAAATGTAAGTTAATATTGACATACAATTTATATAATTACCTTTACTGATGCTTTTTTTTTTTTTAAGTAGACTCAGACTACCATCTGAGGTCACTTGCTTTTGTTTTTAACCTGATGAACTTCCTTGCTGCTTCTTTTTTCTTTTTTCTTTTGCTGGGGATTGAACCCAGGGATTCTCAAATACTAGGCAAGTGCTATATCATTGATCTACACCACCAGCCATTTTAGTATTTCTTGAATGGTGGCTCTTGGTTTTGTTGATCTGAAAATTCTCTTCATTTCTGAAAAAGAGATCTGCTGAATATACAATTCTGGTTGGCAGGGTTTTTTTCTTGGGGGGTGGAGGGTTCTTTGAGTACTGCTAGTATGTGATGCCACCACCCTCTGGCCTTCATTGTTTCTGCTGTCAATTTCATCTGGCTGCTTTTTTTTTTAATACCAGGGATTGAACCCAGGGGCACTTAATCACTGAGCCACATTCCAGCTCCCTCACCTTTTTTTTTTTTTTTTTTTTTTTTTTTTTAAAACAGTGTCTCACTAAATTGTTTAGAACCTGGCTAAATTACTCTGGCTTGCTTTGAATTTGCAATCCTCCTCCTGCCTCAGCCTCCCAAAACACTGAGATTACAGTCATGCACCACAATGCTGGCCTGGCTTTCAGAATTTTTATCATAATGTGTCTGTCTGTGACTCTCTTTGCATTTATTCTACTTGAAGTTCATTGGGCTTCTTGGAAGTATAGATGATTATTTTTTGTTAAATTTTAGATTTTGCAAGTATTTTTTTCTTCTAAGATTTTTTTTTCTGTTCCCTTTTCTCCCTCTTTCTGGTACTCTCATTACACATATATTGGTATACTTAATGGTGTCCCACGTTTTTTTGAGGTTCTGTTGATTTTTCTTGTTTTCTTTTTGATTTTTGGATTACACAATCTCTATCAATCTGCCAGGACTGGCAGTTCACATCTATAATCCCAGCTACTCTGGAGTCTGAGGCAGGAGAATTGTAAATTTGAAACCAGCTTGGGCAACTAGCAAGACTGTCTCCAAAAAGTATAATTATTTTTTCTTTTTTCTTTATTTGTGGTGCTGGGGATCAGACTCAGCCTCACACATGCTAAACAAGGGCTCTACCACTGAGCTACATTCCCAGTCTTCAAAATAATATTCCAAAAAGGGCTGGGAATATAGCTCAGAGGTAGACCACTTGCCTGGCATATATCAATCCCCAGTACTGCAAATAATAATAATAATCTCTATCAACTTATCTTCATATTTGCTAATTCTTATGCTAATGAATATGTACTATTCAGACCTTCTAGCCAGTTTTTAATTTCAATTATTGTAATTTCAACTCCATCACTATCATTTGGTTCTTTTAAATTATTTATTTATTTATCTATTTATTTACTTAGTGGTACTGGGGGTTGAATCTCCAGGGGCACTCTACCACTGAGCTCTATCCCCAATTCCATATATATATTATAATATATAATTATACATAATTATATATTATATCATGTGTTATATGTTATATATTATATTATAATATATACATATAATAATATAAATTTATGTATTTATTTTTGGTACCAGAGATTGAACCCAGGGGCGTTTAACCACTGAGCCACCTCCAGCCCTTTTTATTTTTATTTTGATATAGGGTGTTGCTAAATTACTTGGGGCCTCGCTAAATTGCTGAGGCTGGCTTTGAACTTGTGATGCCTCACCCTCTGGAGCTGTTGGGATTACAGGCATGCACCACTGTGGCCTGTTGTTGTTGTAGACAGTGTCTTGCCAAGTTGAGCAGACAGGCTTCCAATTTGCCATCCTCCTGCCTCAGTCTCCTGAGTAGCTGGGATTACAGGCATGTGCCACTGCACCCAGCTTTGAAATTCATTTTTTAAAAAAAGAACCAGCAGGACATCGTGGCATACACCTGTAACCCCAGCTGTTTGGGAGACTGAGGCAGGAAGATAGCAAGTTGGAAGCCAGCCTGGGCAACTTAGTGAGATCCTTTCTCCAAAAAAAAAAAAAAAAAAGGTAAAATGGGCTGAAGTATAGCTCAGTGGTAGCAAGTCAAGTCATGTGTTCAATCCCCAGCACCACACACACACACACACACACACACATTCAATAATAAGAATTTTGTCTGCTTGCTGGGTCATGCGACTAAATCTGTCAGGGTCACTCCAGGTGAATTTGGGCTAACTCAATAAAGACACAGTTCAGTTTCTGCGCCTCGGCCACAGCTCCCACAAGGAGGACAAAGCAGGCAAGAAAGAGAGCCACCTGAATTCTTTATTCTTATATAGGAGGGGGGGACACACAGAAGGAGGTTCTATGGAATGTTCTTTCCAAAAAAGGTCAGGAGTAGTATTACAAAGGAACAGGAAGGCAACCCACTCCATTAGATAACGCCCACTCCCAAAGCTTTGCTCCTCTACTGAGCAGAGATGGGGATCCACCTGCTTCGGGTCAGGGAAGCCAGTCTCCACATTTCCATTGCTCAAAGCTAGAGGGCGCTCAGCTCCTATGTGGCTGCTCCCAACATCTGTTTATTGACATTCTCTATTTGATATGACACTGTCCTCTTACCATCCTTTTCTCCTTTAATCATAGTTTCCTTTATTTAGTTCCTTGAACTTATCTATAAAGGCTACTTTGAAGGCATTGCCTGTTAGATCTGACATGTGTTCACTCACAGGCAGTGTCTGTTGCCTGATTTGTGTTCAGTGTATGAGTCATACTTTTCCTTTCTTTGTATGTCTCATAATTTTTGTTGCTGTTGAAGGCAAGACATTTTAGATAATATATTGTTACCAGTCCCCCCCAAGTCTGGGTCTTGTTGCTATTTGCTTCTTTGTTTAGTGACTGCACTATTTCAGTGGAGTCTCTCTCACCCTTCAGTGTTAGGCCTCTAAGGTTGCTGTTCCTGGGATTCAGCCATGAGACCAGTGGACTCGGTATCTGTAGAGCTTTCTTTGTCTTTACATAAGCACATCTGGCTGTTAAGACCACTGATTACTATGTGTTTGCTCCCATATTTTCAACAAAGCCCTGGAGTACTAAGTGCTGCACAAACCAAACCAATCACATTTGGGCTCCTCTGAAAGAATAGTTCCCTAGGTCAGTGTTTAAGGTTTGTTTGACTCCAGGTTGGCTCCTTCTAGCTGGCCAACCTGCCAGCCTATTGTTTAGTTCACAAGACCAATGGGTCTACCAGTCTCTTCCCAGTTGTTCTTTCTTTCTTTTTTAATATGTTTTTTTGGTTGTAGATGGACACAATACCTTTATTTAATTATTTTTATGTGGTGTTGAGGATGGAAACCAGTGCCTCACATGTGCTAAGCAAGAGTCTTACCACTGAGCCACAACCGCAGTCCCTTCCCAGTTGTTCTTCACCATAACCACTGTTTTCTTTTTCTTTTCTCTCTCTCACTCTCTGTTTTGTTGTCTTTTGTTGTTGTTTTGTTTTTTAGTGCTGGGGATTGAACCCAGAGCCTCCAACAAGCTAGGCAAACACTCTAGCACTGAGCCACATCACCAATCCAATTGACAGTTTACCAGAGGTTCCTTCATGCTCTATTGCAAATAAGGTCAGTTCTTTAAACTTCTCCTTGCGCCCCCACCACAGGTAAAAACCTGAGCCAGGGCTCTGAAGTGAGATCAGGCAACAGGCGGCTCCCAAAGGAGGCAGATTTTAAAAGGCGGCTGAAAGAGGCTTTATTGAGACTCACTGGCGGGTGGAACTCATCAGACTCACAGAGTGGACAGGGGAAGGGTCTGAGGAGAAACCGCATGGGGGCTCGACCAGACTGGACTTTTATGGGGCTTACAGCAGGAAGGGAAGGACTTGGAACAGGAAAAGGTGTTTTTAGAGTTCCCTGTCCCGCTGGAGTTGGTCAGGGGAACTGGCTGAAATTCAGGATTGGCCAGAAGATCCTGCTGATTGACAGGCGTTTCCGTTGGGAACTGATTGATGTTTCTTTCACCAGCGGGCTGCTTTGTCCTAAGTCACTGCCACCAACTTGACATCAACGATAATAAACCTCTCTCGGGGACACTCCCCTGTGAGCAATGTGCCCCTTTCAATGGCAGCAGCCCAAGGTCCTTTTGATTGGCTTCTCATACCCTAGAAGCTTACCTAGCCAGCTGGAGCAAATATAACGCGGTGCCCAGTATTCTCAATAGTAATGTCCAAGGTAGAGCCTGTTTCCTATAGGTTGGGGTTGGACAGAAGAAGGGAGTCCCCACCACCCAGCTACACTGGCCCAGAAGTTGCTGGGGGCAAAATGAAAAATGTGGTTGTCCTGACAACCAAAGAAAGCTGAGCGGGTGGGTTGGGGAGACTGTTAGCTGCATCATCTGGAGTGGAGTTTCTGTCTTACTGAGTTGGAAGGGCAGAAGAGGCAGAGTGACTGATTTTGTAATAAATATATCATACTAACAAGCTGCTAAAAACAAGGGCAACAGGGCTGGGGCTGCAGCTCAGTGACAGAGCGCTTACTTAGCATATGTGAGCCACTGGGTTTGATTGTCAGCGCCACATAAAAAATAAATACATAAAATATTTATGTTCATCTACCAAAAAAAAAAAAAAAAGGCAACTGGGTGTGAAATGCATGAGAACACTGAACTATCTTCACAATTTTTCTGTAATTAAAAAAAATTTCTGGGCTGGGGATGTGGCTCAAGCGGTAGCGCGCTCGCCTGGCATGCGTGCGGCCCGGGTTCGATCCTCAGCACCACATACAAACAAAGATGTTGTGTCCACCGAAAACTAAAAAATAAATATTAAAAAATTCTCTCTCTCTCTCTCTCTCTTAAAAAAAAAGGGGGGGGTCTGGGGGGTCTGGAGCTGTAGCTCAGTGACAGAGCACTTCCCTGGTATGTGTGAGGCACTGGGTTCGATCCTTAGCACCACATAAAAAAACTAAACAAATAAAGGCATGCTATCCATCTACAACTTAAAAAAAAAAGGGGGGGGGGGCTGGGGATGTGGCTCAAGCGGTAGAGCGCTCGCCGGGCATGCGTGCGGCCGGGTTCAATCCTCAGCACCACATACAAACAAAGATGTTGTGTCCGCTGAAAACTGAAAAATAAATATTGAAATTCTTTCTCTAAAAAAAAAGGGAGCTGGGAATGTGGCTCAGTGGTTAAGCACCCCTGGATTCAATCCCTGGTACCAAAAATAAATAAATAAATAAACAAACAAACAAATAAATAAATAAAAGGACTAGGGATGTAGTTCAGTGGTAAAATGACCCTGGGTTCAATCCTTAATACCAAAAACCAAAATTTTTAATTAAATAAAAATCTATACTGGGGCTGGAGTTGTAACTCAGTGGTAGAGGCCCTGGGTTCAGTCCTTAGCACCACATAAAGATAAATAAATAAAATAAAGGTATTGTATCCATCTATAGCTACAAAAAATATATATTAAAAATAATCTATACTAGCTACAAAAACTACAAGGTATTAAAAGGAAGATACATCTAACAAAAATCTTCATGGTAAAATTGTAAAACTATACTGAAAGATACAAAAATAGATCTCAATAAGGGAGCAATACATATATTTTATATATTAATATGTATATTATATACACACACACACATAAATATATATATATAATGTACATATAATTTTTGGTACCGGGATTGAACCCACGGATGCTTAACCACTAAGCCACATCCCCAGATCTTTTTATTTTTTGAGACAGGGTCTCACTAAGTTACTTAGATCCTCACTAAATTGCTGAGGCTGGCCTCAAACCTTCTGTCTCATCCTCCTGAGTTACTGGGATTACAGGCCTGTGCCACTATGCCCAGCGTGCCCAGCAATAAGGGGGAAGATTTACAATGTTCATGAATATATGATATGCATATCACAAAAAATTAAGTCAGTGGGGTCCAGTGACACATGGCTGTAATCCCAGAGGCTTGGGAGGCAAAGACAGAAGGATCACAAGTTCAAGGCCAACCTCAGTAACTTAGTGAGGCACTAAGCAATTTAATGAGACCCTCTCTCAAAATAAAAAAATAAAAGGGGCTGGTGATGTAGCTCAGTAATAGTGCACCCTTGGGTTCAATTCCCAGTACCAAAAAAAAAAAAAAAGAAGAAGTCTTAAGTACTTCTGTGGCCACATGTATAAGGAAGTGTGGCCACTGAAGTGCAGGGATCAGACTCTGGATCCAGAAGACCCTGAAGCACCACAACTTCCTCCATAGTCTGGCATGGCTCACCTTACTTCTTACTCATTCCTTTCTTGGTTGACTGCTAAGGAAGCCCAATGGAGCAGAAGGTGAATTTCCCTTTAAAAGCCAGGGGTAAAGAAACACTCCCCAAAGATATAATCACCAAACTTTGAAGGGCCATGTTGTGTTCAGGAAACCGCCCCTCCCTTTATAATTAATTATTTTTACAGAGGAAGCTTCTCATAACACCAGTGTTTAAAAAAAAAAAAAAAGTGAGGGGGCTAAGCACTTGCCTGGCATGTGTGAAGCACTGGGTTCGATCTTCAACACCACATAATAAATAAATAAAATAAAGGTCCATCGACAGTTTAAAAAAAAAAAAAAAGATATTGTGTCCACCTACAACTAAAAAAGTATTTAAAACAAAACAAAACAAAACAAAAAACTTTTGGCGGGGCTCAGTGGTGCTCGCCTGTGTCCTCAGCATCTTGGGGAGGCCCTAAGCAACTTTAGGAGACCCTGTCTCTAAATAAAATGCAAAAAGGTCTGGGGATGTGGTTCACTAGTTAAATGCCCCTGGGTTCAGTCCCTGGTACCAAAAAAAAAAAAAAAAAAAAAGCCTTTTAAAAATTTAAGTATATTTTACACACAAATAACATAATCACAGTTCAAAGAAAAATAATACAATAAAACTCTAATGCGCCCTCCGAATTTAAGGAAAAGAATATTGCCAACAACTTTGATAACCTCTAAGTGGAAGCACTTCTCATTCCCCTAGGACACCCCTCATTGCAACTGTGGATGGCCACTATGCAAAATTTGTATCAAACATTCCTTTGCCCTTTACCAACCCTCCCGGTCCGAACTGTAAGAAAACTACTTTATTTAAAAGAAATCAAACTCAAAGTCCCAGTGTATGAATACACTAAATTAGAACCTCTCTGATGACCAGCACTTCGTTTAAACCTGGGAACAAATGCTCGCCTCCTAGATGGCTCCGCAGAACTAAGATATTTCCGGAGTATCAAGGGTAATTATTCAGGTTCATTTGCATACCCATAAGACACTGCAAATAGTGCAAGTGTTTTCATGAAAACAAATTTATTCATTATGCTAGTTTCTAAGAATATGAGTTATTATTTACAAAATTTATCAGGTAAACTTCTGCAGGTAGTAATGCTTTAGATAAATAACCACCATCAGTGAACTAGGCATTGCAGTTACCCCAGGCAGGGACTACAAAGGGGTAGAAGTATACTCTGGTTTCTCTTCAGATCGTATAAATCTTTCGCCTTTTACTAAAGATTTCCGTGGAGAGGAACAATTCTGAGTCTGAAACAATTTTTTGAGGCCTTGCTTTTTTAGCAAGGCTTATATGTAACTGTTCAAAGAAAGATTGGTGAGTTCTGTCTTTCTATGTTAACTGTTCCTTCAGCTCATGTAAGGTTGCTGGGTTCTTTAAAGTTGGTAAGTATGTACACGGCTCTTCCTTTGGGTGCTGTGTTTTTTTTTTTTTTTTTTTTCCCTCACTTGGGTAGTTTTAATAAAGCATTAAACTCTTTATTTCCGTGTTAGATTTCGTATGCTGGGGGGTTTAATTTTTATAGAGGAT
>NW_026000229.1:16102435-16113373 GCF_001458135.2 Marmota marmota marmota | reverse complement strand
TTTTTTTTTTTTTTTTTTTTTTTTAGGTTTTCGGTGGACACAACATTTTAATTTTATGTGGTGCTGAGGATCGAACCTAGTGCCCGGCGCATGCCAGGTGAGCGCACTACCGCTTGAGCCACATCCCCAGCCCCAGAACACATCTTAATCCTATTAAATTTTATTATACAACTGACATTCTTTTTCTCAGCACAAGACTGTGAATTATACAATAGTGTTAAGCCTTAACTCAAATTTGGGCATTTTTTAAAATTTTGGTTTGCAAGATTTTTTTTTTTTTTTTTGGTGGGTGTCTCTCAGTTTCCCATGCTGACCTGGAACTTGTGGTATTCCTGCCTCAGCTTCCTGAGTAGCTGGGATTACAAGTGTGCAGTGCTCTTTTTGCTCATTTGCATTGCACTATATTCTAATTTTCACTTTTTTACTCAAAACATTGCTGCTATGAAAACACAGAACACAAGCACACCAGTTTTTATAGGACTTACATGTCTCAGGAATTCCTGGACATCCCTATCTTTCTTTACTGAATAATGACAAATTACTTGTCAAAATAGTTGACTTGGAGTTAATTATTTGGAGTTAATTACTCTGGCCTTTTCTTTTCTTAATTCTTTTATTTTCTTTTCCCTCCCTCCCTTCCTTCCTTCCTTCCTCATATCTAGAGAGTGTAAAATGGTATTATAATAATTCAAATTATTATTTCCTGATTCCAGAAAGATTGAGTATTTTTTGAAGGTCAAGGGTTGAAGTTTGCATGCCTAGCTGGCACAAGGTTCTATGTTCTAGCCCTAATACTGCAAAAAAATTAAATACTAATATTGTCTATACGTGTACAGTACATATACAATTTTTTCCTAATATTTTCAAACCACAGCTGGTTGACTGCAGATGCAGAACCTGCGGAGATACAGATTGTATCCAGCTTCTGAATCTATTTAAACTGATGCTATTGTAAGTTATCACAGGAAAACTATAGATATGATGTTTTCAAATGTGCACCAGGAACATACATTTCAAAATTCTTTTGGGATTTATGGGAACAAGATATTTGATTCCATGACCTTAATTTAACAGGTAGGCTTTGTGGCCAGATCTGAGCACTAAAAGGAAACAGTATCCCCTTGTGGCCAGCATAGAGGCTGGTGTAGAAATGAACCAAGAAAAGAGATAAATCTGGTGCTGAGATTTAGAGCCCCCATCTACCCTTGATCCAGGGAAAGTCTCTCCATTGCAGAATTTGAAAAGGCTGGGCTGGGCATGGTGGCACCCACCTATAATCCCAGTGTGGAGGCTGAGGCAGGAGGATTGCAGGTTCAAGGTCAGCCTCAGCAATTTAGTGAGACCCTGTGTCAAAATAAAAAGTAAAAAGGATTGGAGGGCTGGGGATATAACTCAGTTGGTACAAATGTCTTGCATGCACAAGGCCGGCCCTGGGTTCAATCCCCAACACCACAAAAAAATAAAATAAATAAACAAATAATTAAAGGATTAGCTAAATGTTAACAATACTCCTGGATTCAATCTCTAGTACCAAACAAACAAACACATAAACAAAAACTCAAAAAAATTTCATGTGGTCTCCACATTTGAATTTGCATCCTGTATCTATGGTCCTGGAATCTAGTCACAAGTAGTAATCACAGAACAAACAGCAAGAACAGGCAAGAATGATTCAATATTAATCTCTTATAGATCACCACTATAAGAGATGAAAGCAAAATCATCTGATAATCCCATAAATACAGAAAAGGTGTTTAATAAACTCTCCATTCACTGACACACATTTACATATTTTAATTGTATTATACTAGAATTAATATAACAGTATCCTAATTAATAATTTCATTTATTTATTAGCATAATTAATCTATTTAATATAGTGAACATTACCACCAAAAACCCCAAGCAAATGTCACACATTAATAGAAAGTGTCTTAAATTTTTTCTTCAGAGTCCAAAAGGAGACAAGCCACTTCCACTTGATTTTGCACTACCAGTGTAATGTTAAATACAAGAAACTACAGAAAATTATAAAAATGGAAAGTAAAATAAAGAAAAGGAAAAAAAAGTATACGGATCAGAAAAACAAAAGTTATCATTACTATTGGTCCATATGATTATCTTCATAAAAGATCCAAAAAGATCTAGAACTATACTGTCCAGTATGGTGGCCACTGGACACATGTGCCTGTGGAGCATTTGAAATGTGGCGGCTAGCTTGAATTAAGATTTTTTTTTTTTTTTTTAGTTGTAGTTGGACACAATATCTTTTTTTTTATTTTTATGTGGTGCTGAGGATCGAACCCAGGGCCTCACATGTGCTAGGCGAGCGCTCTACCATTAAACCACAACCCCAGCCCCAAGATGTGTTTTAAGTATAAATTCACACTGGATTGTGAAGACTTTGAAAAAATTATAAACAAGTAATTATTTTTATATTGATTATTGAAAAATTAATATTTGGGATGTTTAACATTTATTACTTAAGTAAATAAAACAATTAATTTTACCTGTTTATTTTTATTAATATGGCTACTTTTTCTTTTTCTTTTTTTTTTCTCAGCACTGGGAACTGAACCCAGGGTGCTCTACCACTGAATTATTTATTTATTTTTTTGACATTCATGTCTTTATTAAAATGTTTTTCTAAAACACACTTGAATCAGAGCAAATTTTCTTCCTGTAGTATACAATTATTCAGCCAAGTGACACTAGAAAATAACATGTCCCTGGGTCACACAACCCCAAGAGACACTTGAGTATATTTTCAATTTCAAAAGGACATACAAAAACTACAGTTAGAAACAAATATCAATGTTGATTTTTCTAGTGTTCTGATTTTAAACACATCTATTACTTTTTTTATGATGATCTGAGTCTCAATAAGCCAAGTTATCTAACATCACTTATTTTGCCTTTCAATATCTGAGCAATAATGCAAAGTTTATATAGCAAAGAAAGTAAAGTTTTATATATTTTTTCCTAAAGCAGAAAGTCATCATCTGGTTATTTTAAGAGTTTATACTCATCTCTCTGCTTCTCCTAGCTAAATATTGTATTTTATCTTTGCAGAACACCAAAAGATGGTGAGAAGGTAAACTAATTAAGTAAATATCTGAGAAGTTGAGTAAAAACAAAGCAGTACTTTATCTACCACTGAATTTTATTCCCAGTCCTTTTTATTTTTAATTTTGAGACAGGTTCTCACTAACTTGCCAAGGCTGGCCTCTAACTTGGTATGCTCCTGACTTAACCTCCCCAGTTGCTGAGATTATAAGCATGCTTCACATCACCTGTAGGTTATTTCTTATATTAAAGATTAGCATGAATTATTGCCAGAAATGCAGGAGTAGGCCACACCATAAACAGTGAAATGGTACCAGCCCCTCAAAACCCACGTTTACAAACAGGATGACTGAATGCTTTGGGATTCAGAAACCCTGGAAGTTCCATGACATCAGAGCCTGGATGGCTAAAAACAAAAGTGAAGCTTCCAGGTAGTTCTCTAACCAGGTAGCTCTCTTCCAGGTAGCTCTCAAAAGCTACCAGAATCTTTCCAGAGGGAAGCAGAGCAAAGGCCAGAAGATGAATGCCCCCAAAAACCCAGGAGCAGGGAAACTTCTTTTGTGTCCCCTTAGCCCCTGGCCAAGCCCTATGAGGTATAGCTATTAACAGGTGGTGCATCTCCAAGGGTCTCTTTAACTTCCATTACATTGTGAAATATAGCAAACATGTATTGGTGGATGAAACTGCAAACATATGCCAAGTCAAAGAAACAGAAAAAAAAAATACATGTATGCTTTGGTTCATATGAAATGTCCAGAACAAGAACATTAAAGTGATCATCAAAGGCTGGAAAACTAGGGGGACAGGAAGTAACTGCTCATGGGTACAGTTTTTTTGGAGAATGACAAAAATGTTCTAAAATTAAGATTGTGGTGATGATTGTACAATTCTGTGAAAATACTATTGAATTGTATACTTAAAGGGTATGAATGTTATGGCTTTTGAATTTTATCCAGTAAGTGTTTTAAAACTAGAGCCACGGGAGGTGGTGTACGCCTGTAATCACAGTGGCTCAGGAGGCTGAGGCAGAAGGCTCGAAAGTTCAAAACCAGTCTCAGCATCTTAGCGAGGCACTTAGCAACTCAGCAAGATCCTGTCTCTAAATAAAATATAAAAAAGGGCTGGGGATGTGGCTCAGTGGTTAAGCACCCCTGTGTTCAATCCCCAGTATTAAAAAAAAAAAGTGTTTTTAAGCTCTATTAGACATGCAAATCACGTACAAGTCAAACGATTGTCTGATTAGCAAAGAAACCAGCAAAGTGGGAGGGGAAAGTTTCAGTTCAGAGGTATGAAAGGTGAGAAGCAGACATCTACATCAGAAGCTGGAAAAATTAAAAAGAGCAGTTTTCTTTTTACAAGCAAGGAGTTCTATTGTAGGCCGTTGGGAGAGGACAGCACATTTGTAAAGCATAGGCTAAAGAGACTCGAGCTCTGACACTGGAATAGCAAGGTTTCATCCCCAAGAAGCAACGCCAGTGGGACAGAAAATCAGAAACTGAACGCGCAGGGTCCCAGGAATTCTCAATGGCAGACGAAAATGCAGAATATTCGAGCGTACGTGCTGACGTGAAAGGTGAACGAAACCACCACAACCACATCCAAGATCCCGTGTGCCCGCCACGCAGTGTAAGAAAAATGAAAGTGCAAACTGCGGCGTGCAATTTTCCCCACTTGACACTCCTCACTCTGACCGAAGGGAGGAAACTGACTACCCTGCATTTTGTGACAAAGTGTTATTTGCTATTTTCTATTTCAATGTAATAGTCTTTAAAGGAAGTCAAACTCAGACGCACAAAATACAAGACAGATAAAACCCAAATCTGACCTAGGTGGGACTGCGTTTGGATTAGCCGCTTCGCCCCCAAAGGGTGACGCGGAGTAACTAGGCGAGCACTCCACTACTTCCTGAATGGAAAGGGAGATGACTCCACTTATTTGCATACCCACAGTGCACTGCGCAAACAGGTCTAAAAGGGAAAAAAATTTAAGTTTCCGCGCATATTTTGTGCAAATGACACATTTCTACAAACTAAACTGAAACTTTTTCTTGATGTACAGAATCCTAGCGTTAACTAGCCACCATCAGTGAATTAGTAGTTGCTGTTACCCGAGTTGTGGATTATAGGCGACGACAGTATACTCTGGTTTCTCTTCAGATCGTATAAATCTTTCGCCTTTTACTAAAGATTTCCGTGGAGAGGAACAACTCTGAGTCTTAAACCAATTTTTTGAGGCCTTGTTTCGACAAGGCTACTACTTGTTGTTTAAAAAATAGAGTGTTACTCGATATCTTATGTGTAAATGGGCGTATATATGGTTGTCATGTACTACTCATAATACACCTATACTGCTGCACCTCTCATCTGCTTTGATTCAGCAGGCTCACCACCTCCGGTTTTAAATTTTATTTCTCATTATCTGTATGTATGTCTTCGTGGTTTTTTAAATATTGTTTTGACAGGAGTTAGTGTGGGTATTCAACAGGCTAATTTTAAAATTTCTTCGGAAAAGATCTGTAGGATCGTGCATTATAAGCCCCTGCAACAGTGTTTTGTTTTTTTTTTTTGTTTTGTTTTGTTTTTTAAAGAACACCAGTTTTATTTATTTATTTTTTAAGAGAGAGAGTGAGAGAGAGAATTTTTTAATATTTATTTATTTTTTTAGTTTTCGGCAGACACAACATCTTCATTTGTATGTGGTGCTGAGGACCGAACCCGGGCCGCACGCATGCTAGGCGAGCACATCCCCAGCCCCTGCAACAGTGTTATTATGAATCAATCACCACACCTGACATCCTATGCCCTGCTGGGACTATCCTTCCCTGTTGTGGCTTTTTCTCCCAAACTAAAAATTCCTCCCAGCAATTCTCAGCCTTACCCATCCCTGGAGCCCCTGCCCAGGCCTGTATGTCCCAGGAAATATGAAAGGAGCAGCAGGAGGGAAACACGGCCATGTGGAGGTAACCCCTGTACCTCCCTCCCTGCCACACGTGGTGTGGGGCAGTACAGAGGATGGCCACAAGAGGGAAACGTTTGGAAGTGATAATACAGAATTAAACGTTGCCCTAACCCTCCCAAACTAGAGGTAACAGAGGCTTCCTGCAGACAGACTCCCTACGACTTCAGTAATAGGCTTGACTTGCTCCAGAAAGACAGAGGCAAATAAAAAACAAATCTCCGACACACACACACACACACACACACACACACACACACTTACTCCAGATTTTGGAAGCTTGGTGTAACCAGGACTGTGGACACCAGTAGCACAATGCATCACCGTGCAAACAGCACCTCCAGGGTGCTAAGGATGGGACATCCACTCATGTTTCTTACTCTGGGCGTCTTTACCCAGTAAGTTCAGCTTGCCATAGTGTCAAGAAGGCAGTCCCAAGTGCTCACTTTGCTCAGCTTCCTTAGGACCCAGATCAGCACCAGTTGAGAGGGAGCCTCCCCAGCCTCTCTGGGTTCCCACCCCAGCAAGAGCCAGCTACCTCCTTCCCAAGGCCTCATCATAAGACCCTCGGCCTAAGCCATCTAGTCTTTCCAGGGCAGCCCAGAAAGGTCTCCAGAACACACATGAATTCGGATGAGACCCCCTTTCCAGAACAACTGGGGATTTTGTCTAAGAGGGCCCCCTTCTGATTTTTTTTTTTAATGGTGGGACCAAAACCACTCAAGGTCAACTCTTCCCTGGTCACCTTATGTTCTTTCATCTTCCCTTTCTACTTCCCTCCCTCTTTCACTCCTTCATTCCACAAACATTCCCAAAATTTGCACCGAAGACATAATTTATTATTTTTTGCTCATGAGCCCTATACATGCAAGAGTTCTGCCCCGATGTTTATCAGTAAGAATGTAGTCATCTGCCATTTGTAATTAAGCACTAGTAGTGATCTGACCAGCATGAGAGACCAGCATGGAGAGAGGAGCTTAGGGGCTATTGTCTCTCAGGAAGAGAAACCCTGCATGACAGCTAGGTGGGGAAGGGTACAGCCTGGACAGACTGATGCAGTCCCCTATCAGACCTGCCTCTCCAGCGCCGAGTGTCTAACCACTGCAGCCCAAAGTCCAGGACCCCCTCTGGGCCTCGGTCTTTGCATTGGTCAGTTGAGTTAGATAATCTCTAAATTCCATCCCCAACCGTCGCCTCATTCTGACATTTTATGATGCTAAGCTCTGAGCTCAAGGGAGTGAAGATAAGAATGTGACAGAGCCCAACAGCACAGGCTGTGATAAGGACTGCCCCTGTGTTCAGTTGCCAGGCGGGCTGATCCTAGAGGCCTGGCTGAGACACTGGTCCCTGGGGAGATACAGACCGGGGCTAAAACTGAGCTGCAAGGTCACACAAGACAGTCCTGCTGGACATAGGGGCACGTGCTCATACGTACATCAAACATACTTGTGCAAACAAACACAAGCACACACACTCATGCACAAACCCACTCACCCAGGTACACAGCTGCCCACTTGTCCATCCTAGGTCACCACTCTCATTCCCTAGGGTCCATCTGTGAGCTGAGTGTGAGCAGCCAGCCTGCCCCTTTGCCTGAGGTGAGCCCAAGGGACTAGGGGCAGCAGGCAAGGGATGCAGGCCTTCCTCTGCAAATGTGCTGCCCGGGTCCCCATGCCGGTCCCCTCTTTTGCTGATATTTCACAGGCCTTAACCATCTTCCATGATGTGCCACAGACTCTGAAGACAGAGGCTTCAACAAAGGGGCAGGTGAAGCTGACTGGGCTGGGGAGAGGGGTAGCAAGATGGACAGATGGACAGACAGTAGGCAGATGACAGGCACTGACTTGATTTTGGCCCTCACAGGGAGATGGGGCACATATCTGTGTCCCCACCTTTTACCACAGAGCCTGGCCCCTGCCAAGCTCAAGAACTGTTAAAGAAAGGGCTGAGAATGTAGCTCAGTGAGTAGAGCGCTTACCCCACATACACAAGGCCCTGGTTCAAGCCCCAGCACCACCAAAAACAAAAACAAAACAAAACAAAAAAGAAGAACCTCATTTAGAATGAACGGATGCCTAACTAGCCAGGTGGAGCAGAGCATCTAGACGCAGAGGGCGGTGAGGGAGAGGGGAGAGAGGAGAGGAAAAGAAAGGGGTGCTACATGGGGTATAAGGACACAGGAGGAGGGAGGCAGGTGGGGATGGGGACAGGAATGAGGAAATCGGTTGGGTGAAGGCCGGGACCATCCTTTTTACATCTTAATTAAAATGGAGTTAATGGACCAACACTTGAAAGTCTGGGAAGAACATTAGAACATGGACTTGAAGCCCATCATAGTGGCCCACACCTGTAATCCCAGTAACTAGTGAGGCTGAGGCAGGAGGATGGCAGGTTCAAGGACAGTCTGGGCAAATCAGCAAAACTGTGTCTCAAAATTAAAAATAAATAGCTAGGCTTGGTGGCGCACGGCTGTAATCCCAGCGGCTCGGGAGACTGAGGCAGGAGGATTGTGAGTTCAAAGCCAGCCTCAGCAAAAGTGAGGCGCTAAGAAACTCAGTGAGACCCTGTCTCTAAATAAATACAAATTAGCAGGTAATGAGATGGTCATCATTACCCCAAGTACATGTATGAAGACACGAATGGTGTGACTCTGCTTTGTGTACAACCAGAGATATGAGAAATATTGCTCTATATATGTAATAGGAATTGAAATGCATTCTGCTGTCATATATAACAAATTAGGATAAAAAATGAATTTAAAAAAATAGAAAATAGGGCTAGGGATGTGACTCAATGGTCGAGTGCCCCTGAGTTCAATCCCCAGTACCAAAAACAAAATTATATATATATTTATATATACTTATATATGTTTATATATACATATTTTATATATTTATATATATTTATATATTTATACATATTTTATATATTTATATATTCATATGTATTCATGTGTTCATATATATTTATATATATATAAAGGACTGGGGATATGGCTCAGTGATAGAGCAACCCTGGGTTCAAAACCCAAGACTGCAAAAAATATATATACACACACACACACACACAAACTTATATACATAACATTTTTTGTCCATATATATCTATATATCTTATATCTATTTTGTCCAATATATATGGACATGATGCTTCTTTTCCTTTCCTCCTCCTCTTGGAATGAAATCTGGGAGTGAAACTGTCCTGTTATCTCTGGCCCTGGGTGAGCTTCAGTTTTCTCACTTAGAAGCTGGGCCTCCCCTCCCCTCACACACTCATTGGGAAATGCAAGTGGAAATAGCCATGCGGTGCTCTGGGAGAGAGACATAGGTGCCCAGTGCTGGGTGGGTGCCCACACGGAAGCTGAAAAGCCATGTGACTTTTCACCAGGTCCTGGAGAACGCTGCCTGATTCTGATCCCAGCTCTTCCCCTTTGTAGCTGTGTGACCTTGAGAAAGTGGCTGCACTTCTCTTTGCTGCCCTTCATCCTCTGTAGAGTAGGTGTAGTGGTAACAGCATCTACCTCACAAGGGTGTTAACGCTGGTGCTTGGTACCTAGACTGTGCTCTCAGGGAGGCTGTTATACAACACTGAAGTTAGGCCCTGGCCCACTCTGTGGACTGAATCAAAGCAAAAGGGAACTGGGTGTAGTAGTGCAGGCCTGTAATCCTGGCAACTTGGGAGGCTGAGGCAGGAGGATTGCAAGTTGAAGGGCAGCCTCAGCAATTTAGTGAAGCCCTAAGCAACTTAGTGAGACCCTGTCTCAAAATAAGAATAAAAAGGACTGAGGATGTGGCTAAGTAATCAAGTGCCCCTGGGTTCAATCCCCAGTGGCAGCAACAACAATAACAACAAAAAAGGATCTCTATGAACGCATAAAAAATAGGGTTTTATTTTAAATTTTCAACTTTCCCAGGTGCGCGCTTCTCTCTCTTTCAACTGCAGTATTGGGATAGAGCCCAGGGGTGCTGTACCATTGAACTACAACCTCAGTCCTTTTGAAATATTTTTTGTTATTGTTCAGGGTCTCACAAAGTTGCTCAGGATGTCCTCAAACTTGTAATCTGTCTGCCTCAGCCTCCTGAGTAGCTGGGATTGCAGGCATTTATCACTGTGTCTAGCCATTTGAGTTTTGCCTTTAGGTTTAGAATTCATTTAGAACCAACTTTTATTTATAATATGAATTATGGGTCAAGGTTGTTTTTTGTTTGTTTGTGCATGAGATGTCCAGTACAGTTTGTTCAAAGGACTTTTCTAGGTGGACTTAGTGGTCCCTGGGAAAGAACTGGGCAGAAAGAAAAGAGGTTTGGAGGTAGGGAGCCATGAGATGATAAGGATAAAAATTGGTAAAGAGAATATTTAAGACTCATATAGCCAGTATGGTGGCACACATCTATATAAGAGACTTGGGAGGCTGAGGCAGGAGGACTGCAAGTTGGAGGCCAGCCTGGATGACTTAGAGGAACCCTGCCTCCAAATAGAAACTAAAAGAATGGGGGATATAGTTCAGTGTTCAACCCCCAGTACAAAAAACAAGGCTGTGATTAGAACTATTTAGAGTATAACATTCGATGTAACTCCTTCTTTGAAGCCTCTTCCAAGATGTTCAACAAAAACTTAACAGTTTCTCAATTCAATTTTGGATGTTGGACTTTTCTTTCCTATGTAAAGCAGAAATTCACCACAGGCGAATGGGTTTCATCTGGGTTAAACGTTATTTGATTCATCATTTATTTGATTCTCATTTATGAACAGCCTTCTTTGCCCAGCGTTGGGCTGGGCCCTGGAACTGCACAACCACCTCTAACACATCAGGACAAACCATGTAAATGAGGCAGAAGCCAAGTGGGAGTGGAGAGGAGGGAGCGACTTGGGGGGGGCCGGGTGGGGGGCGTGGAAAGGGCAGGGGAAAATCGGTCT
>NW_026000229.1:16062407-16102420 GCF_001458135.2 Marmota marmota marmota | reverse complement strand
CCGCCGACACTGGACATGGAGCTGAAAACCCTGGGTCCCTGGTCCTGAAGAGGACCCCGCACGGCCTCTGAACTGTTCATGTCCCAATAGCTGCCTCTGACCAGTAGGAAGGAAACAGGAGACCAATCCATTTGTGGGTCACTGCAGGACAACAGCCATTGTCACTTCTGAAATGTCACTGTCCTGGAAAACAAGAAGGCCCGGGCTGTTCTGTAGCCAGGGAGTAGAGACAGGACCACGGAGGGAGAGGGCGCCTGGGCTGGACGTGGCACAGGGACACAGCTAAGGACCTTGTGGGATGGCCAGGGTAGTTGGACACAACGCCTTTACTTTATTTTTTCACTTTTATGTGGTTCTGAGGATCGAACCCAGGGCCTCGCACATGCTAGGCGAGCGCTCTACCGCTGAGCCCCAGCCCAGCCCCAGCCCCTCTTTTTCCTTTTTAATGATGGAAAAAGAACACTCGCGGGTTAGTCAGCCTTCTGACTCTGTGAGCAGCACCTGAAGTAGTCACCTTAAAGAAGAAAGGCTTATTTGGGCTCCCAGTGGCAGAGGCGTCAGTCAGTCCACTGGTACTTGATTCTATTGCTCTAGGGCCTGTGGCACCGCAGGGTTCAGAGGGAAGGTCGTGGTAGAGGAGGCCGCTGCCCTCGTGGTGGCAGAGAAGAGAGGGAGGAAGGCGCAGGGGTCTCCATATCCCCTTGGGGGGAGTGCCCCACAGTGGCCCAACTCCCTTCCACCAGGCTCCAGATCTTTTTCTTTTTTTTTTGGTACCAGGGATTGAATCCAGGGCCCTTAGCCACTGAGCCCCATCCCCAGCCCTATTTTATATTTTATTTAGAGACAGGGTCTCGCTGAGTTGCTTAGGGCCTCATTAAGTTGCCCAGGCTGGCTTTGAACTTGTGATCCTCCTGCCTCCTGAGCGCTGGGATCACAGGTGTGTGCTGCTAGGCCCAATCAGGCCCCACCTCTTAAAGGCTTCACCACTCCCAACACCTAAGGCTGGGGACCAACCTTTAACACATGGCCTTTGGGGGACATTCAAGATCCAAACTACAGCAGTTTCCAAAGTTTCTTCCCTAGGGGTGTGAGTTTGTGGGGCAATAAAACCTATTATTTAAAAGTGGGTGGGGGGGAGTTTGGGTTCCAAACCTGGTCCTTCCACTTCCTGTCTTGATGCCTGAAGCTGGTACCACTCAGAGCCTGTTCTGCTGTCAGAGAAATGGGGATTATGAGAAAGCCCATGTCAGGTGGCTGCTGAGCACCAGCAGAGCAGGCCTGAGAAACCCTGGCCATGGCCTCTGTCTGTCCCCCTGCTGTTGCTCAGCAGGGTCCCTCTGGGCACTTCTCCCTTTGTGGAAGATGCAGACCCCTCAGCTACTCTCTCCGCCTCCCCGTGTCCCCACTAGCTGCAGGTCAGGGGCTCCTGGCTAGCTTTTCCTGTGGAGGGAGCAGCCTGGACATGTGGCTTAGGTCCCCTTTGTTGGTTTCCAGCAAATTAAAATTTATCTCTCAGGGAGGAAATGAAGGGTCAGGTTTTTTGTTTTTTTTTTTCTTCTTCTTTTTAATGGGCCCTGATGAAGGAAATGAATCCGGGAAGGGATCAGAAATCTGATCCACCTCTTGCCGGCTCAGAAAGGTCTGGGGGCTCCCTGTGCCTTCAGAGGGGCAGCTGGGCACAGTATGTTTTATTATATAATTAACCTTGACCCTTCTAGGTTCAAAGAGGGAGGTTAGCTGGAAATAAATCAATAGTCTGGTCTGGTCACTTCAAAGGCTACAAAACCCGCTGGAAAATTCTATGTTGGTTCAGTGTGTAAATTGAAATAGGGTGAGCAATTCTTTTGGAAAGGTGGGGGGAGGGTTTTTGGTCTAAAATTGAAATTAATTGTGTATCCACATCCTTTAATCAGGCAATCAGGGGTCTTTATTGTGTGTCTTATGGTGGGGGTGGGAGGAGGCCAGAAGAGAATATTGTGACCTCTGAGTGACCGGCAGGCAGGGCCGGACAAAGGCTTCTCTGGAAGCCTGGGGAGTGCCTGCCTCCTGTGTCCTCCATCTGGAATCCTCACCGTCAGGAACCATCCCTATCGTGGCACAGTTTACTGAATGCGTACTTTGCACCAGGTGGCAGGCATTCCCGGTTATTTTCTCATTTGATCCTCATAACAACCCAATCATTTGAGTTCCATTATTATCTCTATTACAATGGGGAAATTGAGCTTCAGAGGGGTGAAGGATCAAGTCCAGAGCCACTGTGAGGTTTTTCAAGGCCACGACTTGAGGAATGAAAACAGAACCCAAGGAAGAGCTCACATTGCCACATGCCCCAGTCGCCACATGCATTCCCTGGGGTTGTTAGAAGGTAAATGGAACTGGACACAGTGGTGCCCACCTGTGACCCATGACTCAGGAAGTCACAGATTAGTCAGATGTCTCAAAATTAAAAAATACAAAGGGCTGGGGATGTAGCTCACTGGTAAAGTGCCCCTGGGCTCAGTCCCCAGTACACACACACACACACACACACACACACACATACACACACACACACACAAGGCAAATGGGTTTTTGTTTTGTTTTGTTTTGCTTTTCGTACTGAGGATCAAGCCCAGGGCCTCAATGCATGCTAAGTGGGCACTCTACCACTGAGCCATGCCCCAGCTGGAGCAGGTTTATCTTTTTAAAAATTTGTTCTTTTTAGATATACATGGCAGTAGAGCATATTTTGACATACACATACATGGAGTATAACTTCCCATGTGGAGTTACACTTGTGTATTTATCTATGAACATAGGAAAGTTGTGTCTGACTCATTCTACTGTTTTTCCTATTCCCATCTCCCCTCCCACCCCCCACCCACTCTTCCTCCCTCCCCACCGCTCTCCATCCCTGCCTGTTGTGAGTCAGCTTCTGCATATCAGAGAAAACATTCTGCCTTTGGTTTTTTGGGATTGGTTTATTTCACTTAGTATGATAATCTCCAGTTCCATCCATTTACTTGCAAATGCCATAATTTCATTCTTCTTTATGGCTGAGTAATACTCCATTGTTTATGTACTACATTTTCTTTATCTGCTCATCTGTTGAAGGGCACCTAGGTTGGTTCCATAGTTTAGCTATTGTGAACTGAGCTGCTATGAACATTGATGTGGCTGCGTCACTATAGTATGCTGATTTTAATTCTTCTGGGTATATGCCGAGGTATATGCTGGGTAGTCCCATTCCAAGTTTTCTGAGGAATCTTCATACTGCTTTCCAGAGTGGCTGTACCAATTTGCAGTCTGACAGCAGGGTAGGGACTGCAAATTGCTTTTTCCCACCTCGCCGCCCACATTCATTGTACCTTGTATTCTTGCCATTCTGGAGCAGGTTTATCTGGGCTTCATCTTTGTCTCCTTTCCTTTCCCTTCCCCACCCCTTTCACCTTCCCTAGTCCCTCCCTCTTTCCCACTTCCTTTCCCCAGTGCTTATTGAGAATTGAGTGCTTCTCTGCGGTAACACTGTCAGGTCAAAAAGATAAACACAGGCCTGCATCTCGCCATAGAAAACCTAATTCTGAATGCTCAGAGCCCCTGGAGGGTGCCAAAGGCCATGGTTCAGCCGGAGACGGTCCAGGAGGGGTCTGTCTAGCTGGATGGGATGGGAAGAGAGCAGCAGGGCAATCTGGAAGGATCTGGAAAGCAGGGTTGGTGGGAAGCTGTGGTTCCAGACTGAACCAGCTTGTGAAGGAGCAGCCTGTGAAAGGCCCAAGGCCTCCTGCTCTGGGCAGTAATCATGAGGGTCAGCCTCCAACTGCCCGATCCTCTAGACTGACTCCCTTAATGCCTCCGACGACCCTGGGAAGGCAGGATGCTTGATCCTTATCCAGAGCTTACAGAGGAGGAAATCATAGTGCTCAGGGGCTAAGGGGCACTCACTTGGCCACCCAGCTAGATGGGGAAGAGTCAGGATCTTGACCACTGGGCTAACTGCCTCTTGTGAGAGGACCCTGAAGACCAGGCAAGGGGTGCTGGACTGTTCCAGAACAGTGGGGAGCTATGGCAGGATCCTGACTCCCCTGCATTTTAGGACACACTGTACTTCATGGGGGGTTGGGTTCTACCACTTGGGTCCCTCTTCATCCTTCAAAAGGAAAAATCTGCATCCCAGCTGATTTAGAGGCCCTCCCCCTACTCCCTTCCTCTATATACTGGTACAAGTCAACAGGTGGCTGAGGACAAGGAGCCTAGGGTTCAAGCCACAGCTCCACACACTCATTCCTCAGGACCTTGGTTTCCTCATCTGTCAAATGGAAGGATGACAGTGAGTCTAGTCCTGTGGTGATAAGCTATGGGTAGACTCCCATAAGGTAATGGCAGGTGCTTTTTTTTTTTTTTTTTGCTTTTTTTTTCTCATGGTGCCGGGAGCCAGGGTCTCACGTGAGCTAGGCAAGAGCTCTACCACCCAGCTATAGCCACAGCCCCAGCCCCAGAGGCATCTTGTTGTCATTGGGACAGTAGGACTCCTAGAGGGTCCTTTTCCTTCCTCCCAGGAAACTCCCCTCTCGCTAACTTATTCCCTCCTGCAAAGCTACTACTGCTCTCCTCAGACACAACCATGTGAAAAGCATAGGTGCTGGAAATCCAGGAGTCGTTCACTCCTGCCCTTGATGACCATCTACTACACGCCCGACCCCTGCAGCAAATGACCTCCTCCTGGCTGCCCCGCGAGCTCCAGGCCTTTGCACGGGCTGTGCCTTCGGTCTTACCTTCCCCCCTTCCAGAGCCTCCTCTCCAAAGCCTTCCTTTATCCAGAATTTCAGAGGCCACCTTTTCCTCTGCTGCTCCAGCCTCTCCCCGTACTCCTCCGAGTCCGTCTTTGGAAAGGTCGTAGTGACTTGAATTCCAGCCTAGAGACTGCCGGCTCACCGAGGGCCGGGCTGTCCCTGGCTTGTGCGGAACCAGCCCATGGGCATTTGCTCTGTTCGGTTGGACAGGTGGGGGCCAGGCCTCTGTCCCATGGCTGTCATTCTCACCGTTTCCACAGGGTGGCAGCAAAACCCTCCAGTCACAGCCCCTCTCCGCGGAGGGCAGGTGGCAGAGCCGCCGGGCTGCCCGTCAGGGACCAGGCTCCAAAGGGAGGCGGCCCAGGGGCCCTAGTACCTCCCACCTCAGCGTCTCCTCATCCCTGGGTCCCCACCCCGCAGTCCCCCTGACACCACTGCTTAGGGTCACTGCCCTGCTCACTCTGCCTGCTCCACTGGATCTTTTGAACCGCAAACTCATTGAACCCTCTCAGCCTCTTCCAGGGCTCCACCCACCCAGCTCTATATTTTGTTGATGGTGTCGTTTGAAGCACAAAAGTTGTTTTTAAATTTTAAGATATCCAATCCAATTTATCTTCTCTATCTCCTCCTTCCGTCCTGTTACTGGGGATGGAACCCAGGGGGTTGTGCATGCTATGGAGAACTCCACCACTGAGCCACAGCCTAGTCCTATTTTTTCTTTCCGTTTTCGTGGGTTTGGTGTTCTATCAAAGAAACTATTGCTTCATCCAATGCCACAAAATCGTACATTTATGTTTTCTTCTTTCTTAGCTTTTACATGTAGGGTTTTGGTCCATTTTGAGTGGATTTTTTAATGTGGTGAGAGTAAGTAAGGTATCCAAATTTATTCTTTTTTTTTTTTTTTTTTTTTTAAAGAGGAAACCTCTCTTTTTTTTTTTTTTTTTAAGAGAGAGTGTGAGAGAGAGAGAGGGAGAAGAGAGAGAGAATTTTTTCAATTTTATTTTCTAGTTTTCGGCGGACACAACATCTTTGTTTGTATGTGGTGCTGAGGATCGAACCTGGGCCGCACGCATGCCAGGCGAGCGCGCTACCACTTGAGCCACATCCCCAGCCCCCCAAATTTATTCTTTGCATGTGAATATCTCCTTGTTCCAGTTCCCTGCTCCACACCCCACCCCCGCCTTTTTTGGTACTAGGGATTGAACCCAGGTGCACCCAAGCTGCACCCAGCCCTTTAAAAAAATTTTTTTTTGAGATAATGTCTTGCTAAGTTGCTGAGGCTGGCCTCCAATTTGTGATCCTCCTGCCTCAGCCTCCTGAGTATGGGCCCATACCCAGCCCATCAAGCATCATTTGGCCTCCAATTTGTGATCCTCCTGCCTCAGCCTCCTGAGTATGGGCCCATACCCAGCCCATCAAGCATCATTTGTTGAAAAGACAATTCTCTATGAAAAAGCATTGGCACCCTTGTCCAAATTCAATTGACCATAATTGTGAGAATATTTCTGGAGTCTTAATTGTATTCTGTTGTTACATAGGTCTCTATTATGCTAGTACCACATTTTTTTTTAACTCGGAATTGAACCCAGGGGTTCTTTCTCCCTGAGTCATAGCCCAGCTCTTTTTATTTTTTATTTAGAGGCAGGGTCTCACTAAGTTGTTTAGGACCCCACTAAGTTGCTGAGGCTGGCTTTGAACTCACAGTCGACCTGCTTCAGCCTTCGAGCTGCTGGGATTACAGGTGTGTGCCACCACCACACCTGGCAGTGTCACTTTGTAGCTTTGTAGTACGTGTGGAAAGCAGAGAGTCTAGAGTCCTCCAAATTTGTTCTCCCTTGTCATCAAGATTATTTGGGGAGCTGGGGATGTGACTCAAGCGGTAACGCGCTCGCCTGGCATGCGTGTGGCCCGGGTTCTATCCTCAGCACCACATACAAACAAAGATGTTGTGTCCGCCGAAAACTAAAAAAATAAAATATTAAAAAAAAAAAAGATTGGGCTACTTGGGGTAAAACTTCATATAAGTTTTAGCATCAGCTTCTCGATTTCTGCACAGAGGCCAGCAGAGCCAACAGCCCTTCGAGGGAGGGCCTATTATTTCTGCTTTAGGTGTGGGGGGGTGAGGCCTAAAGAAGTTCAATAATCTGCTCACGGTGACATGACTGGGGAGTGGCAGAGCCATTGGACTTCAGGGCCACCCTTCTCAGCTCCAGGGGATGCTATCCATGCTTGTCACTTGGAGACAGCTGCATCGAGGCAGTGGCTTGTGGCACAGGAAGCTCAGAGTCCAGCTTACGTCTGCTCAGCCCATGAAGGGCCTTCCCACCCTGCTCCTCCCCAGCCCTCGTCTCAGCCCCAGTCCCCTCCCCAACCCTCCCTGCTCCAAGGTGGTCCAGAGGGACCAGCCCAGGGCAGTACTTATGAGGCCTCTTTGAGGGAGGGCCATGGGTTTACCTGTCCCCTCCCTGACTGTAACCTGATCCCAGAATTGAGGACAGGTGCCCACCCTTGGTGGCTTCTGGCTTCACCTGTTTCCAGTCAACTGCCACCTGTCCCAGCTCCTCTCCAGGAAGACCCCCCCCCATTCACCACCTCCCACCCTGGGGTCTCCAGTCTCTCCCCTCTGCCTTCCCTCTGTCCACTCTGTCCAGTACTGAGGGTCTGCCACTGGTCCGGCTGGTTGAGGGGGAGGGTTCCAGGTGGGGTGTGGCTGGACTGCTGCCCACTGCCCTGTCGCCTGCAGCCGCTCACACCCCTCCTGGGTCCTCAGTTGCTGCGCCAGTCTCATGGGGGTCCACAGACCCCTCCCGCTGGCTCTGCCACTCTGACACCTGCCATTCCAGGTGGGTGGGGGTCTCAAACCAGCATCAGCTGCCCTTGACTGCTGGCCCCTCACATGAGGAGACAGAGCAGGCAGTTGGAGAAGCCACTTTCAGGGAGTTGGCAGAGGCCTGATCCCCCACCCTGTGCCTCTAACTGAACGTTCAGACCAATCTTGACCAATAATAGGGATGAGGCCCCTAAACAGGTCCCAGCTCAGGAACTGGGGACACTCTCTGCCTCCTGCAGCCCACCAGCCACCCCCTTGCTGCTGCTATGTCCCCAACCTTCACCATGAGGGCCACCAGGTGGCGTTTTCCTGCCTCCTGGCTCCCCAGCTCTCAGCTCCCAGCTGTCCTCCTGCGTGCTCCTGTGGTCATTTTAAAACACCAAAAAAGAGAGAAACAAACAAAACACATGTGTCCGCATTCTTTGGCATCCCCTCAAATGGTGGGATCTAATTCCCCTCAAATTCCTTGAATACAGCCAGCCTTGGTGATTAAGGTTAGACATGATGGTGCACTTTCCTCCTGGCTCTCGCCCCCAGGACACCATCCTTGGGAGGGTGTGTCCGTGTAGGCCCCTGTGACAGCCATTCCAGCCGCCCACTGGACCTGGGCCTGTGGAGACTTCAGATGGCTCCTGCCTCGGCCTCATGCCTCCCTGACTGGTGTTGAGTGGAGCAGAGACCGCTGTCCCCAGAGCCCTGCCCACGGCTAGAAGGCAAAGGAAGTGCATTAAGTCACCTGGGTTTGGGGCAGTTGTTTCGGGGCCTCGGAGGAGCAGGGCACGTTGCCAGACCTAGATGCCCAAAGAGGGTGTGGGGGGCTGGGGCACCGGGGCTCGCCAACCTCGGCCTCTGGGCTCTTTGCCACCTCAGGGCCACTCCCCTCCTCCTCCCAGCTTTCCTGCCTTAGCCAGGGAGCCCAGTGGGGGCAGGAACAGGCCTGGCCACAGTTGCATGAGACTTGTGTGCACATTTCAGGGGACCATGTTGGGGTGGTTTCTAAAGGTCTCTGGGCACCTTTCTGGTGGCAGTGCTAGCGTCTTGGACTTTCTGAGGAGGTGGCTCTGGGGGGGACTCCCACCCGCACAGTGACTGCTTCACACACACACCCCTCCCCCGTAGCCCTTGGGCTGCCGGAGTTGTGTAAAGGGCTGTGTAAGAAAGGTGCCATCTCCCCTCTGCCGGGGCCAGACCTTCCCCAGGATAATAAGGGGAAGTGGGGACACTCCTTGGAGACTCAGCACAGACAGCACACGGGCCTGGGCTTCTCTTGCTTGGACCAGCGTCCATCCCCAACACTATCACTGTGGCCCCCTGTCCTGCAGGTCTCTTCCAGAAGCGCCGGGCCAGAGGCTTTCCCTGCTCCATTCCTACACCACCACCACCAAAAGCATCCCTTCAGGAGCAGACTCTTGATTTCGATTGAAATTCCACAGAGTTCAAAACAGGACAGAGAAACGTGGAGCTGCTCTGGAGGAAGGTGGGAGGGGAGAGTGACAACCACCCCCCACCCCATGAAGCTCCCCACACCCCAGCCACAGTGGGGATGTCACTTTATAAACCACCATCCTGGTATGTTCCTCTGCAAAGGAGTTTTGGGGGGAGAACTTGACTCCCACAGTTGCAGAGTCCTCAGGAGTGAGGCCTGGCTTTCCACTTCAGTAGCAGCTGCTTTACATCCTTGCCTCCTACTAGGCTTGGGGTCAGCTCAGACCTTCAGATCTTGGTCAGCATGACTACCGTCAAGCCAGGCCTCCCCTGGCCTCTGGCCAATCTCAGCAATCCTGGACACCTGACTTCAGGAACCTGGACCAAGAGGACAGTAGAGGAATGGTGAGGCCTCCCCAGCGGTCCCGGCTGGGTGCCCTGGAAAAAGTCACTGGGTCAGCCTCATTTTCCTCCTGTTTAGGATGGGAAGGAAAGCCTCTCATAGACAACACCTGAAAAGCACACAGCGCCCCCAGCTCCTGTCCAGGAGGCTCAGTCCTGGGCGGCTTTTACCTTGGAGTCTCAGCGTCCTCACTGGGGGCTAAGGAGACTGTCAGCAGGCAGACCCTGGAACCAGGCAGCCTGGCCTGGACAAAGGCTTGGGGCGTGCCCCATCTGGGTGGAGGAGATTTGGCTCTTTCTGTCCCTCTCTTCCCTTTTTTTTTTTTTTTTTGATACCAGGGATTAAACCCAGGAGTGTTTAACCACTGAGCCACATCCCCAGTGGCCCCTTTTGTTTGTGGTGCTGGGGATTGAACCCAGGGCCTTGTGCATACAAGACAAGCACTCTACCAACTGAGCTGTATCCCCAGCCCTCTTCTGTATTTTATTAGAGACAGGGTTGCTGAGGCCAGCTTTGAACTCTCGATCTGCCTGTCTCAGCCTCCAGAGTTGCTGGGATTCCAGGTGTGCGCCACCACACCTGGCTCCTCTCTTCCCTTTCTTGATTTCAGGTCTGGAATTTGAAGCCGGACAGTCACTAGGGTGTCTACCCCGAAAGGCAGCACAAGGTCCCACAGCCTGCCTGGCACGTGGAAATAGCCTGGTGAGTGCCTGTCATGATGCACCGGGCTCTGCCGTCATCCTCTCAAGCTCCGACACCATGGGTGGGGGGGGGAGTTCGTGGGTGTCTGGCCTACCCAGCATGCCCGCCCCTCCCCAGGGAGCTGACAGCCACCAACATGCTCAAGTTCACTTTGGCAACAGGACTTTTATTCAGTCAAAATGAGTAGTGTGTGACAAAACCCAAGTCAGGCCAGGTGGCCCAGCTCCACCCTCCCCAAGGGAGAGTGGGCTCCAGAAGGAAGTCTCTGCGCAGACAGGGGACTGCCTCAGAGCCCCGGGGTCTGGCACTGCCCTCTCCCTCCCTGGGGAGGGAGGACCACCCTTCCCCAGTCCACAGGACACTACTCTAGTTTCCTAGGAAAACACCACAAATTCTACCTTCTTCGGCTAATGAACTAAATTTCAGGGTGGGGTGTCCCTAGAGGGTGGGGGTCAAAGGACTTTAGGTTCTAGTCTCATTCTTCAGGAATACACGTATCTTTTATTTATTTTAAAAAAAAAGTTCTTCTATTTAAAAAAATGTTTCTGAGTGTAACCAAAAATAGGTATTTGTTTCCTTGGTTTTTCTTCTTCTTCACCTAAGTAGTTCACAACAGAAAGGTAAAGTCACAAGGGCCCTTAACACACCTCCATCAAAACACCTCCCGGCCACATCTGCTGACAGAGGGTGTCCAGGGCCCCGGAGGGTCAGCCGCTGGCCTGCCACACCGAGGGCTGGGGACCTGGCCAGGGACGCCCCCCCCACCACACGCACTGCACCTTTGGGGGCCAGGCTGCCCCAGGAGGAAGGACAGGACACAGGCTGTGGCTATGGGTGACGTTCCACCTCCCCAGGCCCAGGTGGAGAGGGTCGTGGGGATCCCGATGGGGGGACAGGTGTGCCAAGAGGGTAACAGCGCGTGGGCAGGAGGCAGGCGATGGCAGCTGCTGGGAGGTGGCTAGTTTGGAACAAGGATTTACATTTCGAGGAATCCATTTCCTCTCATTTTTGGCTTTTTTCACATTTTTCCCTCTGACCAGTTCCCTCTTCGTTTCTGTAGGCCCCATGGGTCACTGGGCCCGGGCCTCCTCTGGGGGAGGCAGCAGGGCAGTGGGCAGAGCAGAGGCCGGGCAAAGCAGAGGCCGGGCAGAGGGTCCAGGGCGCAGGCCCCGGAGCCAGAGCCTTGAGGTAGACGTTTTCTTTCACACCTGGAAATGGGGAGGAACTTAAATGCCGCTTGTTTAGCATTCCATGTGCCGTTAATCTGGACAACACGTGGGGAGGGAGGGGCGCCCGGGAGGGGCTTGAGGTAGGTGCATCCGGGTTCTGTGGGGCAGGAACTAGACCACCACCCCACTCCCCCGAGGACATTCATTCCGGCTGAGGTAGGTGCTGAGCCAAAGGGCAGAACTCGGTCCTGAGAAGACAAGGGAGCAGGGCGCGCGGCCGGCCAGGGGGGGCTCTGAGTCTAGTTCACCTTCCTCTCGCTTCCGTTTAAGGGACGCCAGCCACCCAGTGCCCAGGCAAGTGGGGACCAGGCAGCAGCCAGGGCGTCAGTCTGAGGAGGGAAGGCTCCCTAGGGCCCCTCCAGCTCCGGGGTCCCTGCCGAGGCCCCTTTGGCCTGGCCCACCCGGGCCTCCAGTCAGGACAGAAGTGCTGGGCAGCCCAGGGCCACCTGAAGCCCACATAACAGGAGAACTCTTGCCTTCGACCTGAGAACGGGGGGCTACCCCCTGCAGAGCCTGCCAGGCCCTGGCTACTGTCCGGAGTGAGCTGGCTGGGCAGCGGGTGCCTCAGAAAGCTGGGTCACCTGTCCCTCTCCAAGGAGGTCGGGGCCACTGTCCAGAGGCAACGGGGCAGCCACAGGGCCTGTGCAGGGGGTCTTGGCCTCTGTCGCGCTCCTGTCCAGAGAGCCAAACCCCTGCAGTGGCAGCGTGGAGAGCTGGGTCTCCTCACACGGGACAGGGGCTGTGGGATCCTGCTGGGGAAAGGAAGCATACAGGGTCAGCAGGAGGACCCAGGCAGGGCCCAGAGACCCCCCCAGGGCCGGGCTCAGGCTCCATCCCACCCCTGGGCTTAGACCTCAGGCCTCTGCCCGACAGGGGTGCAGAGGAGCATGGCCAGGACTTCTGTGCCCAGAGAAGACCCAGAGTTTGGCTAACGCCAATGACCAAGGCCAAGATGAGGGGGGGAAGGGTGGGAGAGTGGTCAGGGTCGAAGGAGCTTCTCTGGCACTCACAGTGGGCCTGGAGCCAGGCGGCCCCACCACCCCGGCTGGGGGGAACAGCTGCTCCAGCTCCTTGGCGTCCACGCACTTCTCACCTCGGCCCAGCTGGCCTCGCTCTCCGCGGCCCACCCCATTCAGGGCCAGGATGCCAGGGTCCCTCTGGCTCCGGGGACCCTGGGGAGGGGAGAGCTGGTTTTCCACATCCTTACAAAGGAGGACCCTAAAGGGTAAGCAGAATTAGAGGACGCCGGGGCAGGAGTCCCAAGGGCTGAGCCTCCGCCCCAGCCAGCCTCTTGCCCTTCCCAGTACCCACCTGCCCCTTTGACCAAACAGCAGGAAGAGGACACAGAAGATGATGCAGGTGACCCCGATGTGGATGCCAATGACAATGCCTGTGGTGGACGTCTGGTTGGCAGCATCCTCCTTCCGACAGTCGCACGGTGGGCTCAGAGCTAATGGGCAGGGGCAGGCTGGGGCTGCGGCTCTCCCGGCCTGGAGCACCCCCATACACCCAGCCTCTGGGGCTCCTTCTCCCTCAGTCAGGCCCTCCACTTCACTTATGTGACACTAGCCCAACCTTTCCAGTTCTTTCTACCAGCTACTGAGCACCAACTCTGAGCCAGATATTGGGAATAGCACTTTGCCATGGCTTTTAAGACAGGCTTTATTATGCCTGTTTGTACAGGAGAAAACTGTGTTTCAGAGAGGGTAAGTAGTTTGACCAACACCACACAGAATGCCACACAGCAAGCTTCCCACAGGTCTGAGCCTGTGCGCTTACAGGCTTACACCCTCCTACCTGGTCTGCTCCCCCCGCCCCTCAGGCCCTGTCCTCCTTCCTTCAGGCCAATGTAGCTCCACCGCCCGTCCCAGCCCTCACCTGTCCTCTCAGACGCTCCCCTCAAAGACACAAAGCGGACAGTGGCGTTGCTGTCCCCGTGCTGGTTGTAGGCGAGCAGCTTTACCTCGTACACCACCCTGGGGTCTGGGGGTTGGAGGCTGTGAGAAACTGCCCCCCAGCCAGCTCCATCCTGGCAGGGTGCGGGGAGGTGACCCTACCACACCGCCTCCTCCCTGCCCAGCCCCAAGCCTCACCCAGCCGGCTGAGGTTGTAGGAGGACACAGTTCCAGGCAGCAGGATGGGACCCGTAAAGGAGGCCTTGCTGGCAGGGCGGTAGAAGAGCTTGAAGCCACCCTCATGCTGGGCCAGCCGGGGCCAGGGCTCCCACAACAGCTGCAGGGAGGAGCTGCCCAGGACCCGCACGGACAGTGGCGGGGGGGCAGGAGCTAAAGGCAGAGGAGGCCAAGATGTGAGGGCTTCATCAAAACTTTCTGTCTGTGGTTTTGTACTCTACACCCAGTCTCACCTTCACCCAGGGTGCTGGCCAGGGTGGGCATGGAGGCTGAGCTGGCCCCCCTTGGTGTGTAGGCCTTGATGTAGAAGCTGTAGGCTGTAGAGGGCTCAAGGTCGCCCACCAGGTGCTGAAAGGTACTCTTACTGACTGCTTCCTGATACTCCAGTTCTGGAGGGTCTGGGGAGGCAAAGCGCAGGGCGGGGGGGGGGGGCTGAGGAACAAGAGGCAACCTTGCCAACACCTGTGAAGTGAGGGCAGTGGGGACGCAGTGGGGGAAGGAGAGGAGGGTGCTCTCCGGGACACTCAGGGTAGAAAGGGATGGGAAACAACGGTGTGGGGGTGCAAAGCTGGTTGTGCCCCCCAGGCCCACCCACCAGCCGCCTTCCTGATGTGCAGGACGTAGCCGATGATCTCCTTGGTGTTGACCATGGGCTCGCTCCAGGACACACGGACCTCAGTGGACGACACAGAGACAGCCTGGACATTGCGAGGGGGCCCAGGCAGGCCCTCGGCCCACAGCACGGTCAGCCTGGCACTGGCCTGTGACGAGCCAGCACTGTTCTCGGCCACACACTGGTAGATGGCCTCATCTTCAGGACCGATTCCAGAAATGGTCAGTGTGCTGCAAGGAGAGGAGAGCCTCAGGTCCCCTCCTGAGAGGGATGGAGAAACTGGGTCCCTTTAGACAAGCAACTTGTCTGACTGAGGTTTCCCAGGGACGCGAACCTGAGTCTCCGGTCCTAGTGTCGTGCTCTTCCCCAGTGGGACTGCACAGCCTACTAGGCCACTACCCAGGCCCCTTCCCTCTCTTCCCCAGTCCTCTCCCCAACAGTGTGTACATGCGAACACACACACACATACACACACACACACACACCTGTTATTGTTCTTGAGCCTGACATGGCCTCCTGGCCCCAGCACTTGGCCATTCTTCAACCACGTGACATGAGGGGGCGGCTCACCCTGGGCTTGGCAGGTGAACATGGCTGTGGTTCCAGCTGGCCTGGAGATGGACTGGGGATGCTGGACAAACTCCGCCGGGGCTGGGCACAGAGGAGCATTGAGTGGTGAGAGCCAGGTAGAGAGGGGACAGACAGCTGCCCGTGAAGGGCTGGGGAGGCAGCTGTGGGGCTGAGGTGGGCTGGGACATTCATGGCCCCCTGGAGACTCCCCATGTGGCTAGCAGGACCCCAGCCTCCCTCCCTCCTTCCTCTACCCTGGCAGACCCAAGAGAGGACTCCATTGTAACCACTACTCAAAAGACTGACATTTGTATCCGAAAGCAATCAAGCTGAGCTCCCAGTTCAGGAAATTGTTAAATAAATAAATGTGCTAATAGGTTTGGCTGCACCTCGGAGGCGGTAATGACGGGGAGATGGATGAGCCCTCGGAGCGGCCCCCCAGCCCCACACTCCATTCCGCTCTCCTCCAATCCCAAGCCTCAGGCCTCTATTAACACCCGGGAAATGAAATGCTCCATCACTTTCATCTGGACAGATTAACGGCACATGGAATGCTAAACAAGCGGCATTTAAGTTCCTAATTCCCCCATTTCCCATCCCTTCTGCTCTCAAGGAGGGAACAACCACTCCTGAATGGAGATCCAAGGCCGGGGACAGTGGAGCCCCAGGGCTGGGGACGGAGGGCTGACCTGGTCAGCGGCAGGGGCCCCGTGCCCTGGGCGCCCAGGCCGTTCTGCACATGCAGCGGGCGCTGACGAGCACGTGTGAAAATGACAGTCGCGCAGGGAGCCTCAGGCAGGCAGGTGTGAGCGTGTTAGTGCCACACGTGTGAATAAGAACGGCACGTGGGGGGCACGTGAGCGAGGTGGGGGGTGGCCAGCGGGACTCCAGGGAGGAGGGGGGCACGTGGGCTGCGCAACCGAGGGAGTCCCCCAGACTCCCAAGAGCTGCTGCCGGGACCTGGTGAGTGGCAAGGGACAGGGCATAAGTGGGTACAGGGTGACATGGGATGCTGAAGCGGCAGGACTGGGCAGGGGAGGGACAGGAGGAGGGGCAGTGCGGAGGGCCCCCCTTCCGGCGTGGCTGGTCCCTACCTTGTACCACCAGCCGGCCCTGGGCGGTTCTCCTCACCCGGGTGCCCGGCCTATTGGCCGCACAGACGTAGACCCCCGAGTGCTGGACTGTCACGTCTGAGATGATGAGGTTTCCCGTGCCCAGCACCTGGATGCCCTCTACCCCAATGGGGCGGCCATCTGAGAAGGAAGTGGGGGAGGGGAGGCACAGGAACATTCCAGAGGGTCCACCCTTCCATCAGTCTTCTCCAGAGCCCTCATCTTGGCTTGACACCCCCGTCTTCTGCCCCCAGAGGTGGCAGAGAGCAGGCCAGTGCTCTCGCCCACAGCAGGGTCCAGCATCCTGATTCCACAGTAACTGCTGATTCGCTGCTAACTTTCAAGTCCCTTTCCCATTTCTCAGTCCATAAAGGAAGGGCTTTGGATTCCATCAACTTTTCCCAACCTCATTTGTCTCTCTTAAAAAAAATTCCACGGTCAAATATCCATTCCACTTCTGGATGGTCAGTTAAAATGACCATTAATATAAAGGCTCTGAGAAGTCCTGCAGTTAAGGAACCTGGTTAACTTTGTTTCCCGAATTTGTTAGGCCACTGAGCATTCTGTCCCTTCTAATCGTGTTTTGGGAAATGCTGGACCAGATGGTTCCGGCAATGCCTACTGGCTCCTGATGGTGAGGCCACTCTTCTCAGCCTCTCCCAGGGACCCAGACCCTCCCCCCACCCCAGGATCAGATTAGCACAGTCAGAACACAAGGAGACAGCTCCCCATTCAGTCCCTGAAGTGGTGAAATCTACTCCATTATCCCGCCTGCTGCCCCCTCCTTCCCTGATCACTCAGCTGCTACAATGTGGCACAGTCTCCTTGTGAATGCGACCCCACCCCACCCCTCCAGAGTTTCCTTCCCCCAGTGACCTCTCTGCTCAGACAATGTGGGCCCATCTGCACCCTTTCATTTCTTCCCTCAGCTGCCTCAGGATTTAGGCTGGGGGGCTAGGGGACCAGGCTAGAGACTGGGAGAGCCCAGAGCCAGGGCTGGATGACTGGCTGAGATTTGGGGGGCTTGGGACTGCACAGCTCAGGGTGCAACAGGGTACAGAGGGCATGGGTGAGTGCAAGAGAAAGGAGACTCTGCGCTGAGGGTTCTGGAGGGCTGAGGCCAGGGCAAAGAGGGGACAGCGCTGGACTGGATGGGGTAACCCAGGGAGCTAAGCCAGCTCTGCACGGGGAGGGAGAATGTAGTGGGCAGGCCTGCGTCCCTGGTCCTGCCAGGAGGGGGAACTCAGCCCCTCCTCAGGTCGCAGGGAGAGGACTGACCCCCACGAGAACAAACAGGAATCAAAGTCCCCCCCAGTGCTGGGCAATGAGACCATGAAACCGCCTCCCAGGGGGCGGGTGGGGGCAGGGTGGAGGCTGTGGGATGAGGCTCACCCAGGCGGCTCCAGGACACAATGGGGCGCGGGTTGCCAGTGGCGACACACTCCAGCACTGCGGTCTGGTGCACGGTCAGGGTGAGGTTCTCAGGCCCCACCAGGATGGTCGGCTCCTTGTAGGCCCCGGAGCCTGAGCCTGGGAGGGAAAGGCCGCACTTTCTCACCTACCCACAACCTAGGACAAACCCCACCCGGAAACCAGGTCCTGTGGGCAGAGAGATGCCAGGGAACCAGGGCGTCTCGCACATCATTCCCCCAGGCCAGCCCCACAGGACCTTCAGCAATGGGCAAGCCTGGGGATGAGAGGATGGTCCTCCCTGGGAGAATGGAGTCCAGGTGGACCTCCCACCCACCTCCTCCGCTACCCTCTGGTCCTCCTCTAGCCACCAGCACTCGGCTTTGAGCTTGGGAGTTGCTCAGCTGGCACTGGGTGGCCCTGGCTCCGGAGGCCAGTCGTGGGACTGAGTTAGGAAGCTGGAAAGGGGAAGAACTGGCAGGCCAAGGGCCCTCACCTGACACAGTGAGCCTGGCCCCATGGCTGATCCGAACACTGGCAATGTTCGAAGCCACACAGTGGAAAACACCACTGTCCTCGGCCCGAAGTCCTGTGATCTGCAGTACTCCCTTGGGCAGCAATGTGTACCTGTTGGAGAGACACAGTTGACCACCAGCACAGCTACTGGCAGTGTGGGCCACAGGGACATTGAGCATCAGAGACACAGCCCGGGACCAGGTACTGTGCCAACAACACAGTTGTCATCACAGACATGCTGGGACTCTCACAGGCGGGCACCCTCATTCCCAGTATGACAGTCATCACACATAGTCCTCATGAGCATGTCCATGAGCCTAGAATTGGGGCTGTGCAAGCCACATGGACACCAACCCCAACTGCAGTGGCAGAATCACCCTGGGGGGCTGGCAGCAGCTCCCAGAGCCATGGGCAGTCTGGCGTCACTGGCTGGCCTCTGTCCTTGCCACACGAGGCTCACCTCTCATTGTCCGTGTCAATGGGGACTCTGTTCTTCTCCCATGTGATCAGAGGCTTGGGCAACCCATGGATTTGGCACTGGAAGCGTGCCACGCCGCCCTCCTCGCCCACGGTGGCTTGGGGGTGCACGTGGAAGTCAGACATGGCTGGGGGGAAGAGAAGACCATGGTAAGGCACACTGCCAAGGCGCAGAGGGAGGAAGGGTGGACATGGATGGGTCAGGGTAGGTGACCACCCATACAGGTGGTGCTTACTCCTATGGGGGCATGGAGGTTTCTGGGGCTGGTGAGACAGGGCAGCAGTGTGGGTGATGTGCCAGCACTTTTCATGGTTGAGACCCCTAAGAGGTGGCACAGGCTGGGCTGGGATGCTTTGAAAAGGTGGGACAAACACACAGATGACAGCTCCAACAAGGAGATGCTGGTCTGTCAGGGGCTTCCTGGAGGCACTGATACCCCAGAACTACACACGAAGACCAGCCAGAGAGAGCACTGACCCCAAGCCTGCTCCCCACCTCTTCAGCTGCTTTTGGACTTATTTTCATAAACTCCCCCTGTGCGGTGCAAGCCCTGAATATCATTTTTCAGAATTGGAAACCGAGGCCCAGAGAGGAGACCGATTAGTCCAATGTTGCCCAGCAGAGACACAGCAAAGTCGTCAGATCCCAGTTATGGGGACCAGAAGGGTATTTTGTTCTTCCTCATCCTCCTTCACCTCCAGTTCTTCTGCAGTTTCTCCACATGCCCCAAGGGGGTGGTGTATCCATCCAAGGTGACAAATCTCTCAGAAGACTGTCAAACCTACCAATCTACATTACAATGTGTCATAAATATTCAGAGCCCCCCACACCTTTGGGGGAATCTGAACTCACTGCTTAAACCGGGGTCTGCAGAGGCCAGGGCAGAGGAGCTTTAGGGCAGAGGAGCTGAAGTGCAACCACCTGGCTCCCCAGTTTCAGGCTGGGTAAGTGTCCCTGCTGCCCCCCAACCCCACCCATGCCCAAGCCCCTCCCAGTAGAGCCTGGGGAAGGGTGCCTCCCACACGGGTTCCCAGCTTCAGAGCCAGGGCTGTGGTTTCATTAAAATCCACTTTGCCTCAAGTGCAGAAGGCGGTGCACCATCTGTCCAGGCAGCAGCCCCGCCCCTCAGCACTCCATCAACTGGGACAGTCGCTCCCCTCTCAGGAGGAGCCCTCCCCCACAGCAGCAGGGACACTGGAGCCTGTTCCCTTGCTGGCCCTTGGCTCTCTGGTGTGGCAGCCCTCCCTGTGGCCCTCATGCCCTCCTGTCTCAGGTCCCCTCAGTCCACGGGCCTGGTCTAGACTCCAGGGCAGCCTGAAAGGCCAAGCCTTTGTGCCCTTCCATCCAGAGTCTCTGGGGGCTGGCTCCTTTGTGGCGCATTCTCCATCTCATTTGCATGTGATTCATTAAATATAAACATGCATAAAAATCCCCCGCCCTGCCTCCTCCTCTTTGAGGGCCTCCTGGGAGTACGGCTGATGGGTGTGGGCGCCCCTTTGTACTCGTGTGGGGCTGTGCAGAAGAGTGGCTGTGTCTTCATGGGTGTGGTTTGAGTGTCCCCATCTGGATAGGGATGGGGGTTTGAATCTGTCAGCTCCTGCGGCTGCTGTGATTCTGACACTGTGTACGTAATTTAGCGTGTGTTTCCATGTGGTGTAGCTCTTACAGACAGGATCCTGAGACCACGGGGGTTTCGGGTTGCTGGACAAGCAGTCCAGCAGATACCCTGTCAGGCTTGGTGAGAGGATCCCCAGGAGCACGGAAGTCAGCCAGTCTTCTCTCAGGCCAGAAGCCTGCAGGTCAGTCCAGGGGCTTGAGGGAGGAGCTGAGGTGCTGTAGAGGCCTCCCCCCACCCCAAGTGCAGGGATGGACGCAGGCCTGGGGGGTAGGCAGAACCAACACCCAGGTTCCTGGGTCTGCAGTCTGTGCCCTCTGGGCCCTGCCCATTAGGAAGCCAGGGAGTGGCCTGCCCCCTCCTCACTGCAGCTGGAGAGGAGCTCACAGCACCCCCCCACACATACACCTGGGGCGGGAGCTAATGGCTCTGTGCTGACTACAGATGCCTCCTCATTAAGGAACCAGAATCCTTTTGTGCCTCTGGCCTCCACTCTGGGCTCCCTGGAGGCACCCACAGCTAGGAGCTGGCCTGAGGAAAGACACATGGAAAGTACTGCTGTTCTTCAGGGTGCTGGGGTGGAGAAGTCTGGCCTCTACTGACCAGCCCACAGTCTTAGTCCCTTCCCTGCCCGCCACCCCCCCTCCCGGGGACTAAACTACAGCTATAGCAGACAATGGCAGGGGCTGGATGTGATGCTGGGGAGGTCTAGGTGGGAGCCAGTCTGATATCCCTCACACTGGGTCCCCTGGAATCCCTGGGATGCAGCTGAGCCTCTCCCTGCCCACACTCCCCTTCCATCAGAGCAGCTCCTTGCTGTCCCTCCATCAGCTTTACTGAGTGGCACTTCTGCCTAACACTTAATTTGAAGGGAAGTTTTGCCTTTAAAAGCCCTCGAAAACCACTCAGAAGCAAATCCCTTCATTCTACAAAGGGAAACTGAGTCCTGGGCCCTCTGCTGGGGTGTCCCTTAGTTATCACTTCCCAGCAGGTTTTTCTCTCTCCAGAGCAGGTAACAGCAGAGCAGACTACAAACTGAACTGGCCTCTTCTGGCTGGTTGGAGAGAAGGTACTGAGGCCTAGGGATGGTCCTCAGCCCCACCTCTGGGAGTCCACCTGGCTTCACAGGTGTCCTGGTCACCCAACCTCCCTTTTCTTTCCCCTCTTTAAATCCTTACCCTTCCTCTGGTCAGCCCTGCATATCCCTTAGGTGCCCCTGGGCTTTCTGGGAGGCCAGGGCATGCAGCATGAACAAAGGGATAGACACAGAGCCTTTCTGGGACCTTCCAGCTCTGCTTCCACCCTTCTTCACGAGTGGCCCGTGTCCGCGGCCACATGTTCTGGGCATTACTACTCATCTTAACTGGAGGCTTGGAATTTTCCTGGGTCATAAGCAATAGTATTTTTTTCTTTGCAAAGTGAGGGGAGAAAGGATCCACAGCTACTCAGGCCTGCTGCAGTCTCAGGGTGGAGCACGTTCTGTTCACAAATCTGTTCTTGCTCCAGCAGCATTAGGGTCCTCATGGTCTCTCTCAGGGAGACCCTGGACAGACATGGGAGGCTGGACAGACTGAGGGTTGCATCTCTGCGCACCCAGTGTGGACGAATGACTGTCAGTGACATCAGTGGTGTAGACATGTGGTGGTGCTGTGACTTTGACTGTGGACATTTTATGCTTTTTCTGCTGGCACTTGCTGGCCTGGGGGGGACAGTGCTGGGTCCCTCACTTCAAACTGGATGACGGTAGTAATGGACAGTGGCTGGGAGTCCTACCAGAGTGGAGGGCCTGAGATACCATAGGGAAAAGAAAGAAGAAAGCACCTTTGTCCCCAGGCAATCTGGGGAGGACTCTCCCAGCCCCTGCCATGGGTACAGCCAGGCTGTGAGAGAGACAGAGGGCAGAGAGTGAGAACAGTAATCCTTGGGTTGAGACGGAGCAGAAACCGGCAGGAAACGGTTCCCGGACACCCCTATAAATCACCCCGAGGGGAGAGGTCTCTTGAGAGCCTGATCCAGGGCCACTCAGGGAGGGGAGAGGGCACTTTCCTCCTGGTCCAGGACCTCTGGCAAGGCCAGGCCTGGATCTGATTAGACAGGCTCCAGGGGGAGGCAGGGGGCAGTGCAGGGTCGAGGCAGAGTGCTGGGAAGGAAACGTAGGCCCTCCACCCCTTGGTTACAGTCGACTCCTGTCCAGTGTGTGAGGCTAGAAAGAGCTGCAGGCATGTTTGCATGGAGCATTCCAACAGCCTTTGCCAAAACTAGCAGCACTGGCAAAGTGGCACTGACTGCCTTCTTCTCATACAGCCATTCCAGAGGGCTGACTGTGTACCAGAGTCCTCTGAAGGTCCCTGAGGCCAGTCTCCTCCTAGTACCCACCCTACCACCAAGACATGCAGCCTTCTGAAAACCCACTTCCTGCTCAGGAAGCTCCAGACACGTGCCTGGATCCCATACACCTCTACCGATGGCCCCCAACTGTTCCCTCTAGAACCACATTTTCCAATAAGTTATTCTTCAGGATTCATGAAGGATTGGTTCCAGGGCCCTCTGCACAAAGCAAAATCTGTGGATGCCCAAGCCCCTTATATAAAATGGTGTAGTATTTGCATATAACCTACATGCATCCTATAGTACCCTTTAAACCATACTTTAAACCATCTCTAGATTACCTGTAGTTACTAATACAATATAAATGCTATGAAAATAGTTGTAATACTATATTGTTTAGGGAATAATGCCAAGGAAAAAAGTCCATACATGTTCAGTACAGACGCTTTTTTTTTTTTTTTTTTGCAATGCTAAGGCTTGAATCCAGAGCCTTGCACATGGCAGACAAGTACTATCACAGAGCTCTATTTCTAGGCCTGCCTATTTATTTATTTATTTAGAGACAGAGTGTTGCTGAGTTGTCCAGACTGGCCTCAAACTTGTAATCCTCCTGCCTTGACCTCCGAAGTGGCTGGGATTATAGAGGTTTACCACCAAGTCCAGCTGCAATTTTTTTTCAGTGCTGGGAATTGAACCTAAGGCCTTATACATGCTAGGCAAGAGCTCTACCACTGAGTTACAACCCCAGCCCATTGAATCTGAGGATTCAGAACCTGCATATATGGAGAGCTCACTATCTAGTAGCCAGCAATGAAGCACTTGATGTGGCCAGTGCAAATAGAGAAGGGCTTTAGGTATAAAATACACACTAGAATTTGAAGCAAAAAACAAAAACAAAAAACAGACACTAATATTTATGGAAATGTAAAACAAAACGTATAGTGGACACCATCTCAAACCCATTAGAATGGACACCATAAGAATGTAGAAAATAAGCCCAGCATGGTGGCACACACCTATAATCCCACCAAATCAGTAGGCTGAGGAGGAGGATCACAAGCCAGCCTCAGCAATTTAGCAAGACCCTAAAGCAACTTAGTGAGACCCTGTCTCAAAATAAAAAATAAAAAGGGCTGGGGATGTGGCTCAGTGGTTAAGTTCCCCTGGGTTTAATCCCCAGTACTAAAAGAAAGAGAGAGAGAATGTAGAAAATAAGCTGGGTTCTGGACACACACCTGTAGTCCCAGCCACTCAGAATCTCAGGGGTTCAAGGTCAGCCTGGGCAACATAGAAAGATTCCATCTCAAAACAAAATGGAAATAGAAAATAAGTGGAAAAACTGAGGAGGATATGGAAACCCTGGATCCTTTATGCATTGTTGGTAGGAATATAGATTGATATAGCTTCTATGGAAGACAGTGTGGCAGTTCCTCAATACATTAGACCTCAGGGCTGGGGTGCAGCTCAGTGACAGAGCAGGCTTAACATGCAGGAGGGCTCAGGTTCAACAGCCAACACCAAAAACAAACAAGTAAATAGTAGAATTACCATATGATCCAGAGATACTTTTGGACATATATACAAAATAATTTAAAGCAGGGACTCAGAAAGATATCTGATAAAGTTCATAGCATTATTCACAATAGCTAAAAGATAGAGCAATCATGTCTATTGACAGATGAATGTATAAGCAAAAAGGTCTATGCACAAAATAGAATATTATTCAGTCTTAAGAAAAGGAGGAAATCCAGACACATGCTACAATATAGATGAAACCTGAGGAAGACCTAATGCACTCTGAGATAAGCCAGTCATAAAAAGACAAACTCTAAGTCGCGCACAGTTATAATCCCAGCAACTCAGGAGGCCGAGGCAGGATCATAAATTCTAGGCCATCCTGTGCAACTTAGTGAGACCCTGCCTCAAAATAAATAGAAAGGGCTGGGGATAGAGCTCAGTGATTGAGCTGCCCCTGGGTTCAATTCTTAGTATCACAAAAAAATGAAAAAGACAAATTCTACTTTTATGAAGTATAAGTAGAATTTATTAGTTGTTGGTGGACAAATTCATAAACAGAAAGTAAAATAGTGGTTGCCAGGGACTGGGAGGAGGGGGAAATAGGAATTATTAATATTGTTTAACGGGCAATATTATCTATTATTGTTGCTTAACGGAAACAAAGAGTTTTACTTTGGAAAGAGTTCTGGAGATGTGATGGTTGTGCAACAATATGAACATACTTAATGCCACTGAAATGAACACTTAAAAATGGTTATGAAACTGGATGAGGTAGCACACATTTGTAATTCCAGCTACTCAAGAGGCTGAGACATGAAGTTTGTGTTTGAGACCAGCCCAGGCAACTTAGGGTTGGGGGAGGGCCAGGATTGTGGCTCAGTGGTAGAGTTCTTTTTTTTTTTTTTTTTTTTTTAAGATTTATTCACCTTTTTTTTTAAGAGAGAGAGAATTTTAATATTTATTTATTTAGGTGGACACAACATCTTTATTTGTATGTGGTGCTGAGGATCGAACCCAGGCTGCATGCATGCCAGGCGAGCATGCTACCGCCTGAGCCACATCCCCAGCCCCCCCCCCTTTTTTTTTTTAAGAGAGAAGGAGGGAGAGAGACAGAGAGAATTTTAATATTTATTTTTTAGTTTTCAGCGGATACAACATCTTTGTTTGTATGTGGTGCTGAGGATTGAACCCGGGCCGCACGCAGGCCAGGCGAGCACGCTACCGCTTGAGCCACATCCCCAGCCCCCAGTGGTAGAGTGCTTGCCTACCATACATAAGGCACTGGATTCGATTCCCGGCACCACATAAAAATAAACAAATAATAAAGTTATTGTGTCCATCTACAAGTAAAAAATATATATATTTAAAAATAGGGCTGGGGGCCTGGGGTTGTGGCTCAGTGGTAGAGTGCTTGCCTAGCATGTGTGGGTTCGATTCTCAGCACCATATAAAAATAAATAAAGATCCAACAACAACTAATAAAATATTTAAAAAAATATTTTTAAAAAATAGGGCTGGGGATGTGGCCCAGTGGTTGAGTCCCCTGAGTTTAATCCCAGGAACCCAAAAAAAGGTTATGAATTATTTTTCAATAATTTAAAAAAATTGATGACAAGCTGAAATAATACTCTGGATTTCCAGGCCCAAGGGAAGGTCTCAAAGCCCCGCTGCCTTTTCTCCTGCTCTTTCTCCCTGGCTGTCCCAACAGCGAGGACGGCTCCTTTCCAGCTTCATCAGTAGCCTAGTTATGCCCCTGTCTGCTTCCTCCCAATTTGCCATGTCGATGCAGAGACCCAGGACAAGACACACACTTTATGGTATGCTAGGGCTGTCACCAACAGGGCAGAGGTCTCACACAGGAAGATGTCTGCTCCTCATAGGGAAATGCTTGCCAGAAGCTTTTGCAGAGATAACAGATAACAGCAAAGACCCTGGCTTCATACCAAACCAAGTTCAAATCTTTTTTATTTTTTTTGTACTAGGGATTGATCCCAGGGGCGCTTAACCACTGGGCCACATCCCCAGCCCTTTTTTGTATTTTATTTAGAGATAGGGTCTCACCAAATTGCTGAGGCTGGCTCTGAACTCATGATCCTCCTGCCTCAGCCTCCCGAGCTGCTGGGATTATGGGTGTGCACCACTGTACCTGACCGGAGTTCAAATCTGAACACACTATGATGAGCTGTGTGAACTTGGGCAATTAAAATAATCTCTCACTTAACAGCTTTCATCACTATAGTTGGTGCACATGGGGATCCGATCAGAGAGATTTTTGAAGTGCTTAGCACAATCCTTGGCAAAGAGTAAATACTTGCCATCCATCTTTGAGGAAAGATGGTAAAATATGGAGTTAACAGGGACCTGAGAAGGGGCTGAGGGTATAACTCAGTTGGTAGAATGCTTGTTTTCCATGCACAAGGCCCTGGGTTCAATCCCCAGCACCACAAAGTTAAAAAAAAAAAAAAAAGAAAGAAAGAGAAAAACCCAGACTTGAGAGGTTTTGGAAGAGCAAGGCTAGGTGCTAACTTCTCCAATGGAGTAAGTCAGTCACCTTTCCTTGCAGGGGACAAGGCTGAGGTGGTTGGCAGGGAGTCTCAAGCCCTCTGGAGATGTGAGTAAAGGCAGAATTTGCAAAGCCTGAATGGTGAGGGGGTCAGCTTGGGGGTGGGGGGCTAACCTCGTATGAACCAGAACTCAGCCAATTCTATCTTACTTCAGCCTGGGGACTTCACAGAGGCCCCAGTAGAAGAGCTGTCAGTTGGAAGAGGCCACTGGGTAATTGAGGCCTTGATTTCTCTAGTAAAATGTTTATGAAGCCCATAAACTCATGCCTTTATTGACCAGGCTCATTCTGGGGGTTGGATGTGGCTCTCCAAGGTGTAGTTAAAACACCTGCTGAACTCGGGTACCCAACGGCTACTCTGGCCTCCACCCTGACCCACCAGACCCACCAGGCAGAACCACCAGTGGGCAGTTGGGCCAGGATGACCCCTGGAGGGCAAGGAAGCTAGCCAAGGCTCTCCTCACACGCTCCTTAAACTCCTTAAAGCACTTGTAAATGTCCCATCCCGAATAGTCTGTGATAAGGTGGAAGGTGATGGCAGAAGACCCTGAGTCCTGGGGAGGGTGATGGCTTGCTCATGGTCCTCTGGGCGGGAGTGGTCCTGTCATTGGGATTCTCTGGCGCAGGCTCACCCTTCTCATACCCTCCCATTTCCCATCATCCAGGCCCCCACTTAGCCCCTGACTTCAGTTCTGTCAGAGAAAGCCTTTACACTGACTAGATCTGGCCATTTGGGGCAGGGGAAAGCATGAGCTTAGAAGACCCATATTTATTTCCCTGGGCTTCCCAAGGAGAGTCAGAATTGAACTAAGGGTTTTTTGTTTGTTTGTTTGTACTGGAGATTAAACCCAGGGTGCTTAACCATTGAGCCACATCCCCAGCCCTTTTTTGCATTTTGTTTAGAGACAGGGTCTCACTGAGTTGCTTAGGGCCTCGACGGGTGCTGAGGCTGGCTTTGAACTGGCCATCCCTGCCTCAGCCCCCCGAACTGCTGGGATTACAGAGATGCACTACTGAGCCCAGATGAATTGAGGTTTTGAATCCAGAGTATGTTCAGAGGAGAGGAAGGCTGTGTAGGTGTTGGATGTTGGAATAGGGGTGGGTGGCCTGGTGTACAGAGGAATCTGCTTACTTGGCTTCCTGCGGGTGACGGATCCTCTTGGCCTTTGCCTGGTGACCCTGCTCTAGGAAGCCTCTGCATCCCTTTGTCTGCCTCCTGGAGCCCCTTATCCCCTGCCTTGGGCCCCTGAACCCCAGCCCCTCCTTCCTGCTCCACCACCAGCTCACCATTCCCCCCACCCCCACCCCAATTCTAACACAAAAGACAACTTTGTCTTTCAAGTCAGCAGCCATAAATCCACATCTCTCCCCTCTCCACAGCCACCTCTGACAAATGGGGGCCTGGACAGGGGAGAGGTAGAGGTCGGTGGGGGGCTGGATTCAGCTTGGGAAAGTCCCTGCATCCAGCTGTTAGATTCTGCAGGACCGATGAGCCTGGAAGGAACTTTGATTCCACGTGGGTCAAAGGAGTGGCTCCAGGGGAGGCAATCCAGGCCTCTAAGCAGCCCCTGGGCTTTCACAAGCTGCAGAGAATAAAACCTCCCAAAGCCCCACTTTTAACCACTCTGTCCAGTAATTTGGAGGCTCCAGAAGCCCTGGGCTTCTCTTCTCCAGTCTTTAGCCTTCCATGGAGGGTGTGAAGTGTGCTGGGGGTGTGAGCTGCAGGGGCCAGGTCCTGTGCTTGACTGTACAGAGTGGATGTGCCACATGGCATGGGGGTGTGTGTGGGCCTCCCTAGAATTTGGGGAAGCAGGGAGGGGAAAGGGAAAGGAACGTCCTCTACTCCATATGACCACTCCACTAAGCCCGCTACTAGGTTTCCCAAGCAGTCCTAATTTTAAATATTTTGCCCTGTTTTCATCACAGATCAGGTGATGAGTCAGAAGACATGTCCTGGGTTTTGGTTTGGGAAATATAGTCACCTGTCCCATTTTCGTGGCAGAGGCCCTGAGTCTACTGCACCAGTCATTCAGCAAATAAGGGAAGCCAACATGTTAGATTGGATATTCTGACATACCAGGAGCAAATTCCCTCGTCCCCCAGGCTCTGACCTTAGATGCTCCCACCTCAGTTCCTAAAAAACACTGGAAGGATAAAAGCATCAAGATTTGAGGTATGGCCACAGTAACATGGCTGTGAAAAACAGCCCTGGAAATCCAGGTAGTCAAAAAATTTGTGTACATTGCTGTAACCCTGCGAGGGAGGGATTCCTAGCTCTTTTAAGGCTCACAGCGATTAGGTAACTGGCCCAAGGTCACACACACAGCCAATGGCATGTCAAGGCAGGCATTTGAACTTAGAGAGTCTGACTTCAAAATCCAGTGCCTGCCTCCCAGCTCCTGACAGATGATGCCCACAGACACTCGCACAGGAAAACACAGGTACCCAAGAGCCGAGAGCCTCGCTGCACCCATTACTACTCCCATTCAGAGACACTCATTACAGCAGGCTTCACTTTAATTGCCCCAGGATTTGGTGATTTTATAGAGTGTAACTAACACAGATAAGCACCAAGATAAGGTGCTGTTATTGCCCCACTAAAGTTCCCTGTTCCCACATATTTTCTAAATTCTGTTGACACAGGTAAAGACTCGGGATGCTTGTGGCAGGGTAGTTCTTCTCTGGACAAGTCACAGACACCTTGCTTCTGCTGTCTTCTCTGCCTGGAATTCTTTTGCTCCTTTCTCTACAAGCACCTCCCATCTTTCCCATCTCCCAATGGTTGCAGAATTAATTCCTAACTCTGTGTTGCAGACAGCCCTCTCCTAGCCATTATCAGATTATAGAAGTGTATTTCTACCCTCCACGAAATCTGAGCTGCAGGGCCACTTCCATAGGCCAGCCTGTTGGGTGCACAAAATAGAGAAGTTATTTATTTTCTTGGTTTGGGGAGCAGGGAGGCAAGGGTTTGAGAAACACCAGTGGCTTCTGTGGGATAAAGATGTGGCCGTGAGACTGACCCAGCTCTTTTAACAACTGGATGTGTGATCCTGGTAAAGTCAAAATCTATTTCTGGGCTTTGGTTTCCTAATCTGTAAAATGGGGAAGTTGGATGGGTGGGATCTCGCTGGAACCTTTAAGATACTCTGTTTCCAAGTGCCAGACAGTGGTGCACAGTCAGGGCTTGGGAGTCTCTCTCCACCTTGGATTTGAAAATGTCCAGGCCCAGCAGAACCCCTCTCCACAGACTGCAGTCTCTGCAAGCATCAGGGTCACCAATCTTCCTTATGTAAACCTGCCCAGTCCCACAATATCCTTAACTTCCGTTGTTCTGGTCAGGACACCGGATCTCCCTTGCCTCCCGGAAGGGCGTCTGGTTAGGGGGCCCAGGCTGGAGCTATTAAGTAAATTGCTTTCACATGACCAGGAGGACAGCTCAACAAAAACAGATACTTCCCCCAAATTTCCAGAGCCATATATTAGGATTTGTAGGGATTAATAGCACAAAGGTTAGGTAATGAAAAGGCAAGCTGGGATCCTGCCCGGCTGTGTCACAGGCTATGTGACTTTTCAATTCCAACCTTGTTTTTCTCATCTGTAAAATGGAAGTGGGGCAGGATGGACAAGATAATCTCTAAGGTTCACACCAACATTAAGATTCTAGAACATGGGCTGGGGATATAGCTCAGTTGGTAGAGTGCTTGCCTTATATGCACAAGGCCCTGGGTTCTATCTCCAGCACCAAAAAAAAAAAAAAAAGATTCTAGGACATGACACATGCCTGTAATCCCAGTCACTTGAGAGTCTGAGGCAGGAGGGTTGCAAATTTGAGGCCAGCCTCAGGAACTTAGTGACACTCTGTCTCAAAAAAAAAGAAAAGAAAATGAAAAGCGCAATAGTAAAGTGCCCTGGGTTTAATCCCCAGTACAAAAAAAAAAAAAAAAAAATCTAAAAAAACACTGGGCAAAGTGACCCTTCTTCATTCAGAAAAAGAAACTATCCTAATCTCTTGTTCTCCAACTCTGATCAATCTTGCCTCTGTCTCGTGACATACTGTATTTCCATGCACTCTGGTGGCCTAACACCAAACCTCAATAGATAGAGGCCTGCAGGTCCTCCACCCCAACTCTCCATAATAAGCCTTGTCTGTGGGAAGAGGGAGGCTGCATCCATGCAAGGATCATAGAGTTTCTTGGCTGACATGGGATTGGCAACTCCCAGAAATACTTATTTGGGGAATTCCACTGCTGAGCTGCAGTGGTTGGAGGTCTCTTGAAGCCCCAAGAAACATTTTCTGTAGAGGGGCTCAAAAGTTTTCCCACAATTTCAAAGGAATCTGCACACCCACTGAAATAGATTCTTTCCCTGTATCTTATTAACAGCCTTATCACCAAATATCCAAGTTACTGTTCAAAGAGCCGCTGCCCCATTCTCCCTCTCTCCTAAGGCTGCCAGGTCCCCAAATCCCTTTTCCATCTGCCCTTTCCATCCCCATTGCCTTTGAGTCTATAACTCCCAACTGTTTCTGTGACAGCTTTCCTGAATATTCAATATGATATTGGCTGTCTCACTCGGAATATCGGGACTCAGGATGGCATTCAAGGCCTTCCTTATTAGGGCATTTCATTTTTCTAGCCTCAATTGCCAGCTAATTCTGTAGTCATGTGATTTGTACTTTGACCTTGTGAGATAAATTTGCCTTTCCTTGACACATCACAGGTGTTTGCCCTTACATTCCTTTGCTTCTGCTGTCCTCTCTGCCTGGAACTCTTTTGCCCCTTTCTCTACAAACACCTCCATCTTCCACATTCTTATTGGAAGAATTAATTCCTAACTATGTGTGGGGACAGCTCTCTCCTGGCCCTTATCAGACTACGTTAGTGTCAACGGTTCACAGATCTATCTGCCCACTCACCTGTAGACTATGAATCCCCTAGGGGCAGAGAAAGACTAATTTACCTTTCTACCTCCAGCACTAAGAACAAATAACAAGCCCTCATAAACTGGTACCTGAATGCTGACTTTAATAGCCATATGAGTCTGGGTCAGTCATTACCCATAGTCTTCTTCCACCCAAGTCCTCACCCCGGCACAAAATTCCAAGGCCATCCTCCAGCAAGTTCCTTCCTCCACCTTAGTCTGTTTCTTCAATGGAAAAGGAGTTGGACGGGGTCCCGGTTCTCAAACTTGGCGGTGGATTGGCATAATCTACAGTGCTGCCTAGTAATGAAGATTTCTGGACCCCACTGCCAGAGATTCAGATTCGGGGTTCCGGTGTGGTGCCCAGGAATCTGTTTCTGTTACCGTCCGGGAGGTGACTGAGATACGTGAACCGGGAACACTGGCCTGGAAAGTTCTTGAGAATCCCGACGAGGGCAGATTCTCAGCCCAGCCGCACAATTCTTGCTGGAGGCCGCTGGTCCGGGCTAACTCCAGCACCGAGGCGGGGCGCAGTGCGGGCAGAGGGTGGCGGCGAAGCGCGCGATCGCGCCGCCCCCGCAGGGCCCCAGTCGAGGCATTCGGTGGCGGGGGGGGGGGGGATCAGGGCCGGAGCCTGGGGCCCTGAGAGCCGCGCTTGCTCGGCGGCAGGGTAAGTGGGACCATCTGCTCCACTCCTCAGAGGTCAGCGCTTTGTGTCAAGCTCCCATCCCCCTCGCTGCTCTCCCTCCTTCCCCGCTTTGCCCTTTGACTCCCGGGACTCAAAAGAGAAAAGCACTTGAGGTCCTGATGGAAGTGGGAGAGGGACGGGGAGCGACGCCAGCGCCTCGGCTCCGGGCCCCAGCGTTGCGGGCCTTCCCGGGCCGAGAGCGCGGCCGGCGGCGGCAGGGAGCTGGGCAAAGGCTGGGTCTCTTCCCAGTGGCCAAGGGCAGGGGCGACGGGCCGCTCCCGCGGGAGGCACGGCCGGTTCCCACAGCCGGCCGTGCCCGCCGGGCCCCTTTGAAGTGGCCGCAGCTGCACACCCCGCCCCGCGGCTAATCCCCGCCGACGCGGGCGTCCTCGCCCCCCCGCATAGCAATAGTGTCCGCGCTGAATGGCGCTGGCTAATTACCTCGCTCGCACCACCGCGGGTGAATGAGAGAATCCGGCATTGTGCACGGCGAATGGAGAAAATAAGACAGCCATTGTCCTCGCACGCCAAACGAGGGTTTGATGTCGCTGGGGCGAGCGAGGCACCATTTCCCGCCACCCCCTCCCCCAGCAGTTCAAATTCCCCAGCTGGGCCTGGCCCCCGGCGGAGTCCGTCTCGGCCGGGGAAACTGAGGCAGCAGATCCAGGCTCCCCGAGGGAAGGCAGGTGGACGCATGCTGCCAGGGGCTCTCCTGACCACTGGGCTCCTCACCCAGCATTTTCCACCTGCAGATTCTTAGGGGCACCTGCTCGTCGCCCAATCCATCCTTCACTCCGAAAAACAGGCAGGGCCTGCATTCAACCGCCTAATTAGATTTCGTTGGGAACGCATGAAACAATTGGACAGTCAGTGGGGAGCTTATACACCTTAGTGCCCAGCTGTGTGCCACCAAGTGAAAGCACTGGAGAAGTTCTGAGAATAACTGGCAGAGATGAGAGGAGGGAAGAAAAGACTCTGAGCCTGGGCTCAGGGGGAAAAAAGGGGAGTCCTGCAAAGCCAGACCTCAGAATTTGGATTTAATACTCCAAGCACTGAGGTAGCAGCCTTGATCCAAGATGGGCCCCAGGAAAGTGATGGGCTGGAGTTCCAACCCCAGCCAGGTGAAAACAGATTTCCTCATTAGAAACCAGATGAGCCTGCCGCATTTGTTTTCTCACCTACAAGGATAGGAGGTGGCTCAGCTAAGAAATCAGTCAGAACTAGAGGGAACTGATGCAGATGGGCAGTCTGAGGACAGCACTGTGTGCATTTAAGAGGTTCCATGTGCTGCATCAGGCTGCATCTCCACCAAGAAAAGGTGGCTTCTGGGGAGGGGGTTGGGGAGGTTACTTCCTTCCAGATCTGTGTCTTTCTGTCCCTCAGAGTACTGAATGCAGAGGTAGATAAGAAGAGGACAGATGCTCTCTGACACTTGTTAATTTGAGAACTCATCTACTTTAGTATCCCTCGCTTCTGCATATTCTTTTTCTGGAAACACATACTTCCTAATTCCTTCTGATGGGCTTTAGACTATATATGTTCCAATGTTCTATCAGGTTTATCAAATGATAAAAAGGTGTATTCTGTGGCCCAGATCAACAGTAATCTGTTGGGTTAAACCAGAAGCCCTTAGCAACATCTATTTGGCACATTTCATAAGCTCTTTCTGAGGTTGCTATATTTGCTAATGTCCACATAATCACAACTAGATTGTAAGTCCTTTGTAGGCAGCCCACAACCAAATCCTTAAACATGAGTGTCCATCTACCTACCCATTTCTTTGAGAATAAAATTAAAGAATGGCACAACACTCACTGAAGGACTGAATGAGCACTAACAAATTCCTCCTTGCTCTGACCAGCTGTGTTTAATATTACCAAGTACTAGTTGTAACAATAAAACATGAAAAGTGTGCTAAGTATATGCTAGGCACAGTGGCTCGGGAGGCTTAGACAGGAGGATCACAAGTTGGAGGCCAGCCTCAGCAACTCAGTGAGACCCTGTCTCTAATAAAATATAAAAAAGGGCTGGGGATGTGGCTCAGTGGTTCAGGGCCCCATTTTTTTAAAATAAATAAATAAAATAAAAAGGATTGGGGATGTAGTTTTGTGGTAAAGTGCCCATGGATTCAATCTTCAATACAAATAAATAAGTAAATATAAATAAAATATAAATTAAAAGGGCTGGGAATGTAACTGACTGGTAGAGTATCCCTGGGTTCAATTCCTAGTACTGAGAAAAAATTAATCATAGCTCATTGTTTTCTTGACTCAATCCTGAATCCAGGTTTCATCTACCCCTAGTCACAACCCCAGATGTGATCATAATGTTTTTTCTCTATAACTCTCTCAACTAAACCTTTATCATAGAGTCATATTTCTTGGTTCTAGGACCTTAAGCCCACCTGACATCATAGCACCTGCTGCTGAGCTACTCCCAGCTGGTCTGCCCATGCTGGGGTTGGTCAGTTTAGAGAACTCCAGAACAAAACAAAGAGATGACAGCAGAGCTGCTGAGGATGGGTGGTGGCAGGAAGCCCACCAATCTTTGCCTGCCTTTGACACCTGAGCCCCCTCCACAGACCCAGGGATTGTAAGGAATGATGCTTACAATCCCCTTTTTCTACAGGGAAAAAGGAGTTATCCAAGGAAACAACAGGTAGTTAGTAGAAGATCAAAACTGGATGCATTCTGCTTTGGAAGATGGACCACTATTCAAAAAGCAAGAAGAGCCTCCAGGTCCAAATTAGGGACTCAATACTTTTAACTGAAAAGGATTTCTAACTGAAGCCTGTTTCTCCTCACAGCTCTTCTTTGCCCAAACTTAAGCTCATGAGAAACTTTTTTAAAAATGCTCTGCAGGTGAGTATTCTGATAGGGAGATAATGAGCATAATAATGACAGTGTGTTTTCCCCTCCCCTTATCCATTTCCATAGCAGCACACACTCCCCAGATGCTTTGTTCTCAGTATGGTTATGACTTTTGCAGATAGCAGGAAGGCAGGCATGGACATGTGGGGATAGTGCTTCCAAAGAGGAGGCACAAGAAATTGGAGGGAAGAGGGATGCTTCTCAGTGTGAAATCTGGCTCTTTTGGGGGTGAGGCCAGTGCTCTGGCATCCTGAAAATCTCTCTAGTTTCCTGGGAGGGTCACCCACCCTGAGATGACCAAGTATCTCTCCTGGGACAGCAGACTGAGATCTGGATCCATCAGGCCAAGCCCTTTCTACTCAGCACTTGGTAGTGGCACCAATGAGTTTGGCTAATCTCTTTCCTCTCCCAGGCAGCCAGTAGCTGGACCTTAGAAGAAGGGTGTTTAAAGGAAGAGAACAGAATAGGAACACGAGGGTGCCTTTTAAGACCAGAAGAGGCTGGGATGGGGGCTCAGGGTACGAATTGATACAGACAGATGGATGAGAGTCTTTCATCCCCTTTGAGTCAAGAGCAGCCATATGAGTCAGTCTGGGCTCCTGATCATAGAGACTCAGACGTTGGCTGAAATTGACCTGGGTGAAGCAATTCCTAGAAGCTCTTGGGAGCAATACCCACACCTCCAGGCTGTTGAGGTGTAGGGGATGAGTGCCTTCAGCAGCAGAAAGATGTCTCTGTCCCCTGTCATAACATCACGGGTTTCATTCTCACCCTCATTAGGCACTAACTTCAGCCAAGCCCTAAGGATGCAGAGAGGAGTAAGTCCTCCCAGCCAGGAGCTAGCGACCAGGGGAGGGATGTGTTCTTTACTCCTTGTCCTAGGATGGACCCTATCTTCTGATCTTCCATGTTCCCAAAAAGCAAATCTGGGCATATAGCCCGATGGGTCCTTCTGGAATTGATGTGATAAAAGCAATATCACTTTATTCATTGAAAGCCTCGGTCCCATCAACATCACATCAGCTTGCTTGTACAGATCTTGATTTTGTCACAGTTTGATGGGAAATTACTGATTTGAGAAGTGAAGTTGGAAACAGAGGAGGGGGGCAGGAATATTAAACAGACCCGATCTTAGGCTCATTCCATGGAATATCATTATTGGTGATCTGAGGTGACAGAATCTAGAACATTCTGCTGGGAATGGTGACACATATTTGCAATCCCAGCCACTCAGGAGGCTAAAGCAGAATTGCAAGTTCAAAGCCAGCCTTGGCAAATTAGTGAGGCCTTAACCATTTCAAAATAAAAGGGGGGCAGTGCTGGGAATGTGGCTTGGTGGCTAAGTGGGTTCAATCCCTGGTACTCCCCCAAAAAAGAATCTAGAATATTCTAATCTAATCTGAAAGTGAGAGTGAATTAGAAGGGGCTTCTCCACGCAGAACGACTTCCAGGCTCTTGAGCCCATAAGTTGTGGTCACTGCTTCGGAATCCCAACAAACACTATCTGGTCCTCTGCAGACTTTGTAAATCGCTCTTCCTGAAAAGCAGATATAAGCAGCTGATCCAGGTGCTGGGGTGGCTGTGGGACCTTTCTGTGGCGGAAGAGCACATCTTCAGCAAGGCATTTTTCTATTTTGTCTGCTTGGACATCATGCTCTATTCTGGCTTTATCTATAGAACATTTGAAGAATGTGTGGAGTTCATATGCCAAAATGAAGACAACAGAATTCTCAAGTTCCAGAGTGGAATCCTCCTGGGACTTTACTCCTGTGTTGCTATCTGGTATGCCAGGCTTCAGGATTGGGATGAATTCCACACGTTTTCCAGCAGAGCCAAACACCTGGTGTCAAGGAGAACCCCCACAGTTCTTTACTATGAAGGAATTGCCAGGTACCTGGAGGGGCAAGTTCTCTATCTGCAGAAGCAAACTGAACAACAGCTGGAGAATGCCCAGGACCGTGGGGTGGAGCTGCTCAAGGTGAGGCCAGGGGCCCTGTCCCTCCTCCACTCATGGCTGCCTACTTACTGGGCCAACCAATTCCTGACTGCAGAATTTACATTAGACGTTTGTTTATAATAGATATTTTTGAAGGCAATCCTCCTAAACACCAGAAAGAAGAAAGTATGAGCTGCTTGTATCCCTACTATTCAGCGATGATTGCTTTTATGCACTGAGATATCACCTTTAAAGTTCTCTTTGATGTGTGTGCGTACACATTTCCAGTTGTTGTGATTTGCTATTAAACATATTATGAATAATTTCCTGTCATTAAATTAAAACAAAGAAAGCATAGTGTTTATCTAATATTATTATTATATTATTATATTGTATAGCCCAATTATTCTTGGGCTATACAATATAATAATATTGCTATTGTTCTGATAAGCAACCTGGTAGATAAGTCTTTGAACATGACAATTTCAAATATTCAACTGATATGTATTAAGAACTAAACTAAGTACCAGAATAAAAGAATGAGCAAATAAAAAAAAGAAGGGGCTTCTCTAGGGTGTTAGAGGATTGGAACACAATTTGAAAAGACTTCAACAAATTAAGGTGAAAGTAAATGTCACAAAAAGAGGGTGACATTCCATATAATGGGGGGTAAAGAGGCAAACAAAAATAATCAAAAAAGAAGGCAAGGAAAAATTACACCAGATTTGAGGTAGCAGAAAAAAGATCCAGAATGGTTGTTTATCACTGGGTTTCAATTCTCTAAGGTCCTAGTCAGCTCTGGCTCTGAAATTAGAGCCTAAATCCCATTTGGCCAATCAACACACTGAAGAGAACAGCTGGACCTATTCTGTCACAGCTCTGTGTACCTAGAACTTGGGACAAGGCCTTCTTTCTGGGCCTCAGTTTCCATAACAGTGATATAAGAAACATGGGTTAGACGGAAGGCTGGAAGAGAGAGAGCAGGGTCCAGGTGAATCAGGAAGGGGGTTGGGGGTGGCCCTGTCCATTCCCATAAACACCGGGCTGGGAGCACTCAAAGGCATTATCAGGGAGTGACAGGTGACAAGTTCTTACCCCTGTGCTTAAGTCAGCCATCCTATAGCCTGAGAGCCTCTCTGATTCCTCCCTCCAAGAGCTGGCCTGTTTCACGGTTTGCCCATAAATTTTGTCTATCCCTTACCCCGTTTTCAGAAATTGGTGGCCTATATGCCAAGTTAGCTGGGGAAAGGGGACGGGAATCTGAGGCCTTCATTCTCCTACATTATTCTTCCTTCCAGACCAGTTTTAGGCTCCAAGGTTGCGTGGGGGTCAAGTTCCTGAGTTAACCAGGTGAGATTATGGCAGCCGAGGGGAGTAGGGGCAGGAGACCTGGGAAACAAGGACACTCACATTCACTCACACTAGGTTCTTATTCACACCTACACAGACATACTCTGCCATCAGGGGGTTAATTGTCTACACAGGATCTCTTCCTAAACTCAAGTGGGAGTGGGGTAGGTTGGGAGAGGGACATGGATGGGTTCTTGGCAGAGAGGGTCACAAGCCCAGGCCCATGCCCCAGGAATTATAAACCTCCCAAAACTATGAGCCTTCAGGCTGGGGAGGGGGGATGAGTGTAAAGATGAAGTGGGCATCAGTGCTGTCCCCTGGATCTCAAGAAGGTCTGGCTTGGTGTTCACTGGAAGTCATGGTCCCCTATTTCTGGCTCTCACCCAGAGATCCAATGGCTACCCTGTTTCAGGTGCCCCCTGCTATATCTACTCCATGCTCCTCTCTGGTAAAGGACCCCATCCTTGCTGGGGCACAGCTGGGCTACTTGGGTTTCCAGGAAGGCAGCTGCCTAACCCACTGTTCAATGAAGTCAGGCCTACAGGGGACCCACCACAGACCCCTCCCCAAGTTAATGTTGGTGGGGAGTAGGGGATGGGGGGATCATCTCTTAGCTTCCACAGAAGGCAGAGACATGACCTGGGGAGCAGGTAACATAACTCTAGGAGGCCTTGGCCACCTTGCCCTGAGGTCTATGTCTGTGGCCTAGGCCCGGGGACAGGACAAGGACAATCATCATACTCAGCTCCTCCAGGCTGATTATGGCTCTTCCTTACCACCCTCCCTCCCACTCTCCCCCTCCTGCCAGGACCCCTGGGGAGAAGGCACTTCTCGAGCCATGCCTGTTCCTCTCCTGTGATTTGTTCTGAATTTTCAAACAAAGAGTAATTATGACAGATGTGGAGCAATCAGCATCATTATGCGGGAAAACAAGAAAGGGAAAGGGAGCTAGGGGACCTCACGGGGGAGGGGAATTTGTCTTCCCTCCTCAGGAAGAAGGAATCCCACCTCCACCTCCAGCAGCCCCAGCAACCTCCCAGCTTCCTTTACGGTCAGGAACCTGTGCCGCCTGGCTCTGTCCACCTCTCAGGTAGGGCAGGACTTCTCTCCAAGGGGCATCCAGGCCTCCCTGGTACACCCAGCAGTGGCTGAGGTTGGGGGAGTGATCCCACCTCGACCAGGGTTCAAAGCTATTCTCTGTTCCCCACACTCTCCCACCCCTGCCTGCCTGCCAGGTGTCCTGCTGTGCTCTGAGGCAATAATACAGATGTTCTCAAGGAATATGCACTCCTCCCAAGACACTTGGGTCAGTAAACGTCAGGCCTGACAGGCATGGGTTGAAATTTCACCCTCCCTACTTAATAGAGTCCCCCCGGGCATGTTGATCATTTTGAACTTCCCCTTACTCATCTGTAAAATAGGACTAGTAATACCTATTAGTGGAATTTTTAAGCAAATGAACACAGAGAGGGCTTAGGACAGTGCAGCCCCATGACTATATCCGCTACCATCGCCTGGGTCAACTGAGTGCCAGCATACGGACAGTCCTCAGTACCTGGTGGACTTTGGAGAGCCAGAGGCCCTCTGCAATCTGCCATGGCTGCCAGGAGTCCACAGCCAAGGCTTATTGGCCAACCCACACTCAGAACCACAACCACAAAGCCCAGTTAGGGCAGCACAAAAGAAAAACCCAGACAAGTCAGGAGTCGGCTGCTCGCCTGTAATCCAGCCACTCAGGAAGCTGAGGCAGGGCCGGGAGAGGTGGCACAGGCCTGTCATCCCAGCAGCAGGGAAGGCTGAGGCTAGAGGATCATAAATTCAAAGCCAGTCTCAGTAATTTAGTGAGGCCCTGAGCATCTCAGTGGAACCCTGTCTCTAAATAAAATATAAAAAAGGGTTGGGGATGGGGCTCAGGAGTTAAGCATCCTGGGTTCAATCCCCAGTACCAAAAAAAAAAAAAAAGGCAGCTAAATAAGCAGGAGGAATCACAAGTACAAGGCGAGCCTGGGTAAGCTTAGAAGGACCCTGTTTCGAAA
>NW_026000229.1:15993173-16062382 GCF_001458135.2 Marmota marmota marmota | reverse complement strand
TCCAAATTACTGAACAAGTTTTTTTAATGGTGGGTTGCTTTGTTCACAAAACCATTACTGAATTAACCCTAAAATCCTTAGCCTAATTACTCAACAAAAATATCAATCTTTTAATCAAGCCTTGTATTCAAATATCTCTGATTTGTTTTGTGAAATGCAAAAATAAATTAATAAGTAAATTTATTTTTAGCCTGTATCCTTATGGAGCTTGCAAGCCAAAGAATGGTCACTAACAAGCCAGGCGCCGTGGCATGCACATCTAATCCCAGTGATTCTGGAGGTTGAGGCATGAGGAGAATCACGAGTTCAAACCCAGTCTCAGCAAGTTAGCAAGGTCCTGAACAACTCAGCAAGAATCTGTCTCTAAAACATTTTAAAAAGTGTTGGGGAATGGGGCTCAGGAGTTAAAGCATCCTGGGTTCAAATCCCCAGTACCCAAAAAAAAAAAAAAAAAAGAGCTAAATAAAGCAGGAGGATCACAAGTACAAGGCGAGCCTGGGTAGCTTAGAGACCCTGTTTCAAAACAAAAATTTAAAAAGGGTTGAGGATGTAGCTTAGTGGTAAAGCGCACTGGGATTCAATCCCCAGAATATCAGAGGAAAGAAAAAAAAAAGGAAAGAAAGAAAAATATAAATGAGCATGTCAGCCCAGCCTGGGGGGGCACATAAAAAGAGTGCTCCCCACTTTCTGAACCAGAGGGCAGTGAGGTACTGGGGAAGGCCAGAATTCAGAGCTCCCATAAACCGGAGGGGACTCCCTTACTTGCCCAGGCTGGTGGCCTGACCTATCCTTGGACGTGTTACGCCCTCCAGGCCTCAGTTTTCAAGTCTGTAAAACGAGAAGGGTGAACTTGACAGGCTCCTGAGTTTCTCCTGCAGATCTGATCCTGCACACTGGAGACCACTGAGGCCCTAAGTAGGCTGGGAATTTTAGGATTCTTTTGCTGCAGCCTACAACCCCATGAAGGGGCTAGGACTTGGCTATCTCTCACGGTGGTCTGTCCCCTCCTCTTCATTTAGGTGGTCTGGTCTTCATCTGTCCACCCCAAGTCCCCAGGGCCTCTTAACAGTCCCCCCTCCATCACATTCCAGTGGCCTTGGGGGCAGCAGCCAGACCAGAAAGTCCAGTTCCTGCCCATTATCACTGCTCGCATCTCCCTGCAACCCAACACCAGCATTCCAGAGAGCAGCCCCGGCTGCCCCCACCCCCATGGTCAGTGTCAGTGTCCAGGCGAGGCTCAGAGACAGGCCCCAGCCAGGGTCCAGGGTTCTCAGATTCCTCTCAGAGAAGGTCTGCCTCCAGGGAGGCTCTAACTGGGGGAGACTGTGGACCAATTCTTTGGGGTTCTTCTTTGAACCTCATCCTCCTGGTCTCTCTTCTTGCTCTCCTGCAGGGGCTTTGGCTCCTAACGGGAAGATGTGGGAATGCCCACAATGGGGAAAGGCAGGAGGAAGGACAGACCGGTAATGCAAGAAAGAAGAGCAGGAGAACAGGAGAGGGCAGGAGACTGGGACTGAGGGACATTATTGACCACAGGGGAAGGCAGAGGTGGGACAGTATGTGGGGAGCACCAAAGACAGGAATCCTGAAACAAGACCCAGAGAGGAGTTGGAGAAGGGCCGGTGGGAGACGCTGGCTTGTGAGCCTCTACATCAAACCTTCTTCCCTGCCTGAACCAGGGAGCCTGTGTGCCAGCCCCACCCCCACCTCCCTCTTCAGGCCTCCTCAGCGCCCCCCCTCCGCCTTCTCCACTCCCAACATCCAGTGTCCAGGCGCTCCTCCTCAGAAAGTCCACAGAGGTCCCCCACCCCCTACAACCACGGGCAGCAGTAACCAAGGGTTGGCATGTCTTAGAACAGGGTGAACAGAGCTGGTGTAGGGGAGCAAGAAGAGGTTCTGGAGGTCCAGCAGCACAGGCCAGCAGGCTCACTGAGATGGCAGCCAGATTTGGGGCACCTTCCTCATGAAGAAGAAGGCCTACATTGCAAGGGGTGCTCCCAGGCCCATAATGTAAGCCCAGGCCATCCCCCAATGGCCTGGTGCTTGGTGTCTCCTCTCTTTACAGCTGACTGGGAAATGATCAGTCCCTCCCGGGACCTGACCTGCTGCTTGCCCTGCGCTGGCTCTGCTCTAGCCCTCTAGCCTGGCCCAGCTGCTTACCGGAAAAGGGATTCTCACAGGAGAACCAACCCTAGGCCCCATGCACATATTTCAGGCACACACCTGTATGCCCAGGTACACACACACACACACACACACACACACACACACAGGTCTCTGCATCCTTTTTTGGGACAAAGCTATGCCCAGAGAAACTAAGGTGCCACAGTTTAGTTATACAGACAGGCATTCTCATTGGAATTACTGAGTCCAATTTGAACAAAGCCAGCCATGAGCAATTTGGTTTCCATCCTGGGGGCCCTTCTGTCCTTCTGTTCCATTCCACTGAAGGACAGCCTTCAAGCTACTGTGCAAAAAAGTCTCTCTGTCACACACACACACACACACACACACACACACATACACACACACACCAGCGGCAGAGACTCTGCAGAGGAGAGGGAAAGGCAATACAAGGCCAGGAGTGAAAAAGTCCTTTCTCCCTGGGGGTGGGGAGGGGACAGAGGGCTAAGGGGGGCTGGGGGCCTGTTTCATTTGCAGGCTGCAAATGCCTCTCCTATTCACCGGCCCACATTCCCAGCCCGGGCGCCTGGCCGCTGACAATGCCTGGACAGGAACAGAGAAGATTTGCACATTGTGTTTAAGGGGCCAGCTGGCTGCCTGCGACAGTGGAGCCAAGGTGTGGGAACCAGAGGCTCCGGACTTCCACACTCAAGTCCTGGATGGGGTGAGGGGCAACCCTGCGTGGGGAGGGTGGGGGCCTAACTCCTCCACAGTTCAGGCCAAAGCCGCTGGCGATCCAGGCCTCTTCCAGCCAGAGCAAGGTCCAAGCAGGAGAGCCGGGACCCATGGAGGGAGTACCAAGCAATCAACTCTGATTCACACCCCATCTGGCGAGGCAGAGTCTCTGATTCCTCTGGAGATGAACACGCAGCCGTGGCCACCCCATGATCCTGCCCCCTGTGCATTGTATTCCCCGGCCCATCCTCCCTGTTCACAGCTTCTGCTCCTTTGAGCTTTGCTATCAATTACGAGGAGGGAGGGGGATGTGGTGACAGAGAAGCAGAGAGAGGGACAGAGAGACAGACAGAGCTTTGCCCCCGAAAGGCCACATGTTCATTTAGTTTTTACCAAGCTCCACAGGCAGGGGACATGAGAAATACAAAAGAAAGAGAAGCCCTTTAGGAGCTTAAACTCTAGTTGTGAAGACAGATGGACTATCCCTCTACAAAACAGTTACTTAACAACACCCACGGCAGTCTCCGAGAGGCAGGGCTCTGAACTGCAGACTGGCCTTAGGAGGGGAAGGAGAAATTATTGTGAGCTAAATGGTCTTTGGGGAGGGCTTGGGTGTGGGAAGAAGAGGGACAAGAATAGACTGGGAAAAGGCCCCGTGACAAAGCCTCAGAACAGAGATGGCCTTGGGCCACACCCCCATCTGACAATGAGAAAGAGTGGCTCATCCAAACCACAAGGGAGTCCAGAAAGGGCCTTCCCAGCACACCTCATAGCTCCTCAGGAGGGTCAGGAGGGGTCTGTTTGTGACATGCTCCCTGGCAGGTAAAAGGACTGGACCTGTTTGCACCTGCCTAAGTGCCATGCTGTGGTTCAGGCATGCTCCCCACCAGAGGCTGCCTAGGTGTGGTCACTTACCCACTGCACCAGGGACACTGCGACTGAACCACCTGTGGCCTGCCCTAGCAGGAGTTAGATGTATGTTTGAGAGGCAGTTGGTGGAGACTTCCTGGGGCTCCCTCAGCTGAGCTTCCCTTCGGGGAGAAGAAAACCTGGGCTCCACACTCCAGGCCTGAGCCCTCAGCCTCCAGACAGAGGCCTGCAGGGTTACCAGCCACTGCACCAGGAATCACCTCCCGTCATGCCCATTGCCCTGCATGGGGGCCCCCAAATACACCAAGCCTTCATTCCCAGTCACTACAGCCTGTGACCTGACCCCAGGTCCTGCCCCAGTGGAAAGGGGATCCAGAGGGGCTGGTTCACAGGGCTTTCCTCAGACACACTGAGAATGAAGAAGTAGGAGGCGAGGCCTTGGGAGCCGAGGTCTGGGGAGACAGGTAACACTGAGGTAGAGAGAACAGGGACCTGGAATTGGCCTTTCTCCCTCTCACCACACCCCACTGCCTCCTGAAAGGAGTCTGGTCACCAGGGGCCTTCCTGGGAATCACCCCACAACTAAAGGAGCCCAGACCTTAGCCTTTTCATTTGTTATCTCTCAGAATAATAATAGTTAATATTATTGGTTCCTTAATCATCATTTAGGAACACTGCCTATGGCCCTGTGCTAAGTTCTTCAAGTGCATTATCCACCTTTAGCAAATGCTAAACGCAGTTGCTTGGGTCTGGCAGTACAGTCCTAGTTCTATGGACTTCAGTTACATGACATTCCCCTCTGGTAAGTATTATACTCCCTGCCCCCTTTCTCAGTACTAGAGATGAAACCTCGGGGTGCTCTACCACTGAGCAACACCCCTAGCCCTTTTTATATTTTATTTTGAGAGAGGGTCTACATTGCTAAGGCTGGCCTTGAACTTGCAATCCTCCTGCCTCAGCCTCCTGAGTTGCTGGGATTACAGGCATGTGCTACTGTCCACAGTGATACTTCCCCCATTTTAAAGATGAGGAAACAGAGGTTCAGGAGAGTTGATTGACTTGCCCAAGGTCCTACAGCTAGTGGGTGGTGGAGCCAAGGCCCAAGTCCACCGAGCAAGGTCTATTTGCTGCCTTAACTCACATTCAAAACTACTGCTGGGGATGAGTGCAGTGGTGCATGCCTGTAATCCCAATGGCTCAGGATGCTGAGGCAGGAGGATCCCAACTTCAAGACCAGCATGGGCAACTTATTGAGGCTCTCTCTCAAAATTTAGAAAATAAATAAAGGGGGCAGGGGTGTGGCTCAAGCGGTAGCGCGCTCGCCTGGCATGTGTGCAGCCCGGGTTCAATCCTCAGCACCACATACAAACAAAGATGTTGTGTCCGCCGAAAACTAAAAAAATAAAAAAATAAATATTAAAAAAAAAGAAAATAAATAAAGGGACTGGGAATGTTCTTAGTGGTAAAATGCCTCCTAGGTTCAATCCCCAGGATCAAAATGCTCTAGCTGGCTCATTGAAAATCCAGCTAGCATTGAAACAGGCCAGACCTCATCCTAAATTAGTGGGCAATACCTGCCACTAACAATACTTACTGGGCTTTTCCAGATGCCAAGCCCTATGCCAAGTGCTTTGTTTTCATCATCTCATTTATTCCTCCCACAGCCCTGACAGACTGGCGATTATGCCCATTTTTTAGACAAGTGCACAGAGGCTCAAGAAAGTTGAGTAACTCATGCTAAACGCAGTTGCTTGGGTCTGGCAGTACAGTCCTAGTTCTGTGGACTTCATTATGCTGCCCACAGGCCCCCAAATCAGAGATTATGCCAACAGAACAGGCACTCCTATAGTACCTGGGCACTCAGGTATGACCTGTGGCCAGCAGCATCAGCAACACCTGGGTTCTGGTTAGACACAGAAATCTGGGCCTTGGCCCAGACCTCCAAATTTGAAATCAACTCTTAGCAAGACCCCTAGGTGAGCTGGGTACAGTGGCACGTGCCTGTAATCCCAGTATTCAGGAGGCAGGAGGATCACAAGTTTGAGGCCAGTCTTGGCAACTTACCAAGACCCTGTCTCAAAATAAAATTTAAAAAGGACTGGAGGTGTGGCCCAGGGTGGAGCCTTGCTTAAATGAGTCCCAGAGTCAGTTTGGTTTGAAAAACCCTGCACTGGAGCATAGGGCTCTTGACTCCAGCTCCCCAGAGGCCAAGAGGTGAGGGGCAGGGGCTGAGGGATCCTGCCTAAGGACCGGAGGGGGGCTGGGATGGCCCCCCATTATCCCTGCTCCTTGCAGCTGGCCCTTCCCTCTTTGGAGTCCTCCAGGCATGGGGACCTCAAAAGTGGGAGTCAGTGCGTGTGTCCAGATGGTCTCCTAGGCCTGCCCAGCTCAGTCCACACTCTGAGACCTGGGAGAACCCCTGACCTTTCCAGGAGAGGGTGAAACAGAACAAGAAGCCCCCCAGCTCCAACAACTCCACAGCCCAATGGAGTAAGCCCTAAAGGAATCCCAGCAAGGGAGAAGCTGGGGCTGGGAGCGGAGCCCAGCAGTTTGCTTCCACTGCATTTAACCTCCGCGGGCAGCAAGATTTTATTCAAAACTTTTGCCAGTGACACTGCCTTTAAATGAAGAAAGAAGCACTGGCTCTGACCACTGAGTGGCTCCTGTGTGCCAGGCAATATGTGGGATAAGCTGGTCCTCATGATCCTCCTATAGGTTACGATTATACCCACCTGTCACAGGTAAGGAAACTGGGCCAAGGGAACATGAACTTGTCCAGGTCTCACTGTTAACAAGTCTCAGTTTTCAATCCTCAAACTATTAGCACATGGAACTGCAACGCAGAGAGCCCACGAGTCCTGGGGACACGAATAGTTTCAGGAGCCTGGGCCATTGTATCGGAAAAGGGAAGAACTTGAAATTGAATTCCCAAGGAATTAGTCTGCAGTGTAGACCACCCTGGTCAGGCCATCTTTCAAGGACAGCATTTGAGCTCATGGAGTGGAAAGTGGTCCATTCCCAGTCATGGTCCTCTGGCTCAGGGCCCAGATGTCCCAGCTGACCTGCACATAGAACTGGATGCCCACGTGCCTCACTGTGCCTGGGAGGACAGCTTGTCTATGAGTGGTACTGAGCATGCTCCTTCCCATCAGCCCCATGGAGCAGGCAGGAAAAGCAGGGGGCTGAGGAGGCTCCTAACACCTTTTCAGAAAGCCACCCTCCCATGTCACACAACATCTGTAGTGCCAGCGGGCAAATGGGCTGGAGGTGATCACCAAGGAGGAAACCCAGGCGGCTAATCAGCTTTGAAGCTTTCTAGGAACACCAGCCCATGAAGTAAGAAAAGGGATCCAGCCGCCCAATTGCTTGGCGTCCAAGCATTTCCCCATGGGGCCATACCCTTGTCAGGGAGAGGCCATGTCAGACTGCCAGTGCTTAGGGGCAAACCCTTCAGCTGTCTCCAGGACCCCCAAGGATTATCCAGGCTGACCCCACTCACATCTTAATTCCTTATACTGTTAGGGTTAAAGGAAACCAAACATCTTGAAGGTATTACCATTTATAGGGAAACATATTTGCAGGCTGAGGCTATAGCTCAGTGGTAGAGCGCTTGCCTAGCAGGTGCAAGGCCCGGGATCAATCCCCAGTACCAAAAAAAAAGAGTTTCTCCCCTTTCCCCTGCCTTTTCTCCCCTCCCTCAAAACCCCTGGGGATTTATTTCCCAGGACCCCAGGCTGGTGATGCAGAGATTCCACAGGGCCTCTGTCCCTCAGCACCAACACAGGCCTGGGAGGATGTGGACAGCATCTCCCTGAGGAGTCTCATTTCTTCCACCCTCAGTCTTCCCTGAGTTCCCACCCTCTGTCCACTATATCTTCCACACACCCAGCCATCTGCTCCCAGGCTCCAGCCACCCTCCCCCTGTACTGCCAGGAAGCTTGGATGAGGGGTGGCTGAGCCAGAAGTGATTCTGTCTCAAAGTCCAGGGCTGCCTCCCAGGGAGCTCCATATGGGGGCCTGGATCAGCCTTCCTTAGAACAAAGGGGCATCTTAAGCCCAGCAAGAGGGCTCCTGCCTTGAACAATTCATCACTCACCAACCGTTCAGAGCAACTGTGCAAATGCCCTCAGAGCCGGGAAGAAAACTTGTCGGGCGCTGGGCCAGAGAAAAGGCAGAGTGCCATAGGAGGTAAATGGAGGCATATTGTTCAGGCCGCCTAGAGCGCAGTCCTGGCTCTTCTGCTTAGAAGAATGTCACTGAACCCCTGCTAAGGTTTAGTTTTCTCATCTGTGAAAGGGAAATGATGATGGCCTATCTTCCAGGGTCCTGGTGATGACTCAGTGAGTTAATCCACCAGGGTGCCTGGCATGCAGCAAGTACTCACTAAGCCATAGCTACAGATTATTACCAATGAATGCCAAAACAGCCTCTCCAAGGGACAACCACCTCCCCAAAGTATAGATGTATGAAATGGAGAACGTTTTTTACTTGCCAAAACTTTTGCCCTGTGTCAAGAGCAGTGCTTCTCAACCATGACCCCCCATGGGTGTCCTCAGCTTGCTGCCTCCCCAAGATGCATCACTAATTTTGGTTTACACAACACACTCTGAATGTGCATAGCACAGCATGGATCAAACACAACAATAATAATAGCAGAATTTTCAGGACAGAGCAGCTAAAGTACAACTATTATTTTTATCACCACAACAATAGATGATCCATCAGGGCCAGCAAAGCACAGTTCTAGAGCTGAAATACCTTGTCTGGCCTTTTCTCTCCCATCCAAAAAATCTCATTAGCATAAAGATGGATGCTATCAATGAGATAAGCCTTAAATATAAATTTTATATATATATCGGGAGGATTCCCCGGGAGCTGTGTGAAGTGTTTTCCTGCAGTTCAAAAATAAAGTTTGTTCCTGCTTCAGTGGCTCGTGATTTGTGCCCAGCCAGACTGCGGCATATATATATATATATATAATTTGGTACTGGGGATTGAACTCAGGGACACTCAACCACTGAGTCACATCCCGGCCCTATTTTTGTATTTTATTTAGAGACAGGGTCTCACTGAATTGCTTAGCACCGTGCCATTGCTGAGGCTGGCTTTGAACTTGGGATCCTACTGCCTTAGCCTCCCAAGCCACTGTGATTACCGGTGTGCTCCACTGCCCCCAGTCACATATTTTTTTAAAATATATTTTTTAGTTGTAGATGGACACAGTACCTTTACTTTATTTGTTTATTTTTATGTGTGCTGAGGATCAAACCCAGTGTTTCACATGTGCTAGGCGAACACTCTATCACTGAGCCACAATTCCAGCCCCTACCACATATTTTTTTATTGATTTATTTTTCTTATGGTATTGGGAATTGAACCCAGGGCCTCAGGCTTGTTAGGCAAATGCTCTGCCATTGAGCTGTATCCCCAACCTACCATATACTTTTAAAATAAGTTTGGTGACAAGCTTCAGCACTCCACTGCTTGTATAGAGAGGTCTTATACTACCCAAAAAGTTCTAAAGTTAGCACGTAATTTAAAAAATATATGCAGCCAGGGCTGGGGTTGTGGCTCAAAGGAAGAGTGCTCACCTAGCATGCGTGAGGCACTGGGTTCAATCCTCAGCACCACAAAAAAATAAATAAATAAATAAAGGTATTGTGTCCACTTATAACTAAAAAATAAATGTTTAAAAAAATGCATGTAGGGGGCTGGAGATATAGCTCAGTTGGTAGAGTGCTTGCCTCACATGCACAAGGCCATGGGTTCAATCCCCAGCACCAGACACAAACACACACACACACACACACACACACAAAATGCATGTAGCACAAAAATTTCTTACATCACTCACAAATAAGGCATTATTTACATAAGAAACATATTCAATGGATCAAGATGCTTGAAGGTACCACAGACATACGCAGCTAAGACAAGCTGGTCCAAGACTAAAGCCCAAGAATCCTCACCCCCACACCGGGAGTGTTTGGCTACATTCTTGTGCATTCAACATTCCAATCCCTTAAAGGAGCACATGATACAATTTATCACCCCAATTCATGCCATGCACCTCTTAACTGACCCATGCTGGGAAATTAGTTCTCCAGAACATTGCAAGAGATGGCACTTCCTTCCTGCCCCCAGGTGACCCTGGATTACCAATCTGACTTACACAAAAGGAAACGGGGTGTGCACTTACTTGCAGCCTGGATTCGAGCCTTCCGGCTGACCACCAGTCCAAAGCGGTTCTGAGCCACACACTCATAGTCACCCTCATCTGAAGGGCTGCCTCCCCGCTCCAGCCTGAAGTGATGGATCAGCAAGGACCCATTGGCCAGCAAGGTAGAGTGGGTACTCTCAGCAAGCTCCACCCCATTCTTCCTCCAGGTTATTCGCACTGGAGGGGTCCCCTCCACTTTGCAGCCCAGCACTACAGGCTGCCCTGGGACAGCAACATCATCACTGGGCTCCACAGCAAATGCCAGTTCTGCAGAGTGGCCAAGACCTGCATCAGAGAAGGGGAGATGAGAGGAAAAGGAGACCTTAGTGTAAAATCCACACACTGGGATTTCCAGTTCCCTGGGCCTAGCATCCTATTCCCATGTTTCAGTCATGTTAATAGAAATCCCTGTTATATACAGAACCTTATGCATTGCAAAGTACCATCCCAAGCAGTATTTTCTTAATCACAGACCACCTCAGAAAGATGAATATTATTTGTACCATTTCCTCTTTCACCAAAAAAGAAACTAAAGCCCAAATATGTTAAGGGACTTGCCCAGGGTTTCACAGTTAGTAGCTACAAATCTGTGATTCAAGACTGATTCCAACACAGCTGCTGCCCTTCTGGGGTCACCCTGGATAAGCACTGAAGTCTCACAGACATCAGGAGGTGATCTTAGGTGAAAGGATCAACTTGTCTTGGCTTCTCACTTCTCATCTGTTTAAATTAGGGAACAACAATGTAGCTTGTGTCATAGGGTTGTTTGACATGATTTACAAACTCAGTGCACTATGGATATTCAAAAGTTCTAAAGAAATGTAATGAGATAGTAATAAATCATGCTTCTTTTTGCTGGCAAAATCATCAGAGGCCTGGTTCAATGCCTGGCATAGGGAGCAGGGGGTGGGGGCCCATTACGCAGGGTACAGGCTAGGCTGTGGCCTGTAGACCCCTTCCCTCCCTGCTCTGGGTGTTGGACCAGTGAGTGGCCTTTGTTATACGGAGAGATGAGAAGTCGTAAGCACCAACTAAGATTCCCAACACTTAGCAGGACAGGGACCTAGAGCCTTTTACTATTGCAGAAGAAAAGAAATGAGCTGAGAAAGGAGGAGGGAAAAGAAGAGGCTGATCTGGAAATCAGAAGCCCGACAGGAGGAACAAGCATCTCAGGCACGATGCCAAGTCACCAAGTTCTCCAGCAGCCAACTTACCAGACCTGTTACAACTTCACTCCAGGAGGAATGAACCCACCTGGTCTGAATGGGCAGCTACAAATTCCTGCTCACATTTCCAGGGAAATAGTGATCCTGAAACTGGCCCAGCCCAACAGACCAGGGCCCTCCCCTGCTAGGGGATACCGGGAAGTGGGTGAGGAGAAAGGAGGAGTGCCGGAATGCTGGGCATCGCCCAGACCCCCAGGGATATGTGAGGTTTTAAGGCACTTGAGGATCATACTCCAAACCCTCACCATCCTCCCCATATTCAGAGTTTTAGCTGCCTGAGTCCCTAATTCAACCCGGGTATAGCCAACCGGGAGACTAAAGTTTCTCCCTGATGTGAACGCAATATTCTGCTTGTTAGAAGGGAAGAAGAGAGAAAATAGCCCAAATGTGTGTCTGCTGAGAATCTGGAGTGGGAGAGGAAGGGACTAGATTGGCATCCCTCTCCCATTTGATGGGCCCCTTACAGTCACCAAGGGAACAGGGTGCTGGTGATGGAGCTCAGGGCAGCAAAGCCGGACAGCGCCGCGAGCCCAGGGACAGGGTCTCTCTACGAGTACACTCTCTGGGGAAGGGCGCGGCACGTGGGCATCCGGTGGCTGGCTCTGGCTCTCAGAAGGTTCTCCTTTCCTCCTTCTCTCCTGGGCTCTCTCCCGGCTCGCTCTCTCCCCACACGCCGCCCGCCCAGAATCTTCCTCCTCCTCTTCCTCCATCTGTCCTGAGCACTCCCGGCCCCAGTCTCAACTCCAAATCCGGGATGTGCCCTCTCAGTCCCGCGCAGTGGACTGGGATCCGGCCTCCGCCCAGCGGTCTACTGTCTCCTGCCTCTGTCGGTCGCCTCGGGCGACTCAGGGTCCACGGCTAGGCTACAAGCATCCCAGTTCGCCTCCCTCGGCTGGGACTCAGCCATGCAGTCTCCCCTGGCTGGTTTCTGTATCCCCAACGCCAGCCCGCTCCCCTCCCCTAGCTCCTGTTTCGCCACCCTCCTGGCCACTCGGTCCGAGATCTGGGTCCTGTCCTGCGTCCCGGAGCGGTAGCGGACCGAGCCCGGGAATCTCTCCTGGGGCTCCGTTCTCAGCACCCCGCTTCAGTCTTAGCCAGCCCCGCCTCGGTTTCTCTCTCGGTCCCTCTCCACTCTGTCCCGCTCGGTCCCTTCTGAGCCAGGTCTGCCCGCAGGTCCGCGCCGCACTCCCGGGGTACGCCCCTCGCGCCCGCTTACTCCCCTCCGGTCCAGCCCTGGGCTCTGTCCACAGCCGCTGGGGCTGAGGGCGCCCTCGCTCACCCTCGCTTGGCGCGGGCAGCAGTAGCGGCAGCANTCTCCTCCGCCCGCGCCCCCTCTCTCCCCTCCGGGTCCCCTCCCCCAGCCCCCTCTCCCCGGAGGCCGGGTCTGGGGAACAAAAGAGCCGGCGAGCGCTTTAAGCGGCCGGACATTCCCGGCTGCGCGGCGGACGCGCCCCCTGCGCTTTGAACTGTGGCTGGAGCGGCCGGCGCCGTCTCGGGCTGTAGCCCTGTGTCCCCTCGCGGCCCGCCAGTCCCGGACTTGAGCGTCTGGAGAAGTATAGACCCAGCGGAACACGTCAGGGCTGAGAAGAAACACGCAAAGCTGAGGGATTTACTCTGACCCACTCTTTCTGCTGCGCCCTCCTCCAATGTATCCAAGACTTTATTTTAGGACTAATTCCCTAGAAGCTACTCAAAGTTGTCAGAGACTGAGAATTCCGTGGGCACCTGGTCTTTCCTCTCAAACTCAAAGCATAGGTCGTTCTGCCGCAAGACTGGCTTTCCTAGACTAGGAGTTAAGGCAACTCCTCAATCTTGGGTAGATTGCCTGAGAAGAACAGACCCAACAGGATCCACCCCACTTTTGCCTGCTGCCTGGCCCAGGAAATCACTCACTGAGCTTGTCTGAAAGGTGAAGATAATCATATCTTTCCTACACGACCCAGGAGACCTTTAAATGGCACAGGCCTGGACAAATGATTTAGTAACTGGGAAAGCACACTGAAAATTAAAATTGTCAATAACATCTCTGTGCCACACAGATTCTGATGGTTCGTGTCAGAAAACATAAGACGATAACAAAGGTGCCTATGAGAATATTACAGAAGGCAAGCATGTCATGTCTCTTAGGGCAAATGTATTCTTGCTAGCCCTGGAGCTCTGGCTTCACTCGGTTATTTGCTCCTCTGCCATTGGATTGGCAGTGCTGGGAATTCAACCCAGTGCCTCATACTTGCTAGGCAAGTGCTCTACCACTGAGCCACAAACCCAGCCCCTTTTATTTTATTTTGAGATACAGTCCCATTAACTTGTTCAGAGTGGCTTCAAACTTGCAATCCTCCTGCCTTGGCATCCTGAGTAGCTGAGATTACAGGTGTGCATCATTGTGCAAGCCTTAAGTCTGTCTTTTGATATTAACTCTGGACCCTTGGAACTAGGAGTGTTATATAAAGTCATTTTTGGTGGTAAATGCCTGCAGAAATCAGACTGCTTTTACATGGACAAGTCTGCTAATGAGAGGGTTTGTACAGCACAGGGACTCCTCACTCTCCAGTAGAAACTGGAAGATGAGCCTGAGAAACAAGACGTAAGGCATGTGAGCAGTGGGAGGCGATGGAGAAATTCAAGGTCAGGGACCCAGTGTGTCATAGCCCCAAATGGATTTCATTGTGAGAATTGGCAAGTGAGGCCTCTACTGGCCATAGGAAAGGTAGGGAAAGAGGGACCTCCCAAGCCTAAAGTCCTGGAACTACTCCCCTGCAGGGCTTGAATCCTCAACAACCCCTTCTTGACATGTCCTAGGCTCTGAGAGGTCAAATTGGTGTCCTGAATTGTTGTCATTTTAAATTCATCTTGACAAGTGTTTAATTCTTCTTTATCACAACGCTTGGTCTGAGAGTGATATGCAAATAATGGCTATTCTACTGCATGCAAAATGTGCAGTATCTCTCTGTATGATCTGTCAATTAACTCTGGGTCTGGCCCACCCGCCACTTTGGGGGTGGTCCTGGGCAGGACAGTCTCTGGCTCTTGGTTTCTTCCAATAGAAAAATCCATTCCTGGCTCTTTATAGAGCCTGGAGCAGCTGCCAGCTGTGATCCTGAGATGTGCATGGGGTGTGAGTGTGAAGTTCTGGATGTCAGACTGTGTATGCACTTGAGTTAATGGACACCAGCGTGTTTGTGTAGGTGACTATGCATCTGTGAATCTGAGCTCACAGACATAGTGCCCATGTGTGTGAATGTGCAGGCATCAGTAATTTTGATGACCAGCTATAAAGAATGGTTGTGGAGGGCTGGGGATGTGGCTCAAGCGGTAGCACGCTCGCCTGGCATGCGTGCGGCCCGGGTTCGATCCTCAACACCACATACAAACAAAGATGTTGTGTCCACTGAAAACTAAAATAAATAAATAAATATTTAAAAAAAAAAAAAAAAAGAATGGTTGTGGAACCCACTGCTCTTTCCTTGTACCTAAGAAAGTTCAGGAAAGTGTGTGCCCAGATGCAGAGAGGTCCCCAGAGAGTTTGCATGCCATCAAAGAACACATCTTCCCTCATGGTTTCTTTGTGTGGGGAGGGGTGTTTAACACTGGGCCTTTTGAATGCTTATGATAGGCAAGTGCTCTACCAAAGAGTTACACCCCCAGCCCCTTTTCCTAAACTTAAATCTTTTTCTTAAGTGCCTGTTGAGGGGAGGAGATGGGTTAGTTCTTTCTTGTGAACATTTTCTCTACCCTTAAAAAAAACCACCATTTCCTATCCTTGTAGGAAATGAACTCCCCAGGGTAGAAAAGCTGAGAGAATTCGAAACATTAGTTCCATAAAGAATAACATATGTCTGGAAAATAGTTTATTAATTCATTATGAGGGTAGATACATGATCAATACCTTAGCTTAACACTAAAGAATATCATATTCATAAGGAAAAAAATGCTGGAAAAATAATTAAATAATACATCATAAACTAAATATAGACAAATAAATGAGCAAGTACCGATTACACTTGTCATGCATCAAGAAAAGGAAGATTTTTAAATGAGACTCAAAAAACTTAAGGCATCAACGGTAGGTGACAAAGGGATTAATACCCTATAAAAGGCCAATAGACTCTTTTCTAATAAAAATACTGCTACAAAGACACAAACCTAACACTTCCAAATTACCCAGAGCCCAAATCATATATAATGCTAGTGAGTAATGGCCACTTTCTTATCAACTGTGAGTTATAGGCAGATACCAGATTTATTACTTATTTGCTTTTGAGAAACAATTTTCCACCTAACCTAATGGGTTATAAATTGTCTCATTTGCAGCTATTTAATTTAAACCAGAACCTCAGTGCCTGTTAAACAAGAACATGAAAAATGACTATGTGGTGTAATGCTAAGAGCCTACTGTTAAAACAGCCATTTAATTCAGAGCAGTTTTTTTCTTAAAAAAAAAAAAATCAAACCAGGAAAATAAAATGAGGCTTTTGACCTTCACAGTAACGATGAAACATACACAGTGGCGTCGGCTACGGCAAAGCTGAATGCTGCAGAAAGAGTATAAGTGACAATTCTGTCTTTAACGAGATACAAAACCGACATTAATAATCTTTAGTGTTATCATAGGCTGGCTGAAGGAGGGGAGGAGGAGGAAATGTAGGTGAGGATGTCAACCGTGAGTGACACCCGAGTGTAATAAACACAGATGCATTCAGGGGCTGAGGAGGCTGCAGCTCCACTGAGAGACATTTCAACGTTAAAAAAAAAAAGACAGAAAGAAAAGAAAAGAAAGATAGACTGCTTATTTCTAATTTGGCCCAGAAGTCAGAGTTAACTCTTGATGTGCAGATCAGTTAAAAAGACGCAGTTAGGGAGCAAGAGACCCCACATTCTATGCTCCTGAGAGGGCTGAGGTGAAAAATCAAATAAATGACAGGGTTTTCACTGCACAGGAAACAAAAGTCAAGCTTGTCCCTGTGCAATGGGTCAATAGAAAATTACTTCAGGATTCAAAAAAGAAAAAAATAGTAAAATAAGCCAAACCCACTTTTCCTATGAAAGACCTCCCTTCCAGCCTCCTGGAGGAAGAGACTCCAGTCCCCCTACCTAGATCCAGTCCCATTCAATGTGCTGGGGTGGGGTGCAAGCTGCTGGGCTGCCCCACTTACTTCAGCTCCCCTCTCCCCTTTCAGCTTCAGTAGGGAAGAAAGGTAACAATCCACCTCCATCCTGAATGGAAGGGAGGAAATCCCTATATTCCAAGCCTCTGGGTCATAGTTCCCTTCTGCCTCAAAACTTCCCTTGTGACTTGGATTCATCAGCTCTATGGAAAACCCTCCCATCCCAGGCCCAAGGAGAAAGAGGAAGTGGAAGCTAGGTCTTCTCCAAACCTGCCCTGGGGGCGGGTGGTCTACCTGGGGAGGGGGCCGGTGGAGGAGGACCGAGCAGAGGAAGTGGGGGAAGAGGTGGAGGGAGGGGTGTGTGTTCAGGGGAATGTGGCTGACATAGGAGTCATGCTGTGGCCTGAAGCAGACATGAGGTAGCCATGTTGTTAGGGAAGGGTGCAGAGGTTGAAGCCAGGCAGAACTGGATGGCACAGTCTGGAGAGACATGAGGGATAAGAGAGACAGAGAGAAAGGGAAACGAGAGAGGAAAGGGAGACCTCACTGGAAAGAGGACACTGGAACTGGAACCCAGAGAGCAAACTATCTAGAGATAGATCACTAGAGCAGGGAAGGGGGAGAAAGGGAGTGGGGAAAAGAATATAGATTTCCAAAGCCAGGCACTTCCCAAATTATAAAATCAGACACAGAGTTGCTCTGAGTGGAGCCCGTGTCACCCTCTAAATTTGGGTCATGGGGTTATGGGAGGTGAAGGCGGTGTGGCTAAAATGTCAGGCATTCAGAGCCTACTGCACTCAGCCCAGCCAGACAGGAGAGTGGGCTGGGGCCGTCTTTGTCAGACAGGGCATTGGAGACACTCGCAGAGTGTGTAATAAAAGGCTGGGTGACAGAGGTGGGAGCCCACAGGGATGGGGACTAACCACTCTGGGATACTGTTCTGACCTGGAGAATCGATTAGGCCATAATCACCATTATGGTAGCCAGGGTTTCCCAGTTCACCAACCAGTACACACACATGTGGCTTCACACATGTGCACATCACACGTAGCTGTGTCTCACATGTCTCTCACATATTTATCACATGTGTGTCACAAAGAGTGTGGGGGGAGTGAATGATCCAATTCTTCCTCTCCCCACAGCCAAAGCATCCTAGGAGGCTCCAAAGGGCTTGATGATATCTGCAGGTACACATGTGTATAGGCATGGCCATGCATGTCATGTACCATGAGCCATATTAGCCTGCTTAGACTGCACCTTCTGCTTAGGGGAGCTAAGCAGAGGAGGAGACAGGGACCCTGGGCAGGCCTGGGCTGGCTCCTGGAGAGCAGGGGGCTTTGGGCTGGCAGCTGTTCCCACAAGCCTCCTCCGGAGCCTCACTGGGCTGGAGATCCGGATAGGGGCAGGAGGCACTGGCTGCCTCTGGCAAGCAGGTAAGTCTGTCTGGTCCAGTGGCTGTCTGCTCACAGCCTTCCAGCTCCCTGTCTAGCCAGTCTGCCTGGGGCCTGAGATCCACAACACCAGAGGAGAGGCCAGAAGCCTCTGCAGGCAGAGAGTCCTGAGGCTCTATGTCTTGGAGATGGAGGTCAGGGCTCCCTTTGGATGCACTGAAGTCAGAGTGGACAATGACCTCGGCCTCCACCTGGTTTCCACAGGCTGGGGGTGGCTTCTTCCTCCCATTACCCTGGTTAGAGCACAGAACACAAAGACCAGGGACCATCACTGAGAATGATCAGAAACAAGAACCACATATGTGGAACAGAGAGAGACTGACTCTACATCAGGGTATGCATCATATGAGAAGTGGAAAAGGAAACAGGAAGTGTCCCACCAAGATGATGATAATATCCAGATCCTTTTCTAACCCTTATTCCCAGGATACTGACCTTTATAGCATCATACACCAGAGCCTGCAGCAACAGTGTCTGTCCAGTTCCAGCAGGGGGCAACAGGGCCTGGGTCAGAGCAGGCCTGGGGCCCACCTGGGGCAGCTCGCAGCTGGCCCAGGAACCTGCCCAGCTTGGCCCACCTGGCTGAGCCCAGGAGATCTGCACAGGAGAAAGAAGAGGACACTGAGGAGCGTGATGGGGATTGGCTGGGAGAGGGAAGCACGAAGGAGGGAAGTAGATGGGACCATGGAGAAGCAGAGCCCAGAGTCCTGGCCCCCTTCTATCTCCCTGATCACAGGTTCCCTGCTAAAGCCCCTTCCCAAGGACGGGGTGAAGCACAGGAAGGCCGTGTGTGAGTGGGAGAGTTTGCAGATGCAGCCCCTCTGTAGACAGCCTAATACCAGCCTGGCAGGGAGGTGAGGGAAGGACTGGGTCAGCTGGCTGAGATGAGTGACCACTGCCAGTGTGGGGGAGCTCTATCTTTCAGGAGCCTGCCCTTATCTTGGTCCCACTTGGCCACAGACAAGCTGACCAGCTTCTTCTCCCTCCTCAGTCTTAAGAAGGCTCCCAGCTCTGGGGACGAAGAGGGATCTGGGTGTTCTGGCCAGCTCCAGTCACCTGCAAACAATGACTTTCCCCTTGATGAGAAGCAGGCCAGCATATTCTGCGGGAATGGAGACCCACCTGCTTCCTGGTTCTGCCAATCATTGATGGAGAGGGGAGAATGTGCCTCTTTTGCAATTGGGTATGTGTGGTGTGGGGCTGGTGACCCTTGCAGTCACACGTTGTGCTTTGGCGCCCTCTGGTGTCCTATTTGGGAATGAGCAGGAGCGGGGGTCTCTGATGTAAACTAGACTTCAGTCTACCTTTCTCTTGGAGTGACCCCGGCAGTCCGAAATGCTGCCACCCATAAGGCTGTGCACTTCAGCCTTGTCTTCCATGTCTGAGGGTGGTGGGGACCAGTCCTGGGGCCGGGGGTGCACAAGGGACTCCAGCTCATGGGCAGCAGGGAGACTAGGTGGGCCCAGCCGGGCTCTAGAGTACAGCGCTGGGTTCCCAGCTGTGGCCGTGGAGGACAGGCCTGGGAGGGCTTCCCTGGAAGGCAAGATGGGAAACAAGGCCCAGTGGTCAGAGTGGAGAGTGGGCTGGGACTGGCATCCAGCCCTGCTATTTCTCAGGCCAGGTTCCTGCCTACCTTTGGGCCCTGTTTTCCAATCTACACAAAGAGTAGGGAACAACTATTATCCAAACAGCCCGACAGGGTTCCTTCTACCCCAGCTCCAGAAATATGGAAGTCTGGGGCCTTTATTTCCAAGATGCTGGAAGCATGAGCAAGGTGATTTGGTCTGTCCTTGCTGACTGGGAGACTCCCTAAGCCCACCCCCATTCTTATAAGAACATCTCCCACCACTCCCATGTCCCTTCATCCTAGAGTCCTATCTAATTTAATTTAATTTTTGCAATGCTTGGGTTCAAACATGGCCTCACACCTACATGCTAGGCAAGTGTTCTACCCCCAAGCTTGGCCTCCAGCTCCCCAAGTCCTAACTTTAATGGGGATCCTGGTGACTTTCCCTGTTTGCCCATTCTGCAGCCCTTTCTGGAAATCTGTCTTTGGTCAGATAGGTGTCCTTGCCCACCTGTGGGGGCTGCGTCGCAGGCCAGCACACATGCAGGCTAGGAGGCAGAGGAGGCCCAGGCAGACACCCACAATGATGCCTGTGACTGAGTGCACATCCAAGGAGTCTGGCGGGACAAAAACGGAACAGAGATAGTCAAATACAGGAGAAAGGCAGTGGCTCACAAATCAGGATGACTCGAGCTTCCACAGGAGACCACTGGCTTCAGCTTTCAGCAGCTTGCGATCTTCTCATGCAAAGACAGGAGGGCCCTACACCCTCACACGGCCCACAACCACCGGCCTGGTGGTCCCACCCCACACATCCACAGGCTGTGGTCTGTTCACATCAAACTGGCCTTTCAATTCAGTGAACCGCCTGCCTGCCCACTAGGTCTTGCTTCATGGTGTGCAGTTGCCTCGGGCCCACGTGGCTTAACGCTCTGTGGTCATCATCTTAAAATTAATAATTTTTTGCGGGGGGTACTGGGGGGGCACTCGATCACTGAGCCACAACCCCAGCCCTATTTTGTATTTTATTTAGAGACAGAGTCTCACTGAGTTGCTTAGCACCTCGCTTTTTCCTGAGGCTGACTTTAAACTCGTGATCCCCTTGCCTCAGCCTCCTGAGCCGCTGGGATTACAGGCGTGCACCACAACGCTCAGCTTAAATTTGTAATTTTTTAAAATGAAGAGCCCTGGATTATCATTTTACACTGAGCCCTGAAAGTCACTTAGCCAGTCCCACCCACCTCCAGCCAAAAAGCTCATCACCTGGCCAAGCCAATCCACCAATCAAAAGCAATCTCTCAAAGAAATGGTCTCTAAGCCACACCAGTCTGCTAGGAAGCTGGCCTCTCAACCAAGTCACCACCTTACCACTTTCTCCCTTCCAGTTCAACCTGCTCCCAACCAACCAGGAGGGCAGCTGTCCAAACTGAGAGTTGAGTAGTTGTACCCAGAGGCAGGGGCTTGGAAGTCTACTCCAGGAGCTGCTGGGGACCTGGCTGCCCCAGGGTAGGTAGTCCTCCTTCCTCCAGACCCTCCTACCTGAGAACTTCTCCTGGAGAGTGATTACATCCTGCAGGCGGGAGAAGGGCCCAGGGCCCACCTCTGTGCGTGCCCCCATCTTGAAGAAGTACCTGGTGTCGCTCTCCAGGCCATGCACCTCAGCACTGAAGATGTTTCCTGGGGTGGGGGAAGTGGGAGAGCAGGGTGATGGGTGGGTGGGGTGGGGTGCAGGGCTGAGAAGTCGGCCTTTCACTGGGCAGCAGAGGCTCCCTGTTAATCCCAGAAGCCCCAGAATGGCTTTGGTGCTGCTCTCCTCGAGAGCCCGGCTGCTGGAGTGGGGGTGGGCTGGGCAGGGGCCCTCACCCTCGGTGGTGAGCAGTGTCCACTGGTGCTCGGGCTGGCTGTGGTTGTTGCTGTATAGGATCAGATATTCCACGATCTCACCATTGGGTTCCGTGGGGGGACACCAGTGCAGCCGAACAGTGGATGGCGTCAGAGGGCTCAGGCGCAGGTCAGATGGTGGCGTCGAGGGCCCTGGAGTGCAGGGGAGGGATGAGAGCAGGGCCACTGGAAGCCCAGCTCTGCGGACAAGGGAGTCAGGGGATGACAGTCCGCCCCCCTCCTCCCTCATGGAGCAAGCCACACAGCCGGGATGAGCTCTGGCCTCTAGTTGGGGAGTCCCTGAGAATGGCAGGGGCAGTGCTCCTCAGCTCCTCCCCTCTCTGAAGCTCTCCTCCCCTCAGCTCTGCCCAGACCTTGAGATTCTGAGAGATGCTTCAGAAAAGAGGGCCACGGGAGCAAGAAGGAGAGAGGCAGGAGGTGGGCTGGTGGCGAGGGGCTGAGACCACTCACGGTCAGGCAAGGTGGAGCGCTCCACCACAGAGCCAAAAGGCCCGTCCACATCCACTCCATGAGACTGCACCGCAAACTCGTACTTGGTAAAAGGCTTCAGCCCGCCAATGAGGATGTCTTCTCCAGAGCTGTGGGGCAGGAGCTGGCTAGTGCTCTGGGCATTGCCAGCAGGCCTCCCCCCTGCCTGCCCCCAAGGCCCAGCCCCCAGCCCTAGGCCTTGCTCTGGAAAGGGAGCTGGCCTGGCCTAGGGCCACAAACACACCCCAGAGGACCTACAGAGAGGTGGGGATGGATGTCCCTCCACTTCTAATCTCCAAGCCAGACTCCCCCTCTCCAGAGAGCCTTCCTGAATTAATCCAGTTAATTTCCCCACCCCAGGAACCGAATCTCCATCTTGGCTTAATTCTGCCTTAGTGGCAATTGTACACATCAAAAAAAAATTTTTTTTAAATATATATATATATTTCAGTTGTTGATGGACCTTTAATTTTATTTATTTATATGTGGTGCTGAGAATGGAACCCAGGGCCTCACACATGCCAGGCAAGCAAGCACTCTACCACTGAGCCACAACCCCAGCCCCAGACATCAGGGGCTTTTAATGCAGTGTTTGTCAAAGGAACAGCTCCTCAAGCTGCCTCCCATCTCTCTGAGGGTGGGTTTCTGAGGACAGTGGCAGGGCTTTCTCCCTGCAGACAGGAGCCCCTGGAGGCTGGAGAAGCAAGTTGATTCTGTGGCCATTCTCCAAAGGTGGAGACCAATGCTCTGTCCTGAGGAGATGGTCAAACAGCCTCTCCTTTCTCACCCGTCACCTTCTGGTCCACAGGCAAGGCAGTGGGCCCTGCAGACCTTCAGCGCGCCATAGTGGAAACAGGTGAGCCGTCTCTGAACCCCAGGGTCCCGTGTCCCCCAGCCCCCCACTTTCCCCAGCATCAGTCCCTCCTCCCCACCTGGTATAATAGGTGACCAGGGAGGCGTTCCTCAGCCCCCAGGGGCTGAAGCGCACCGTGTAGTTGACAATCTTGACTGTGGTGAAGTCTGGCTTTTTCCACCGGAGCCAGATAGACGTAGAGCTGTTTGATTCTGCATGGACGTGGGCGGGGGGCAAGGGCGGCCCCCTCTGGATGGGTAGGTCTAGAAGGGGAAGATTAGAGTGTGGGGAAGGGAGAGAGGACACTCCCCCCACTGTATAGTGGTCACAGTCCCTGAGGCTTGCCCTTGGGCCCTTTCTTTTGATCCTACAGGTAACAAAACTGAGACTCCCAACAATCTAAGTGATTTTTGTCAAGGGCACACACATAGCAGATATAGGACATAAGAATGCAATGTATACATAGAGAGACAGCATACTGTGGCTTAAGAAGAGCGCAGATTCTAGAGCTAGGCTGCCTAGGTTCAAATTCCAGCTCTGCCACTTACTAGCTATGTGACTTTAGAGAAGTTACTTAATCTCTCTGTGCCTCCATTCCCTATTCTGTAAGTGCATCTGATGATAGTACCTACCTCATGGGGTTGTTATGAGGACTCAGTTCATTAATACTTATAAAGCAGATAGGAAAGTGTCTGGCACACAGTATGTACTATTTGATGATAAGTGTTTATTATATAAACATAAAATAGAATAAACTCCATGACAGCAGGTACCTTATTTGTGTTGATCATCACTAAATTCCCAGAACAGAGCTGGCACGTAGTAGATACTCAGTAAAAAAATTGCTGAATGAATAAATGAACAAACTGGAATTAGAACCCAGGTTTCTTGGCTTCTCTTGAGCACTTTTCCTGCTCTACCACATGGCTGAAAATCAGCCTGGAAGTCAGGGGTTAGGAAGTACCATGACTGGCAACCAAGGGCTACAGAGCAGTGCAACACAGCAGAAAGACCCACCTCGGAGCCAGGAATCTGTCTGGTCTCAGCTGTGTGTGACCTGGGACAAGCCTACCTCTCTGAGCCTTGGTTTCCCTGTAGAGCACACAGGGACACTCTTCCTGTCCAGAGTGGAAAGATGATCAGATAGATGGTGTGATGTGGGTGGATGTGTTTGAAAAGTTTTTTTAAGGCCAAACTTGGGCTCAGGAATCACTGAGCCTGCCGGATGTGGTGGTGCACACCTGTAATCCCAGCGGCTTGGGAGGTTTAGGCGGGAGGATCATGCATTCAAAGCCAGCCTCAGCAACTTAACAAGGTCTTAGGTAACTCAGTGAGACACTGTCTCTAAATAAGATACAAAATAGGGCTGGGGATGTGGCTCAGTGGTCGAGTGCCCAGAATTCAATCCCAAAAAATACCCCCCAAAAAAAAAAGAAAAGAAAAGAAAAAGAAAAAGAGGCAACAGGCCTGAAATACAGCGAACGAGCAGGGGCTGGGGCTCTCTTTAGCCTGGCCAGGAAGAGGACCGCTACCTAGGAAGATGGGCTTCAGAGTGAGCTGAGGCTACCACCCTGCCTGCCCTGCTGGTCAGACTGGCCCAGGGGAGAGGGCAGCAAGCGGCCCGCAGGCCCCTCCCCTGCCACCGCCCCTCCTCCCCAGCACCCTCACCTGGCGTGGGTGCCTTCTCCGTCTTGCCCTTCCACACTGCTGCGTAGCCATCCTCGTATTTGTTGAACGCCACAAGCTTCACCTCATACAGCCGGCCAGGGACTGGGGAATGTCACAGGGTCACTCATTGGCTAGAAGGACTCTGCAGCCACTGTCCCCTCTTCTGCCCTGTGTCTGGTCCCTGATGCAGTCCTGTCCCCGCCTCCCGTCCCCGTCCCCAGGCTCCTCACCTAGTTGGGTAAGCTCATACTGCTTCACTTTCTTCTTGAGCCTGACAGGCCCCATGTCCCAAGCCTGGTCTCCGCGGCTCCCTGGGGGGCGGTCACCACCAGCTTCCTCCTCGGCCCCCACTTCCCGCCAGTACAGTTTATAGCCAGAGATCTGGGTGGGGTGAGGGGGTGGCTGCCATGACACGACCAGAGACTCCATCCTTGCCCGGACCTTCAACTCTGCAGGGGCAAAAGGGACTGGGGACAGAAGAGCAGGATGGGGAAAAGGAGGGAGAATGAGGAATGCAGAGAAAGAAACCGGGGTGGTGGGGGGAGGGGCCAGGGAAGAGGCAGGGAGATGGGGTTCCAGGGAGCCTCGCAGTGTCTCCCCAGCATGGCTCCACTCAGCCGGCACCTGGACTCAGGCAGAGCTCGGAGTGCAGGGGCCTGCTGAGCATTTGCCAAGGGGCGTCGAGGGGCACCTTTGTCTGGCACAGAGGAGGCTCTGTAAGTTTCCTGAAGGAGCAAATTCGGGCAAGGGGCTAGAGAAACCAGGAAGGAGAAAGCAAGCCATCAGAGTGGGGAGTCCCACTTGGAACCCAAAGTGGGGGCTTACTATGGGTCAGACACTGTTTAAAGCACTTTGCATGTGTATTTTAACTTTATTCTTATAATCTTATAAAACAAACAAACAAAAAAAACCTTTGTTTTTAAAGTACTGGGGATTGAAGCTAGGACCTTGTGCACACTAGGCAAAAGCACTCTACTACTGAGCTTCATCCCCAGCTCAGCAAACACTATGATCTCCATTTTACAAATAGGAAAACCGATGCTCAGAGAAGTTAAGTAACTTGCCCAGTGTCAGACAGTATGTGTGCCAGGTTTTGTCTGCACTTAATCACTCTATTACTGGGCCTCTCCAGGAAAACAACAATCATAATCACCAAAGCAGCTGCCACCTAACGGGTTCTCCTGAGGTTCTAAGCAAGTCATTTATGATACGTTAATTATTAATCCATGTGCCATGTCTCATCAGTAAATGAAGCTTAAGAGTTGTGAATGGTTTGTCCAAGGTCAAAGGGTGGACAGAAAGGACACTAGGGCCCAGCCCTTCACCCTGGCTTCCCTTACCTGTGAAGCAGGGGGAGCTATAGAAGGCCTCTGGTGGATGGGGTGGTGAGGTCTTGGGGTCCAAGGGCACACATATACTCACACTGTCACACCCACACTGCCACACTCACTGTTCTGTTCCCTCCAGCTCCATACCATGGCTCTGGTTGTGCACGCTGGGTGTCCTGTGCTGCATCCATGGTGAGGGGACCCCGTAGCCGGCCCCAGTGCCCGCCGACACCCTCACACGGTACAGCTTGTTTGGCTGAAGGGAGTTTAGCATAAGCTGAGTCTCGTTCCCTGGCACCTCGGTGGAGAAAATCTGATCTGCTGGGATAAGAAAGATGGGCTGCTGGCTATTACCTGGGGACCATGACCTCTAAGCTCCCTACACTGACTCTTCCACTTCAGATCCTGGTTCCTCCGTGCCTGCTGGGGCCTGAGGCCCTCCGAACCTGGTCAGACTCCAGGCTCCAGGGCCCACTCCTGGGCCTCAGCTCTGGCTGATGTAGTCCAGCAAGCATGCAGAGAACCAGGCATGCTCTCCCCTTACCTGTGGGCTATCAATGACCCCTCAACACACACCAGAATGCAGACTCAAGGCTGGCCAGGAAGGCCATCAACTACCACCTGGCTTCTAGAGCCCTGAGAATTACCTTCTCCTCCCTCCTCGCCCTTAGCCTGGACTTCCAGTTACTTTCCTTCTCCTATCTCTACCCCTTCCGAGCCCCTTCCCTATATGACTCCATCTGCCCTAACACAGCCCTCTGTATCCATTTTTCCAAGCCCCAAGAGCACACCTTCCACCTCCTCATCTCTAATCTGTTTTTTGAGCCAGAAGGATTCCAAGGATTACCTGTGTCTCCTTTCATAGATGAGGAAACAGAGACCCAAATGGACTACACACTGCAGCTGCAGAGGAGGTAGGACTAGACCCCAGGCCTCCCTTGGCCTTGAGCAGCCTCTTTGCCTGCCCTTCTCATCCCTGCTGACCCCACCCCCAGCCCAGGCTGCTCTATTTTGGGGGGAGGGGGTACTGGGTATTGAACTCAGAGGCACTCGACCACTGAGCCACATCCCCAGCCCTATTTTGTATTTTATTTAGAGACAGTCTCATTCACTGAGTTGCTTAGGGCCTCGCTTTTGCTGATGCTGGCTTTGAACTCGCAATCCTCCTGCCTCAGCCTCCCGAGCTGGGATTACACACTGCTCTTTCCCAGGGTCGGCTTTCCCCACTCCACCACCCCTCAGGCTCCCCCTCTGTTCAACTCTCCAGCAGCTCAGACCGTTGAGTAACTCCCAACCACCCTGCCCCTGCCTGCCACTCACCTTCCTTTCCCAAACCGTACTCTATCTTGTACTTCACCACCTGCCCATTGCTCAGGTTGGGGGGCAGGGGCAGCCACGCCACCCTGATGTCCGAGGGGTTGGGGCTGGACAGGGCAAGCTGGGGCGCTGCACTGGGGACTGAGACAGAAGAACATCAGCATGAGCTCTGCTCCACCGTCGTGGGAGGTGAGACTCAGGAGCGGCCAGAGACTTGCCCAGGTCACACAGCAAGTCAGAAGTAGGCCCAGGACCAGGATCTGAGGGAGGAAAGGGAGCCTCTCAGGGGAGCCCTAAGCTGGAGGATAAGGGGACATTCTTCCCACCCTGAAGCTAGATAATGGTGTGGGGCACAATGTTCCCATTCAGTGGCTCAATGCCCCTGGCCCTTCCCCTAGCTGGATAGTACATGGGTGTCAGGGAGAAGGACTGTATGATATGGGGAATCCCAAGTCCTGGGCTCAAGTCCCAGCTGTACTACTGACCTTGGGCAAGTCACTCTCATTTGCTGGGCTTCAGTTTCCCCAATTTAGAGACCCTGCATACTCCCTTATAGGGCACAAAAGATGACACAGGCAGGCAAAAGTGCCTTGGTGCAACCCTAGTAAAGAGAAGGGGAGCCACCCCTTCGACCCCAGGGAGCTCTCTGGACCCCAGGCTGCCAGCTACAGGTTCGGAGGCCCTACCGTCATCCAAGGTGTGCACCAGTGCTGGGGTGGAGGTGCGGCTGGCCCCCAGCTGGGAGTAGGCCACCACGTAGAACTCATAATCTGTGTTGGGTTCCAGGTCCCGAACCTGTAGCTCTGTGGTGTCATTGTTCACTGCAAACTGGTATTCCACATTGTCCATGCCTGGGTGGTAACACAAGGGACAATGGGACTATCAAAGGGCCACCCTAGGCCCTGGCCATCGGGAGTGTGTCTAGAGATATTCCGTAGCATCTCCATCTCTAATAGTCTATTTATAGCTAAATCATCCCAGATACTCTGAGCTGGAAAGTATAAACTCCCTTGGCTTCTAGTTTTCTCATTGTATTAGTTTCTTCCCTGGCTGTGAGGTTCTTTCTGGTTTCTAACTGAAATAATTCCTGTTGCAGTTAGTTAACTGGGGTAGGAGGTGGCTCCAGGAATTACCAGAAATTTTCCCTAAAGGAGAAGCATCCTCTCCTTTCTCTTATATCAAAAGTGGCAGAGAAGTGACCCACATACATTGAACGTCCCTCTAGCACCTGGCTGAAGATCCCCAACAGATAAGTGGATCTCTTCTGTGGGCTCCAACCCCATCCCCAGAGGCACCCACCAGAAAACCCTTCAGTCATCCAACTTGTGCTCGCTCCCTAATATGCAGGGCGTAGGCTTCTGCTGGGGCCCCTGGGGACTTGGGTAGACGTACCCCGTGCCTTCTGGTAGTGGAGGGAGAAACCAATGATCTGTTCACTGTGCAGCTCCGGCCGCTCCCAGGCCACTAGTACAGCGGAGCTGCTCAGCGGTGTGGCGGTAACCCGAGTGGGGGCGCTGGGCAGTCCCTCGCGCACCACCACCGCCAGCGGCGCGGCGGCGCACGCAGTTCCCGCGCTGTTCTCCGCCACGCACTGGTAGTAGCCAGCATCCTGCAGGCCGATCTGCGTGATGACCAAGCTGCCACCGCCACCCTGGACCTTGACGCGCCCATTGGGCCTCAGCGGCGCCCCGTCGTGCAGCCAGCGCAGCGCTGGTTTGGGCTCCCCAGTCGCGCGGCACACGAAGCGCGCGGTGCTCGCCCGTGTCCGCGACAGCGCCTCTGGCGCCTGCGAGATAGCAGGTGCAGCTGGGGGCGGGAGGGACAACGCTGACCACGGTCTCCTGCCACTAGGGGCTCTATTCCTTCCCCCGTTACCCCTACCGTGCCGCCCCCACTCCCTTCTCCAGTCATTCTAACCTGTCCCAGACTCACCCCTCCCTAACTAGTCCAGCGCAGGTCTATCCCGCCTGCCCCAGGTACCTCGCACAGGCCTCTCCCGAATGGTCCCCAGGACTCTAGAGCCTCCACTAAAACTCTCCGCTCCTGCCGGCTCTAACCCCACGCCCTCACTTACCCACCTCCTTCTCCTCTACCTGCCAACGTCTCCCACACCTAACAGTTCTTGCCCTCTCTGCAAGCCGGAGCAAGCCTGGTGCCCAGTCTTACTACCACCCAGACTGCTCTGCTACCTCTTCCAGTACTCCCCCGCCCCACGCATCCACCCAAGCCACGCCCGAGACCCCTTCTCCTGTCCCTCACTCAACTCCACCCACCACTCCATCCTCCAGGTACTATTTAACATACCCCCATCTACCTCCTCACCAGGACTCCTCCCATGAGCTCGTCCTCCCTAACCCTTTCTCATCCTCCAGGAGCATCCTTCCGTCCCTCTACAAGTCCACCTGCTTACTTCCCCTTCCTTAGTGTCCCCTCAGGCCCGGCAGATCCACTCCAGTCCCCCTCCTCCACACTGCTCGCTCATCCTTGATCCCACCTCACCCAGCACGCGGAGCTCCGCGGCGGCGGTGGCGAAGTCGCGAGTGCGGGGCTTGTTGGCTCGGCAGACGTAGACACCAGAGTGCCGGGGCTGAGCGCTGGCGATGAGCAGGTTGGTGCGGCCCAGCACGATGACATCGGTGGAGATGGGCTTCCCGTCTGCAGCAAGAGGGGAGGCGCGCTAGAGGGGGGCGCTCCTCCGCCCCCTCACCGGACCTCGGGAATCCGCTACAGCAAGTAAAGTTAACACCACAATCGCTGGCTGGAATCTCAGCTCCTTCTCTTGCCAGCCCAGTGGCCCTCTATTGTCCCTGATTTTTCGTGTTTCTTTTCTTTTTTTTTTTTGTACTGGAGATTGAACCCAGGGACGCCCAATCACTGAGCCACATCCCCCAGCCCTTTTTAAATGTTTTATTTAGAGACAGGGTCTCACTGAGTTTTTTGGGCCTCGTTATAAGGCTGGTTTTAAATTCATGATCCTCGGGCTGGGGATGTGGCTCAAGCGGTAGCGCGCTTGCCTGGCATGCGTGGGTCGCTGGGTTCGATCCTCAACACGACATAAAAATAAAGATATTGTGTCCACCTAAAACTAAAAAATAAATATTTATAAATAAATAAATAAACAAATAAATCCATGATCCTCCTGCCTCAGACTCCTGGGATTACAGGTGTGCGCCACTGAGTCAGGCTTGTTCCTGTCTTTAGTGGGGAGAGAGTCCCTAAGTGGAAGGACAGCTGTGAAGGGGAAAGAGTAAGGTCTGAAAACTCCTGGCGCACAGTAAAGGCATATAATAAGTATTTGGTACGCTAATCACTCACTGATATTACCATTATTAATTTAACTTCTCTCAAGGACATTCCTTCCCTATGGTCTTACCTCAGTACTGTGATGAGGATTGCACTAGTAAAATATGGCCAGAGCAAAAATTTAAATATGTGCAGAGACTTTTATCTTGATGTAAAATGAAAGCCATTTAAAAGCTCTTGCCTTTACAGGCATGTATGGAAAATCCAGACAACAAATGCAAATGACCGCTGGTCATGATGGTGCATGCCTGTAATCCTTGCAGCTTGGGATACTGAGGCAGGAGAATCACGAGTTCAAAGCCAGCCTCAGCAACTTATCAAGGCCCAATCAGGGAGACCCTGTTTCTAAATAACATATAAAAGGGACTAGGATGTGGGTCAGTACTTAAGCACCTCCAAGCTGAGTTCATTCCCAGGTATCAAAAAGAAAAAGAAAAAGAAAAAAAAACTGAAAATGACCAAGAAATTTAAAAATGCACAACAAAACATGTTAATTTTCATCCATCAACTTGGGAATGGTTTCAAAAACAGTAAATTACAATGATGGAGAAAGGGTCATAAAAGAGCTCCATCTTGACCTTGAGGCCAGGAATTCCACTTATCCATCCTGGTCCCATGGAGATGATTAGACTCATAGGCAAGTATTTTTTGTTTGTTTGTTTGTTTTTTGGTACAAGGGATTAAATCCAGGGGTGCTTAACCACTAAGCCACATCCCCAGCTCCTGCTTTTTTTTTTCTTATATATTTAGAGACAGGGTCTTGCTGAGTTGCTTAGGGCCTCGCAAAATTGCTGAGGCTGGCTTTGAACTCATGATCCTCCTGCCTCAGCCTCCCAAGCCTCTAGGATTACAGGCGCTCAGCCACGTGCCTGCCATAGGCAAGTATTTGTTAGCAGGAAAGACCACTGCAGTGTTAACTGAAATAGCAAACAACTGCGAAGAACTTAAATATACAACAGTAGGAACTGGTGGATCACATTATAGATGCATTCCTATGATGGAGTATTATAGGCATTCGAATTATTTTTGAAAAAATGTTAAGGTTTGGGAAATGCTTATGAGACACTGTTCAATGAAAACAGCCGGGAACTATATGTACAGCATGCTTTCTCAGTTTCAGGGGGCAATGTACATAAGCTTAGAAAAAAACTTGGAAGAAAAAATGTTTTTATATGTTAACAAGTTTTATCTGAGTGGTGGGATATTTTCTGCTTATGTTCCCCCCCCCACAATTTTCTACAATGAACATGTGTTGCATTTGTAGTTACAAAACAAAACACAGAAAAGCCCAAGTACCTCCCTGACTTAGTGAAGTGAGTTCCTGGAAAGAGAGCAGGACCTGGGGTCAGGAATGAAGTTCCTTTCCTGCACTTCTCTTTCTACCCTAGAACCACAGATGTTAGGATCCTCTGGGAAAGCAATTCTCTTATCCTTACTGTGCACAGAATCTCAGGGGGCCCTTATTGAGAGGAGGCAGAGGGCAGGCCCCAGATTCTGCACTGCTAACTAGGCTAAGATGATAGGTCCAGAGACCACACTGTGACCAGCAATGAGACAGGACACTTTCTGAGCACTACGATTCCTAGGTCTTGGCTCCCCAAGGTGAAGGGAAGATGTCTGAAGCTAACAAGTTCCCTGGGTGATCTTGATGCATGGCCAGGATTGAGAAATATTGATATCAGGCCTTCTGGGTGATGCCACACCCTTACTCACGTAATAGTGCCAGGGTCCTGCTGACCTTGGGATCCTCCCTAACTAGGCAGGTGTCACAGTGCAATGAGGAAGTGTAGTTCAGATAGGTGCAAAGATTCCAGCACTGTTCTATTTCATTCTCTCAGTGTTGGATACACAGTTGCTCCATTTATTGTTTTTCTTTAGACTCTGCATTCTATTCTCTTTTGAGTGTGAGATGCAAACTTATGGAATGGAGGCAGTATAGGGTAATGAAATGAGTCAGAAGAAGTGTAAAAAGCTGGATTTAAGGGGCTGGGATTGTGGCTCAGCAGTAGAGCACTCGCCTAGCACAGGGGAGGCCCTGGGTTTGATCCCCAACACCACATAAAAATAAAGGCATTGTGTTGTGTCCATCTACACCTAAAAAAAATAATTAAAAAAGCTGGATTTAAGACACATCTGCCATCAGCTTGAGACAAGTCACTTCTTATCATCAAATGGAAACAAAAATTACCCTAGCTTGCTTTCTATATGACTGGAGGGACGGTGTACTAGACAGAGAACAAGCCCTAAAGCTTGGTCCTGGCTCTCTACCTGCCTGAGTCTCTGTTCCTCATCTGCCCACTGGGATTGCCCATCTTGGCCTCTGCTCTCCTCAGAGGGCTCTTGGAGGCTCTGACAGGAGACCAGTGTCAAGTGCTCAGCACACTGTGCCGTGACCCTTGGCCCTGCGCTATTATTACCCTGATGGCATCTCCAGGAACTCAGTCCATGAGGTGCTTCTCACTCCTGGCCTGATACTGTCAAGCCTCTCTTCCTGGGTAAGGGCTCATGGTTTATCTCCATCTCCCTCACCCACACTGTGAGTGTGGAGGCCAGGGTCCCTCCCGCTCAACTGTACTTTGAGTTTACTGCACACAGGTAGCAGCATGCTGCATGGCCAAGAGCTGGCTGTGGATACACCAACCAGCAGTGGCCTTCTGGCTCCCGTTCACTCGCTGGCCAGCAAGCATGCTCCAGTTCTCAAACCCTCACCTGCAACACTGTTATGAGGAACAGACATAAGTAAGACTCTAACCCAGGGCCCATCCGCCCTCAGTAAAGCGACAGAAACAGTTTCATGAGTGGCAGACCCAATGTGTCTTGTCAAGAAAACACACCACACAGTGGATGACTAGGTTTGTTCTCCCATGCTGTCCCTGACCTGGCTGCCCACCACACCCAGTCCCTACCACACTGAGTGATTACACATACGACTCCCTGATTGGGGATGCCATGTCCCTCCCTTCCTATGCCCTTCTCTTTCCACTCACCCTGTCGGACCCAGGACACAAAAGGGGTGGGGTAAGCCGAGGCCACACACTCCATCACCACACTCTGCCCAGATACCACGGTGGTATTCTCCGGGGCCGCCACGATGACCACGTCCTGCCCCCTGGTGGCCGCCAGGGACCCTGGAGAGAAGACAGGCCAGTGGTAGCCTTACTAGCAGGCACCTTTACCTGACATACCTCACCGGAGGCTCCTGGTCACCTGTCGAGGCAGTTGGCAGGGAGCAGCCATGGTTTCATCAAGCAGATGAGAAAGTAGCCACCAAGTTCAGCAGAGCTGGGACTAGAACTCGGAGATTTCTCTTAGAACCAGAAGAACGGCCTGGCCTCTGATGCAGAACCAGAGGAATGGCAGGATAGATCCACACCTCCCTCCATTCTGCCCTGCCAAATCCAACCCAGAGGACTGCAGGGTGGTGGGGCAGCACAGGGCTTGGACTCAGCATTCGTAGCTCTGGTTCCAGCACTGCTATTAACACGCTGCGTGACCTTAGCTAAGTCCCTTCCCCACAGGGCCCTGGGTTCCCATGTGGAAAAGGTGGAGTGGTGGCAGCGGGTTTTCAAGTTTCTGCCGGCTCAGCAGCTCCCAAAGCCCAGCATCTCTGCCAGGTTCTCCGCGTGACCCTGGGCCTCTGGACAGAATGGTGAACTCGTGGTTTGTCCAGCAGGTGGAGGCAGAGACCCTGGGCTCAGAAGAGAAAGTGAACCAGACTCTGGAGTACCTCACCAGTCAAAGTCCAGGAGCAAGCAGGGAGGGGACCCGGGAGGGGATCCTGGAGGGGAGGATGCCACAGCAAAGGGAAGCATGGGGCCCTTGGGGGAAGATTGAAATGAGATCTGCAGGGCATTTGCTAAGTGCCAGGCACATCTACAGCTAGTGTTCTACATCTCTGAGCTAAACATTTGATAGCAGGCCCAGGGTCAAGCAGATGGTAAGTAGACAGCCTGGATTCAAACCAGGTCTTTCTGACCCCAAAGCTTTACTCTTCCTACACCTATAACACTGGGGCGGGAGCTTTTCAGACAGGCAGAAATAGAAAAGGCCTCAGGAAGCCAGACTGGCTGTGCAGAGTCAGCAGAGCAGGGCGAATCCTCCAGCGCCAGGAGCCCTGGGCTCACAGTGGGGTTGTGGGGTGTGCCAACGCAGCAGAGAAAAGGCACCCCTTCTCAGAAGCCATCCCCATTGCTCTGTCCAACCCAGGGGAACACAGAAACTCCACAGGAAGTGAGGAGTCCTGCACCGGGAGCAGAGGTCTTGGTTTCTAGCTCCAGATCTATGCCCAGTTGGCTGGGTGGCACTGCCCCTCTGGGCTTCTCTCCTTACCTGTCCGGTGGGATGACTACCCTACTACCTACCTGAAGGCTGGGTCTGGCCTCTTGGGTCCCTACCAGCTCACAGGTGGCTGGCTCCAGAAACCCTTAGGTTTCCCTGTTGGGTGGCCCTTACCTCTGTGGGCCACGATGAGCGAGGCCTCCCGGCTGAAGCGCTGGCGGGCTGAATTGATGGCCACGCAGCGGTAGGAGCCTGTGTCTTTCTCCCGAACACCCAGGATCTGGAGCACACCATTGGGAAGCATGATGAGCCTTGGGAAAGGGGGAGAGGACAACAGTGAAGGGGGCACAGGGAAGGTGGTTTGTAATGAAAGAAGTGTCAATCAAAACTGCAAGATATGAATATAGCTCAGTTGGTAGAGTGCTTGCCTCGTAGCACAAAGCTCTGGGTTTGATCCCCAGCATCACAAAAAACAAAAACAAAGAACCTGTAAGATACTACTTCTACCTGTCAGACTGACAAAGGTCAAAGGGTTTGCTGACACCTCACGTGAATGAGGAAATGGGGAGACAGCACTCCTGTCTTGGCAGCAGCCATACAATACCCAGTCTTTCCAGAACGAGCTGGTAACAGCTCAACATCAAAAGTGCATGAACCGGGGCTGGGGTTGTGGCTCAGTGGTAAAGCACTTGCCTAGCGTGTGTGAGGCACTGGGCTCAATTCTGAGCACTACATACTACAAATAGTGAATAAAATAAAGGTCCATCAACATCTAAAAAAATTTTTAATTAAAATAAAAAAAAAGTGCATGAGCCTTTTGACCCAGCAACACCAGTTCTAGGACTCCATTCGACAGTCTCATACATGTGTACCAAAAAAAAAGTATGTCAAATGACATTCACTCTAGCATTGCCTGTAATAGCAAGACTGGAAACAGCACAGGTGTCCCTCTGTAGGGAAGGGACCAGCTATATGGGTTTGGGAACTTCATACAATGGAATGCAAGTCAGCTGTTAAACAAAAGGCAGCTCCTGGCCTGCTGGTGGAGGGCAATCTCCAGAACGTGTTTGGGTGCAAAACAATAATAGGCCTGGGAGCACTTCCGCGTATAATGTACCTGGTAATGGTTATCTCTGGGTGGGGAAAGTGGGATCCTGTGAGCTGGAGTGGGGAGTATCAGGGATTAAACTCAGGAACACTCAAACACTAAATCTCATCCCCTGCTCTATTTTGTATTTTATTTAGAGACAGGGTCTCACTGAGTTGCTTAGCACCTTACTTTTGCTGACGCTGGCTTTGAACTTTCAAACTTCCTGCCTCAGCCTCCTCAGCTGCTGGGATTACAGGCATGTGCCACCGCGCCTGCCATGGGATTTATTTTTTATTATATATCCTATACAGTTCAAAAGTTTTTAACCTCTTATTGGTATTATTTCCTCCCTGCTCTGGCAAAATCCCTATTCACACTTCTCATATGACCCTCAAAACAAGCCCAAGAGAAAAAGGTACCCTTGTAAGTTGCTGGTGGGATACAAATCAGTGCAACCACTTGGAAAACAGTATGAAGATGTTTAGAAAACTGAAAGTGGGACCACCATTTGACCTAGTTATTCCACTCCTTGGTCTATACCCAAAGGACTTAAAATCAGCATACTACAGTGACACAGCCACATCAATGTTAATAGCAGCTCAATTCACAATAACTAAGCTGGAACCAACCCTAAGAGCCCTTCAACAGATGAATAGGTAGAAAAAAATGTGGAATATATACACAATGGAGTATTACTCAGCCATAAAAAAGAAGTAAATTATGGTATTTGCCAGTAAATGGATAGAACTGGAGACTAAGTGAAATAATCCAATTCCCTAGAAATCAAAGGTCAAATGTTCTTTCTGATATGAAGATGCTAACATACAATAAGCAGGGAGAGGAAGACAGAAGTTCCTTGGATTAGACAAAGGGGAATGAAGGGAAGGGAGGGAGGATGGGAATAGGAAAGACAGAAGAATGAACTGGACATAACTTTCCTATGTTCATGTATCAATACACAACCAGTATAACTCCACATCATGTACAACCTCAAGAATGGAAGTTATACTCCATGTCGTGTATATCTAAAAAGAACAAATAAAAAATATATACAAAGGAAAAAAAAAAGAGAATAAGAAAGGCTATGATTTGGGACAGGGAGATCTCCGTGGAGGCTGGGATGGTAGGCAGCAGAGTGGGTACCAGCCCAAGCAATGGGAAAAATGGGTCCAAGCAGTGGGTAAACAGCTGTTGGGCCCTAGGTTGTAGGCTTGGCTAAGATCAGAGTGAGAGAGAGTGGGGCAATTGTGTGCTTGGGGAAGATCCCTTAGTTCCCTGGGAATCAGAGTCTGAGAAAATCTAAACAGGGGAGAGAACAAGTAGCTCAAGGGTAGGGGAGGCAGAGTGCTGGAAGATATTCTGGACCCAGGCCTGAAAACCTGCTGTAGCCCAAAGACTTAAAGAAGAACAAAACCCTACACCACTCCTTCCTTGAACCAATGGGCCACCCCCAGGCCCCCAGCCTCTCACCCTCAACTCCAACAGCTGCCCACAGAAGTGCTAGAGTGGAGCGGGCAGGGGGCAGGGAAGCCAGAGGTCACTGAGGAGAAATCCTGGGCCAGGACCCAGTCTACTGCCACAAAAACTTGATGGCAAAGGAAGAGTCGGGGAAGGACAAGCAGAACCCATGTGAAATGAGGCTCCACCTCCACCCCCACCCAGGTCTGTGCCCCCTAATATTCTCCGGTTCAAAACCTCTTCCTCCCTGTCTAGCTAGCTGACTTTTCTACCAGGAGCAGCCTGTGCTTCCTGACCCCAAAGATCTCTGGTCTTCCCAGGGAAATCATGCTCCACGTACCAAGAGCTAACACCTCCTTTGACAGATAACCCTTCATTCGTTCTGCGCTGAATGAAGGAGTGAACCAAGGAGGGAATGAAGCCTTCCTTCCCCCAACAGGGTGCTGCTGCTGCTGCAGCCAAAGGAGGTGAGGCAGATCCAGTCGGTGCCCATCTAAGATCTTCTGTTTTGTTAAAAATGTGATTTTAGAAGCTCTGTCCTTGGAAAGATGTCCAAGAATTGGTTAGTGGGTGGGCGGGTGGGGGTTGCAAAATGGTGTTTATGAAGCAAATCTATTTTCGTAAAATAGATAAATGATAGGTTCAGGTGTGTGCAGAAAAAGTCAAGGTTGGCAAAGCTCCAGTAATTCATGGGGTTTTCTTTGGGAGCATGACTACTGGGGACTCTTATTTGTTGACTCCTGTATATTTTTTTTAAACAATGAATTTTATCAGTTTAGAAATATGGAAAATTTTTATCTTCTAAATTTTAAAAGTATGTGCCCCCAGGGGCTGGGGATATAGCTCAGTTGGTAGAGTGCTTGCCTTGCATGCACAAGGCCCTGGATTCAATCCCCAGCCCCACCACCAAAGAAAAAAAAAAAAAGTATAAGCTCATGTGCGCTTTGTTTTTTTTAAAACTCGGGGCTCTAACACAGAGGCAGTAGTGGCCTGGTAGAGAGAACTGGCTGTAATTGATATATTTTAGCAAGTAACATTATGTGTCTGGGTTACAGTTTTCACATCTGAAAAATGGGTTAGATGATTCCTGCCCCACCTACTTCACAACCCTGACTCTCTTAATTGTCATGAGCTCACATTAGATATGGGACAAAACACAATGAGTCACAAGCTCTAAACAAGTTGATAAATGGTATAAACCGTGTACATATTTCAAAGGACTCATCCAAACATCCAAAACTGTAATAACTGTGTTTAGTCAATAGATGATCCCTCTCCGGTCTGTAAAGTTGTATATTTTACCATTTTAATTTAAAACAAAACAAAGTAGGTACTTATAGAATGGGAAACAACCTCTTCGAAAGGATTTATTCTTTTTCCAAGTCCAATCTGAGGTCTGCTGACCCCATCTCTGAAAGGTCACTTAGGCCCAGGAATTCAAGAACACAGATGAAAGGACCCAGCAGCTCTGAATTTTCCAAGGGTCAAGGAGCCCCTGGGCTAAGCCCTTGAGAGATTCGCCCCCCCACCAGAGGCGATGCTAGCTGAGGGTTACCTGAGCCTGGCAAACAGGGCGGATGCTGGGAGAGGCCAAGAGGAGGGCTAGGCGAGGGAGCTCAGGTTGTTTAAGTGCATTGGTTTCGTGTTTCCCAAAATAGGTGGACAGTGATACAAAATGATTTCAAGTGGATCCAGACACGTTTTTTATTTGAATAGTTATATATTTATTTTTATGACTACCTTCTATTTATGGCATTTGTTGCTGGCTTTCCATTTCATTGCAGTGAGATAGTGGGGCTTTTGTTGTTTGGGGGTTTTTTTTGGTGCTGAGGATTAACCCACAGCTTTGTGCGTACCAAGCACCATGCTCAACTGCTGAGCTGTGCCCCAACCCAATAAAGTTCTGTTTCTGTATTTTTTTTTTTCTTTCTGTCTCTCTCTCTCCTTCCCCCCACCCTACCCTGCCCGTGGCACTGGGGATGGAACCCTGAACACTTTTATTTTTTATTTTAAGATAGGGTCTCGCTAAGTTGTCCAGGCTGGCTTTAAACCTTGCGATCCTTAAGCCTCAGCCTCCTGAGTAGCTGGAATTACAGGTCCACACCACTACACCTGGTTTGATAATGCTCTGTTAATATGTGTTAAAATTACAAGAGAGAGAGAGATGATGTTAAGAAAAGTGTTAAGTGGCAGAAGGATGGCCAAAATTACGAAGGTGGCTATGAATGCCAGGCGTTTGGGGAACACTGCTCTCATTGATTACTGGTTCCCATGGAAGGTTTGCCTTCCATGGGTAAGTATCAGGGAATTGCCTTGGGGGCTAGTCTTCACTATCACTTCCAAAAGTATGCACACCTACCCTGACAGAGTATGTCTATTAACTGCACATGTGCACACCCCACTCCACATATATGGTCTCCTTCAAACTGCTGGGCCGAGTGTTTGAATAGCATATTTGTACATGCACTATATCTGGGCACATGTAAAAATACATACCTTGGGCGTAATCCAGCTGCTGTTTTAGACATTTCTTTATTCCCCCACACAATGTGCTGGGACATGTAAGCCTGGCTTATTTATAGATGAGGATCACTTTTCAGAGGACCTGGGGGCAAACACTCCCCGAGTCCAGGACCTGGCAGCTCTAGCCTCGTGGGTGAGGTCTGTGGCTTCATGGGATTAGGTCTGAATTAGACGTTGGGAAGGATGGTCTGAACCCCACTGATTTGCTGAGAAACTTTGCTTGGAGCCACACTGAGACAACCGATCTCTCACCCCACCCATAGCACAAACTTCTTCAGACCCCGCATTCCCCACCCCACCACCAAATCACACCCAGGAGAGGTCTGTGTCATCCACACCAGAGCTCAGGAGTCTGACACTCTGGGGACTAGTTGTGTGACTTAGGTCAAGTGACTTCTGTCTCAGATCTCTCCTTTTAACATTTTAGACAGAATTTTCTACCATATCCATACCCACAAATCCTAAAGGATGTTCATTATGTTAAGTGAAAAAACTTTGTTTTGAGACTGAACAAAGAACCCAGTATGTACAATATATTCAAAAATTTAAAAATAATATTTACAAACACATAAGAAAAAAGTCCAGAAGGACAGACATGAAAACTATCAATGAGGGGACAGAGGCGCTGCTCAGGAGAGCCCATGGGAGGCCCTGGGTTCCACCCCAGCACCAAAAACAAACAGCTAACAATGGTTTTCTACAAGTGATAAGATAATGGATACTTTTTTCTACTTTTTTTCCCCCTGTATCGGAGATTGAATTCATTTAACTGCTCAGCCACATCCCCAGCCCGTTTTATTTTTTATTTTGAGAAAGGGTCTTGCTAAATTGCTTAGAATCTAGATAAATTGCTGAGGCTGACTTTGAACTTGCAATCCTCCTGCCTCAGCCTTCTGAGCCTTTTCTACCTCTTTGGTTCCATGAATTTTAAAATGCATCTGCTAAGAATAAAAATTAAAAGTAAATAGAGAAAAACTGAAAAATTAGAAATACCTTGAAGGATGATGGGAAGAAAAAAATAAGAAAACATGCAAAACGTAGCACAGTGCCTGGACCAAGGGAAGCTCTCATTAAGTGGAGCCTGTGCTGATGGTGTGGGGGGTGTCATTGCTCTCCCACCCTCTCGGGGGCTGTGAGGAGTAGGCTCTCGATTGGTTCTTGCTTGCCCAGCTCATCTGCCTGGAATTGATGTTCTACAAAGACACACTTTGGGAAACCATGATCTAAAATGAACCAGGCTGGGGATATGGCTCAAGTAGTAGCGTGCTCGCCTAGCACGCGTGAGGCACTAGGTTCGATCCTCAGCACCACATAAAGATAAAATAAAGATATTGTGTCCATCTAAAGCTAAAAAATAAATATAAAAAAATAAAATAAATGAACCCCCTTTTCTTTCCCATTTGTTTCATAGGCGGGGAAAACAAGGCTAGCAAGATTTGACAGGCTAAGGAGTGGTGGGCTCTAAGCCATCACTAAGAATCTCTTATAGCCTGACCTCTTACCCTTCTTCTGTAACTTTGCCCTCACAAATATCCTGTAGTTTTTCTACCCAGGAGTCTCTCCTGTACCTTCTACCACTACTGGAGAGTTTTTAATTCAGCCTCAGGGCCCTGAGTGAAAAACCAACATTCTGCCAACGTCTCACAGTGTGGCCTTGGACAGACCACAGCTCTTCTGGACCTCAGTCTCCTCAACAGAGCCACGGTCAGACTAATGTGCTCTGATGGATTCTTGTTGGCTTGGTGAGTAGCTTTCCTCCCAGGGAGCAAAAACTTCTTGTCTAACTTCTCTTTAAGACCAGCAGAGGGCTGAGGTTGTGACTCAGCAGTAGAGCGCTCACCTAGCACGTGTGAGGCACTGGGTTCGATTCTCAGCACCGCATACATATAAATAAGTAAATAAAATAAAGGTCCATCAGCAATTTAAAAATATATATTAAAAAAAAAAGGCCAGCAGAGCGCTAGGAGTTGGGAACTGGGACCACATTGGCACTAAGAATCCCAGTTCTGAGCCCATCTTGGAGTCCTGTCTGTCCTGCCCATGGGGACCCATTCCCACAGGGACCCATTCCCACAGGACACTTACCGAGGCTCCTCAGGCAATGTCACCTGGTCCTTCTCCCAAGTAATGACAGGGTCTGGCAGCCCTTGAATGTGGCACTCAAAGCGAGCTGTCCCATTCTCCTCTACCATCTGAGGCTCCGGGTGCAGAGAGAAGTCCTCGAGCACTGGAGATGAGGACAGTGAGACATGGGCAGAGACAGGACAGGAGCATGGGGGGGGGCACACCACAGTGAGCACAGCGAACACACACAGAGTCACGGAAATGCACAGCACAACAAATTCAGACGAGGGGAGATAGCTGGGGAGATAGCTGGACAGAGGCAGCCAATGGATAAAAAGTGGTGACTATTGGTCAGATGCTGCTGGCCGAATGAATTTCAAGGTCCCCTTGAAATGGCATCTCCATGGCATCACCATGATGGTCACACTACAGTAAGATGCACTCCTCTTTTGGCCCCCAAATTATTTGCTACTGAGTTGTGGTTCCTGAGCACCCAAGAGCAGGGTAAGAGGGCAACAGAGCTCCATACACGCTGCCCGCTGTGTGGGGGACTCCCAGAGGGGCACCATTGGGCCTGTGACCTCTCCCAAGCCTCTCGACAGGCTTTCTGGACGACAGCACAACTCCACGTTCAGAGGGCAAGAAAAGGAGGAACAGAGAAGTGGAGAAGAGGAGGGAAGGAAGACTGAACAGGGAGGGGTGACAATACCAGGAAGGGACATTGAGCAGGAAGAGAGGCAGGGGACAGGGGAGTGGGCCGGGGAGATAGGCATTTGTGCAAGTAACCAACTCAGATCCCACGTCCCACACTACAGGTTGCCTGGGCCTCAGCTCCAGCCCCCAGATGCAAGTACTTACTGGCAAGCTTGACCACAGCAGCCTGGCTGGCCACCACTCCGAGGGGACCATGGGCCAGGCAGGAATAGCTGCCTTCAATGACCCCCAAGGCCTCAGAGGCTGCCTCGTCACTGTCATCAGGTGCTAGTGGCTGGGACAGCCATAGGGAGCCATTGGGTAGTAGGTGCAGGTGATCAAGCTCTGGCAGGGCGTCTCCGTCCTTGCTCCACGTCACCCTGGTGGGGGGTCCAGCAGCAGCAGCCCCCAGACTGCAGTCCAGCACTACAGCTTGCTCTGGGCCCAAGATCACACGCAGCGGCCCCACGTCACAGCTCAGCTCTACAGTCGACTCCTGAGGCAACAGCAGCTCTCCTGCGCAGAGGAGGAGACACAGGGGCTATCAGCGTGGCTCTTCCCCACTCCCAGTCTCTGCTCCAGAGCCACCACCCAGGAGTTAGGTCCAACCACTAAGAAAGAGGTCTCCTGGGAAGACCTGGACCTGGACCCGGCTCTTCTCTTGCTCCCTGTGATTCTGGGAAAATGCTGCACTTCTCTGTGCCCAGCTTCCCGACTGTTTACCTTCTTCACCCACCAAAAGGTCCAGTTCACAGCAGCATCACACACAGTAGACAAATGCTCCCGCCCCATGAACAGGTACACCTATTACTCAGCCGGGAAAAGGAAGGAGGTACTGACGCTTGTGTTGATGTGGATGAACCTTGAAAACTTCATGCCACGTGAAAGACGCGAGTCACAAAATGCCACATGCTGCATGATCTCATTTCCATGAAATGCCCATAATAGGCAAATCCATAAAGACAGAGAGTAAAGTAATGGTTCCCATGGGCTGTGGGCAGAGAAGAATGGGGAGTGGCTGCTAATGAGCATGAGGTTTCTTTTGGGGGTAGTGAAAATGTTCTAGAACGAGATAGCTGCCAACACTGTACGACCTAGTCAATATGCTAAAAACCATGGACTTATACAATGTATATGGTGATTTTTGTGGTGTGTGATTTATACCTTGATTAAAACAAAACAACACAAAAACTTCTTCGTAGGGCTGCTGTGAGCATTAAATGAGATGGTGTGTGAGAAGAGTGCAGCACGGCCAGGCACAGAGTGGAACCCAGCAGTTCATGTTGACCACTACTACCCCACCAAAAATATGCCAAGGGCTAGAAAATTATTGTAGCCAGGAAATGTTTAAACTATATTCAGAGTACTTAAGTAAGTGAGTGAGAACATGCATGTGAATCCATATATATATTGAATAAACAACATAAAAATAAGTCCCAGTTGGTTTGTGGAGCCTTCTGGATAAAAGAAAGCCAGAATCCCCTTCTTCTCTACAACAGACAGGTGAGCAGCCCTGCTGGGAAAACTAAGTGCTCCCTGTCCATCCAGGTAGGGACGAGGCTCTAGCTAGACTCCAAGCAAGCCCACAGGAGGCTCCCGCAGCTCCTTCCAGGCCTCTTCAGCTCTGGAGGCTTCTTCCTGCGGCTAATGTCTGCAAGGACACACAGGAGGCTGGAGTCAAGACCTGGGTCTCCTGACCCAGGCCCCAGAAAAGCCTGCAGACCCCAACACTGCCCTTACCAAAGGGAAGAGGGAGGGAATAACGCAGGAAGGAAGTGCCTCCCCAGGGTCAAGGCAAAAACCACAAAAGGCAACTCAACCAACATTTCAGCAAGGCCCCCGTCACCATTATTCATAGAGAAGTGGTTGGTACCTTCCAGAAGGTTGACTCGCTGTCTTCCTGTCCCATAAGAATTCAAGATCCCTTCTTATCCTCTGGTCTGACTTTTCATTTCAGGACAGAATGCACGTCTGAGAGTAAACTGGAGGCACAGGTGAGGACCATCTCCCATACTCATTATAAGGCAGATTGGGACTGACAGTGCCACATGGGGGAGAAAGCATGATGGCCACAGAATCAGAAGACCATTAGTTCTAGACCCAGGTCTCTCACAGTCTACTGTGTGGCCTAAACACATGCACATTCGGTCTGTCTTTCAACACTTAGATCCTTATAGTATGTTTTCAGCCTCCCTTTCCACAACCTCCAAAGAGGAGCAAGGCCAAGGGGAGAAGAGGAGTCCCAACTGCCTGAGATAAGGGAACTAGGGCAGAATCCAGGGTCTGAAGGTCAAGAAGGTTCTATGCAAACGACTACCTCTCTTAATCCATCAGAGAGGTTCTGCTGGACATGTCCAGCTGCACAGCTGGCCTCGGGACTGGTGGGTGCAGGGAAGGAGAAGGCAGCACCTGCCCTTGCGCAGAGTTTGCATTCTAATTGAAGAAAGCAAACAGGCATTCAGAGCAGTCACGTGATGGTGGTGGCAAGACCACTGACCTTGGGGCAGAAGATAAAGATTACAGTCTTGCTGCACTACCTATCAGCTATGTGACAAGCCACTTAACCTCTCCGGGACTGTCTCCACGTGTGTAAAATGAAGATGACACTGAGAGCCTGTGAGAATTAAACGAGATGATATATTTCAGGGCTCCGGCCAGAGCCAACGGCCATCACTCCAGGAACAGGAGCTCATTCTTTAAGTGCACTTTCTCCGTTGTAAAGGTTGCAGGAATGCTGACTGCTGTACTCAACACTCCGATCTTTCTATCTCTAAGGCCCTGAATTTCCTGACTCAAACACGGGGTTGGAGGAAGGCGAGCCCGGGCTCTCAGCCCAGTGGCTTCAAAATGCCCTGTTCCAGCCGCTGAGCAGTTGGTTTGGGTTTCAGGGGAGAAAAAAGCCCCACAGGACATGAATCCCTGGGCCCTCGGGCAGCCTCCCCGCCCCCTAAAGTACATCCAGGGCTTGGAAAATCCCCTGCCGTGCTGAACAAACAATGTGAACAGTTGGGGCCCTGAGCAGCTGCTGGGTATGTCAGCAGCCTGGGCTCTGGCGGGCAGGACGGCGGCCAGAGGGGCTGGCGGCTGGCTGGGGAGCCCAGAGGAGGCTCCGATTCCCTTCCTGAATATTCATGGATCGGCAGATGTCTGGCTTCCCCGCCTCTGAGGAAGCCCAGCAAGGCAAAACAGGGAAACCAGCAGAGATGGAGATGCAGAGAACAGGGGGTCCTCCTCAGAGAGCAGCAGTGCTGTGCCAGGATCCCAAGATGACCCATTTTAGTGGAAATGCCTGTGAAATCTGAGGATCCTCATTCAACAAGTGGGGAACTTGAGGTCCAGAGATGTGTGAGGATGGTGTCTCATATCTCTGGGAGGCAAGAGTCTGGGTGAACTTCCTCTGACTTTTTTTTTTTTTTCTTTTTGGACACCATATATTGAGCTCAGGAACATTCAACCAATGAGCCACACATCCCCCATTTATTTAGAGACAGGGTCTCACTGAGTTGCTTAGCGCCTGCCCTTGCTTAGGCTAGTTGTGAACTATCCATCCTCCTGCCTCAGCCTCCTGGGCTGAGGGGGCTGAGGGGCTGGGATTACAGGTGTGTGCCACTGTGCCCAGCCTTTCTTTGACTTTCTGGAGATGAACCCAGCATTGCACCGACACTTGCTCCTGAGTAAGAGGTTTTTCTCTGCCTCAGTGCCCCACCTGACTTCTGTGCCTCAGACTGGTACTTTGGGGACTCCACCCACACTGCCAGCCTCTCTGTGAGGCTGCAGCCTGCTTTCCCCAATTGCAGTGTTTCTTGAGTCTCACATCAAAGGTTGATGGTCCCCTGACTATTTTTCCTCTTGCCTAAACAAACATGGGATGAGATGGGACAAACTTTGACTTTGGAGTTAGACTCCGGCTCTAGGTCCAGTTATTGGTTGCATGATCTTGGGTCAGTTTCTTTCCTCTATTCAGCTTCAGTTTCCTCAACTTAAAATGGGGAGTCTCCAAATTTCTCAAACATTTTCATCAAATTCTCCTAACAGCAGAGAAGGTACATATGAGGTGTCCTGTTTGCCTGAAATGTTTTTATTTTTAAACTTCTAGTACACTGTCCATTCTTTTCTACAAAGCAGCAACGTTTTGTTTTGGTTTGGTTTTTTCAGTACTAGGGATTGAACTCAGGGCATTCAACCACTGGGCCACATCCCCAGCTCTTTTTGTATGTATGTATGTATGTATGTATGTATTTATTTATTTATTTTTAAGTTGAAGATGGACACAATACTTTTATTTTATTTTATTTATTTTTATGTGTTGCTGAGAATCAAACCTGGTGCCTCACCCATGCTAGGCAAGTGCGGTACCACTGAGCTACAACCCCAGCCCTCTTTTTGTATTTTATTTAGAGACAGGGTCTCACTGAGTTGCTTAGGACCTTGATAATTGATGAGGCTGGCTTTGAACTAGAGATCCTCCTGCCTCAGGTTCCGGAGCTGCTGGGATTACAGGCGTGTGCCATCTCGCCCAGCTGCAATGTTAATATAAATGTGGTTCCTTCACCATCAAATCTTTGTTTTAAGGATAACCACATTGTAATTTATTTTTTTAATTTTGTATTGGTACATCATAGTTATATACAATACTGCATACAATCTTTTCATAAAAATGATGCTCTTTGGAGCAGACCTTGTTTGTCTAGCTACCTCTTTCCTGCCACCACCACCACCATTGCACTGCAGGGCAGACCCCTAAAGCCCCTCCCACAGGATTTTGAGCGGTCCCTCCCAGGCCTGGGTCTGACACACCATGCCTACCAGTGGATATTTGCTGGGGCCAGTTCTCTGCCTGGAAGGGGCCTCCCTCCCCCACAATCCCTTCTCCTTAATCTTTTCTGTGACACCTGGTGAGACCCAGAGTCTCGGCATTTGGGAACCCCAGAGCCATTTCTCGGTCTCTTTTTTTCTGACACATTATTTTACCCACTTACACTGATTTTATGAAGCTAGTTAGAACTCAGTCAGAAAGGAGATTCGCTGCCATGCCCAGGGCCAGCTCGGTGCCCTTTGGTGGGCTGAAGGGAGCCCAGGGTGAGTTCCAGCCTCCAGGGGAAGGGGGTGGGAGAGGGGAACAAAGCCAAGTCCCTCTCTCCATTAGGCCCAGAAATTGCCACAAACATCAGTTCCTTGTCACTTCTAAGTTTCAGGACCCAACAAATTTGCAGCTTGTTTTCCTCGGGGCAGTTCTCCAGGACGCCACCACTGCTCTCTCCTCCCAGGGGACACAAGTCAAGTTTCTTCCAGAGCTTGAGCCTCTCCCTTACCGCCCCCCGCCCTCCCCTCCCCGCACTAAGCCCCGCCCACCAACAGCTGGAAGGAGAGTTGGGGCGTTGCCTGGGACACAAGGAAGGCCTTGACCCTCCCTCCGGAGTGGAGAGGCTCAGCGTCAGCAGCAAACCACACCGGGCTTGGCCTGCCTACCTCCTGCTCCACTGAGACTCCCACCAGTCCCCCGCCATACATAGCAAACCACTTTCAGTTCCATGTGCCACAGGCGCTGTTCCCTTTCCCTGGAACCTGGTGTGACACCCTGTCTGATTTTGATACCTCTTCTTCCTCTGCCCCACAGAATGCTGGGCATCTGCATCACGGTAGTCATTGCTCTAGGATTTTTTTTTTTTTTGGTGGTGCTGGGGGTTGAACCTAGGGCCTTGTGCATGCGAGACAAGCACTCTACCAACTGAGCTACATCCCCAGCCCCTTGGTCTAGATTTTTGACTTGTCTTTTTCTCCAGCTAGGCAACAGACTCATGATTGCTTTCTAGCCAGCTGTGTACCTCTTTAGTGTCTAGAACAGAGCCTGACACATAGAAGGTGCTCAATACACATAACTTGAATGGATGGGTGGGCATGCAGAGTTACTCAAAAAGATGAGACGAAAAGCCCCTCATGCTTTTCCAAGCCTCAGTCTTCTTATCTATAAAAATAATAGCAACTCCCTTAGGGTTGGGGGTGATGCAAATAATACTTCTAGAGATTCCTGAGCATACCACACAACACCTACTAGACACCTAACAAAATGCTTCAAAAGCACACAGAACAGCAAATGCACACTGAAAGAAACCTTACCAGGGCTAGGAGTTCATTAGCTTCCCTGTTCTCCTGTTATATGGCTCAATGGTTAAAAATATCTTTCTCCTGCACCCACCTGTGTCTCCCAGTATGCTCTCTGCTCACTCATCAGAACTCCATCCTCCAAACTATGTGACAAGGTAATGAGCCCCTTATCAAATCATCCAGGAGTCTTGGGTCTGCACCTGAGAGAGAGATTATTGATCTTCCGCTTCCCTGACTCCAGGGATTCCACCATCCTCTAAATCCAAAGGATGCCTGAGCCCCAGCATTGAAGAAGCTGGCAGCTCTGCTGGCTCAGAAACAGCATGTGGGTCCTTCTTCCCCAACTTTTAGCTTCGGTCACCCACCTCTGACCAGGGTAGGGTCCTATCTCTCAGGGCCACTCTTACTCCTCCTGTTCTCCTGGAAACCGGGAGCCCCCAGGCCTGTCTAGCAATGACATCTGTTTTTCATCTGGAATTCTATGTCAAGACTGGTTGCTCTACCTCAGAGACACTGGAGGGAATCGAAAGAGTTTGAGGGGTGAGACAAGGAAAAGGGTGGATCCCAGATTGACTGCATATGGGGACAGGGCAAGCCTGAAGCTGATAACTTCTCATTTGGTGGAGAGAAGAGAGAAGTGCAAAGAGGGTGAACTTGAGTATGTTTTGTTCCAAATCCCTGGAAAGGGTGGCTGCTCTGGCCTTATAGTACAATGTCCAAGAGCCAGGAGACTGGTTCTAGCCCCAGTTCAGTCTCTAATTATGTAACTTTGGGAATTATTCCATTCTCATCTGTAAAATGGGTTTATGCTAAAAATTATTCCTAGGTCTCTTTCAGTGCTGATATTCTGTATGCTCTAATTGTGAGATCCCTTAACTTTAAAAGAAAAGACAGGAAATATTAATTTTCACATAAATGTGCTATTATCTAGGCGATGAAAGCGCTTATAGGATCAATGAAGGCTTCGATAACTTCTGGATAAGATTCACTATTAAGAGAAGTTCCCAATGTTTGACCTGACTCCTAACCTCAAAGATGGTGTTTAGAGAGGGCCACCCCAACTGACTGAGACTGGCCTCTGAGCCTAGAAATGGATGGGAGGGAAGGAGGTATTCTCAGGTGAAGAGAATGCTCCCATATCCTTGGGTCCTCCTGTTGTTATTCATATCCCAAAGTCTAACTTGGGTGGAAAGGGGAGTCCCACTTCTTTCATGTGGTGAAAAAGCCCAGCCTTCCATCACTGTCCCCAAGCAAGAGTTCCTTTCCTAAAAAATGTTTCTATGGTCTCCAATCCCTGACTCAAGGACAATGCTGACAAGGAGAGGGGCAGTCACTGTTATAATCCTGTCCCATGGTGGGGTGGCTGATCGGTCTATTATTTTTTATTTTCCTCTTCCTTACTCCCTACAAACTTAATCTATCCTCAGGTCCTCCTGATTCCATTTCCTTAATATCTCTAGGATCCAGTCACTCTGGCCACCCCAACTGCTACTTTGCAAGTTGCCACCATCCTTTCTTTTGGATTACTACTACAGCCTCCCAAGAAGCTGGAGCTTCCTGCCTCCAGGCCTGTCCAATCAATTCTCCACACTGGCTGGAGTGAGCTGATGCAAAGCTGAGCCCAGGATTCACCAGGGGCTTTCAGGCCAGAAACTGTGGCAGAGCTGATACTGCCCTTTGTGAGCTGAGTCTGGCTGCCCTCTTCAGCCTCCTCTCCAGATACTCCTGATCCCTGGCCCATCCCACTCCTACCTGCCTAACTCCCACAACTTGCATTCTCAACTTCAGCGGGATTTAGCTTCATTCAGTGATCTAAACTCAATCACCTCTGAGTATTTATTTGCACATGCAGTTCTCTGGAAAACTTTCTTGTCATCATTATCCTTGCACAGGATTGGCTCCCCCTCTGTTCAGTCTTATTATTCACCACTTTCTCCAGGAAGCCTTTCCTGACTTTCCCAGACTGGCTTAGGAGCCTCTTTTCTGCAAGGTATTTGTCAGTTGTCTCCCTCCACCCCACAACTGAAAACTCCCCACTAGGGACTTGGTCTGACTTTTTACTTACTATATTCTAGGCACATGCTAGCCTATAAGAATTGTTCAGTAAATATTGTGGAACGAATGAATGACTTTGGTCCAGATTAGGGTGGTTAATCAGAACTCTATAGACGTGTCCCCAGGCCTGTTGGGCTTTGCACACTCAAAGGAGACAAGCAGAGTAGATGTTGTACCAGGTCAGAGCGCAGGCAGCTTGGGCCCTCCCCGGCCTTGTGCACTCAGGAGCCAGGAGAGGCCAGGTCTCCAAAGGGAAGCTAAGCCCCTTGCCAGAGGCCCCAACGGTATTCCATAAAGCGTGGGTGCAATTCCCAACCCTGATCCCTCTTTGCTGGGTAACACTAAGTTCGTTCCTGGAGCTCTTGGAAAGGAAGGGCGGGAGAAGGGGCAAAACTGTTTTTTAATCCTCTGGGCTCCGGGAGGACAGAAGCCTCTCTGACACTTCCTGGCCGCTTTCACCTGACAGAACTCCGAGGGCCCCCAGCTTCCGCTGCCCGAGCCAAGGCGTCCAGCCCAGTCCACAGTCCAGGCTGGAAAGGGGCGTGTGTTTGTACGGAGAGAAGGGGTCCCAATAGTTCCTTGCACTTTCCCACACGCGGTTTTCCTGGAGATGGGCTTGGGGTTGGCCAGGCTGAGTGAGGCTCCTTCCCCCGCGACATCGCCCTCCCTGCCTCTCTCCCACGTGGCCTGGCTGAGTCTCTCTGGAAAGCCGCAGCAGCTGGAGAGAAATCCCCCTCCCCACCCCCACCGACAAGTCCCTCCCCGACTCTCCCCGGACACATCCTCAGCTCCCCCCTCCACAGGGAAGGCAAGAACTAGGCGAACAAAGCGGGCAGCCCATCCCCCTCCCAGCCCTACCACCTACCGTCCCGTGGGCCGCCCAACAGACGCACAACCCACCGAAAGCTAGAGGCTGTGGATAGAAGGAGCCCTGGCCACACACACTTGGCGGTTCCGTCACCCCCTCCCCAGCCCTCTCTCCAGCTTGGGCAACTGTGGCTTCTGGCCCTACCCCTACCTCGCCCTGGGTGGGGAACTGGAGGAGGCCTTGCTGACCTCGTCCACGCTTTCCTGATCGGCCCTTTGGGGGTGGGGCAGGCATGACACGCGTCCCATCCTGAGAGTGTTGGAAACGTCCATGAAAGCAACTGGTTTCCTGTCCCATCCCCCAATCCACTCCAGGTCACAGGTTTGGGGGAGCAAGACCTCCACCCCACCCCCAACTGGCCCTAGGGACCACACCCACTGGGCAAAGTTGAGTGTTTTGTTACCGTCTTCCTCAGTCAATCTGGAATCTACTGCTGTCCCCCCAAACACGGACAAGGACACTCCCCAAAAGCCAAGGCCAAAATATTAGCTCAGCCCCATAAACACAGTTACACACGCACTCGACACAAATGGAGGTGCACGCACACACTCCCACTCCCCTCCTCTTTCTCACACACCTTCAGCCCGGAGACACATGCGGGCACAGCAGAGCATGCCCTGAGCGAGCCACCGACACCACAGCCGCTAGCGCCACGGATGCCGCGCTGCGACCATGGCACGCACTGCGGACACGTACACCCGTAGGACACCCCTCAGTCACACACACACACACACACACACACACACACAACTCCAGACTCTGCGAACCAAGGACACACACCCCCTGCGGACAAGAACGCTCCTCAAACGACCCCCGGCCGCGTCCCGCAGTCCCCACGCGTAGGCATAACAGGCACAAGGACTCGCGACCACGGCCCCAGCACTCACTCGGACCGGGCACGCACGCCAGCCNCGCCCGCCCCTCCATCGCCATCTTGGGCGAGCGGCCCGGGCGGGGGCGCCCCGTGAGTGCAGCCGCCGGAGCCCCACTGGGACCCTGCGCTGCGCGGGATCGCTGCTCTGGCAGGGTCTGGGCTCCAGTGCCTCGCCTTCTCCCGGTCTCCTCGGGCCCCTCTGAGACCGCTTGTTTGGGGGTCTGTTTATCTCTTAGTCTCCCTGCCTCTGGGTCTCCGGGTCTCTGCCTCGGTGTCTCCATTTCTTTTCCCTATCACTGCCTCAGGGTCTCCTTCATCTCTGTTCCAGTCTCAATGGAGGCAGATGCAAGACCTTAGTCTCAGTCTAGATGGCCCTCTTTTGCCACCGAGCTCTGTCCATTCCCTTCCAGCTTAGGTCCTGGCCTGAATCCTGTTTCACTTCTTCACATGCCGCATCAACAGACCCACTGAGGACAGACAGTACTATATTCAGACTTCACTTCAACCGTGGGAGGAACGAGGAATTTTGCTTGCTCCCATTTTACATACCGTGGAACTGAGGTTTGGGCATGTGAAGTGAGTTTCTGAAGAACAGGAGATCAGGAAACAGCAGATGCAAGACCTGAGTCCAGGAGATCATCATCTCCAATTCCTTTCTCTGTATCTGCTGTCTAGCATTTATTGAGCTACCCTTTCTCCCATTCTTCACCTGTGCTTTGTCTAAATGGCATACCCAGATTAGTTGCCCCAGTATCCCACAGATATTTTTTATTCTAGAACTAGGGATTCAGTCTTCAGGCAGGGTAGAGAGAGGCGTACAGATTAAAAGATCTCTTTAAGGTCCCTCTCAACACAAAGATGCCATAGTTCTTCCATTCCCTGTGTCTCCCAGTGTTCTGTGACTTACATCCATCTTGTCTCTGTACCCATTTATTGTCAGTTAACCATTATCATGCCTGTACTTTGCAAATCTAAAGGAATCTGATATTTATTCATTCACTGACAGGCCTCATTTTTTCTGGACTCCTCAGCAGCATTTGATCTGGTGGATCACTCACTGATCCTTGGAACACTTGCTTCCTTAGAGATCTCATCTGGTCTTCAAGGCTTTGAAGAGCATCTTTATGCTGGTGATGCTCAAATGTATACCTCCAGCCTGGACCATCTCCTCTGAAGCCCAGATTTGGGTACTTAGGTACTTGCTCAAAGTTCCATTTGTCCTCTGGTTACATCCTGATCTTCCCATCAATCCTACTCCTCCCATAGTCTTCATTTCAACTTCTAGCAGCTCCATACTTCTATTGCTCAGGTAAAAAAATGTAGAATCTTTGATTTCCCACTACTCTCTGATTCTACCACTTTGCTCCAAGCACCCTCCCCTATCACGTCATTACAGTAGCCTCCTCATGGCCTCATTTCTGCCTTTGCCCCCCTTTAGTCAATATAGCAGCCAGGGTGGCTCTGTTAAGATGAGATCAGGTCATATCTTTGCTCATGGTTCCTATCTCAGAGCAAAAGCCAAAGTCCTTCTTACCACCCACAGGCCTGTCTGATCTGGAGACTTGTTTTTCCTCTCTATCCTCGTTTTCTATACTGTCCCCTTTGCTCCCCACCTCTCTGGTCATAACAACCCCTGTGTGGAACTGGATCATATGTTGCGCCCCTCTCCAGACCTTTGCCCAGCCAGTGCAAATCTGGAGGTCTGTGCCTCGTCCTAAGATTTCCAGGCTTCCTCCAACCTCCCCTGCTATCTATCCCTGTCCCTCTTCCCTGCTCTATTCTTGTCTGCAACACTCATTACTTTCTAACAGATTCTCATTCTATTTCTTTTCTTCTCTTTTTTGTTTGTTTGTTTGTTTGTTTTGCAGCTCTGGGGATTGAGCCCAGGTCCTCATGAATGCTAGGCAAGCACTTTAAGGTTGAGGTACACCCCCAGCCCTACTTATTTATAGCCTGTCCCACCTCCAATGTGAGCTTCATGAGGACAAGATTTTTTCCCCCAAATCCTGAGAATTGAATCTGGGGGTGCTATGGTACTCAACTATCAAGGTACATCCACAGCCCTTTTTATATTTTAGATACAAGGTCTCGCTAGGTTGTTCAGGATGGCCTTGTGCTTGTGATCCTCCTGTTTTCACCTCTGAAGTGACTGGGATACAGGGGTACTCTACATACCCAGCAAGGACAGGGATTTTTACTAGCTAGGTTCACTGCTAAAATCCAAGGATCTAGCACAATAGCCAGCACTGTGTAGGTGCCAGGGGCCAGGGTAAAAAGTTACTTTCTACAGGATCAATAGGGTCCTAAGTGATATGGGGTGGCAAGGAGGATGGAAGCAAGAAGGGAGAGTAAATGTGTGTGGGGCCTGGCGACATTAAGTCTGAGGAAGAAGGCTTCAATCAACAGAACTGTTGATTGTTGTGGATTTTTGAACTGGGTTTTGACAAGTTAAGGAGATAGAACTGACGGGTATGGCAGCAGAAGCACCCTCTGCAGAGGCTCTGTTCTGTGAGAGAAGAGGAAGTGTTCCAGAAGTGGCAGATCCAATTATTGACTCCACAGAGACTCACAGAGCTATCATGGGTCAGGCCCTGCTCTGGGCTCTGGGAACACAGTGATAAGTAAGAGGGCTCATGCCAGCATGGCACTTAGGCTAGCAAGGGAGGCAGGCAAGTAGACAATTATAATACCAGGTGAGGTAGGCCATGATGGGGACAGGGAGGCAGAGCACTCAGGCCAGACTTGGGGAGAGGCAGGGAAGGGTTTCCAAGGAAATTCTAAGCAGAGTATAGGAGATGTGCACTGGGCAGGAAAGCAGGGGCAGGAGATGAAGCCAGGGAGGTGGGGCCAGATGGGCAGGTCTTATATGTCCTCCAGAAAGCAGCTGATGATTTAACTGTCACCATAGAAAGAATTCCACAAGCCATACAAAAATCAAATTAAAGCCAGATGCGGTGGCATGGAAGACTGAGGCAGGAGGATCCAGAGTTCAAAGCCAGCCTCAGCAAAAGCAAGGCACTAAGGAACTCAGTGAGACCCTGTCTCTAAATAAAATACAAAATAGGACTGGGGATGTGGCTCAGCGGTCGAGTGCCCCTGAGTTTAATCTTAGGTATCCCCCCCCACCAAAAAAAAATTAATTTCATATATCAGCATTTGGTTGGGGGTGTAGCTCAGTGGTATAGTGTGTGCTTAGCATGTGCAAGGGCCTAGGTTCAATCTTCAGCACTAAGAAAAAAAATTTTTTTCTTTCCCTTTAGCAACAGGCTCTTGGGGGAAGACTATGTGAGTGTGAGATGAGGGGAGAGAGTGACAGGCTCAGGCCAAGCAAACTCAGTATAAAGAATAAGAGCCATGGTTCTTGACCTGTGTCTATTACAGGCTTACTGTGTGACCTTGGGGAACTTCCATTCTCTCACTGGGCTTTGTCTCTGAGAAAATTAAAAGGGCTGGATATGTGGTACATTTCTAACCAGAGGTTCCAAAAAGTTCACATCATTAAAAGTGGATATGGAACCTGATTTATTTCTTTAATCAATCAATCAATCAATCATTCAAATATTCTACTGTTTTCTCTTTTCAAATGGTACCATGGAAAGCTTCCAAGTGAGTGTGGCGTGTTTCTGGGTAGCGATCATGGAAGGATTGCAGAACACATCCAGATGAACACCATTAGGATTTCCATGAACTTTTTTTTTTTAATCATTCAACAATTAAATTTTTGTCAATCTTAATTACATTTTGTTTAATTTATAGCCATGTTGGACCATGAGGAGGACATGATAGGAGATATGAGGAACACCAAGAGCTAATCTGATGCTGAGGAAAAAAAATGATAATTTTGCACACTTACTTCAGGCTGATCCTTATCAGAAAAGAATGTTATAGTTTTTTTTTCAGTACCACTGAATTATATCCATAGCCTATTAATTTACTTATTCATTTATTTATTTCACTACTAGAGACTGAACCTAGGGGTGCTTTACCACTGAGCTACATCCCCATCCCCTGTCCTTTTTTATTTTGAAGCAGTGTCCACTAAGTTGCCCAGGCAACTTGAAGATTTCCTGCCTCAGGCTCCTGAGTTGCTGGGATTACAGGCATGTGCCATGGTGCCTGGTATGTTATAATCTTCTAATCAAGAGGCATCAGTCAAGCTGGGGATGTAGCTCAATGGTAGAGCCTAGCACGTATAAGGTTGCGTAGCACGCATAAGGCACTGTGTTTGAGCCTTAGCACCACATTAAAAATAAATAAATGAAAACAAAGGTATTGTGTCCATCTACAACTAAAGAAAAAATATTAAAAAAAAAAAAAAAAAGCCAGCCAGGCACAGTGGCACAAACCTGTAATCCTAGCATCTTGGGAGGCTGAGGCAGGAGGATCACGAGTTCAAAGCCAGCCTCAGCAAAAGAGAGGCACTAAGCAATTGGCCTCCCTTTGACGTAGCCTGACCTTAGTGACTTATTTCTAAAGAATAGTGTGTGATAGAAGTGGACTTTGTGGTTTCTGAGGTTCATCATAAAAGGGGATGAAGCGGGTTGGGGTTATAGCTCAGGGGTAGAGTGCTTGCCTCACACATGTGAGGCACTGGGTTCAATCCTCAGCACCACATAAAAAAATAAAGTAAATATTAAAAAAAAAAAAAGCGGGTGAGGATGAAGCTCCTGCTTGGTGCTCTCTCCAAGACTAGCACCTTTGGCCCTCTGAGCCACTGTGTAGGAAGTCCAGTCACCTTACAGCCACCATGCTCCAGAAACCTTGTGTGGGGGGGATCCCATGGAGATAGCCATGTTAGCTGTCCCCACCCCCTGCAGTTTGAATCTGTCCAGTTCAGGAGCCAAACATGTAAGTGAGGAGGGCTTCCCCAGTGCCTCAGTGCCAGAGACACCCCACCCCAACCTGCCGAGCTAATCTCCAGCCTGTGAAGGATAGCAGTGGTAACAAATGACTGCTGTAGATTTGCACCAATAAGTTTGTTATTAGTAACGGAAAACCAGAGCAGTTGATGAAATCTTTATGGGCTGGGTTCACTGTTAGAACCAGGAAGATAAAAGATAATTATCTTCACTCTCTGACCATCTGAGCCAATGGGTTAGGTCTCATCCTGGGATTCCTTTCCATACCTTTCTCATTAAGTCCCTAACCAATTTGTAAAATTACGAGATTTTAAAATTTTCACCTGGGGCTGGGGATGTGGCTCAAGTGGTAGCACGCTAGCCTGCCATGCGCGGGGTGCTGGGTTTGATCCTCAGCACCACATAAAAGTAAAATAAAGATATTGTGTCCACCTAAAACTAAAAAATAAATATTAAAAAAATTGTCTCCTTAGTGCATTTTTGTTTTTCCCAATTGTCTGCATTAAATACATAATAATATTAATACATACATTAAATTTTGTAAGCAGAAATAGTAAATAAAACTTAGAGGAAATAATATGTACAGTCTTCAGTTTGAGATGATGAAAAGTTTCTGGAGAGAGTGTTGATAGTTACACAAATTTGTGAATGTACTTAATGTTACTGAACTGTACACTTAAAAATGGCTAAAATGGGAATATATATATATATTCATTCCCCACCCCAGGAGTGCCTAACTACGGAGCCAAAACCTCAACCCTATTTTTGTATTTTATTTAGAGATAGGTCTCACTAAGTTGCTGAGGCTGGCTTTGAATTTGTAATCCTCCTGTCTCAGCCTCCCAAGCTGTTGGGGTTACAGTATGTATGTATATTTTACCACAGTTAAAAAACACAAGAGCTGAGATTGTGGCTCAGCAGTAGAGTGCTCACCTAGCACGAATGGGACCCGGGTTCGATTCTCAGCACCACATAAAAGTAAAGGCATTGTGTTGTGTCCATCTACACCTAAAAAATAAAAATTAAAATAAAAAAAAAAACACATACAATCAGGGGCTGGGGTTGTGGCTCAGTGGTAGAGCACTCCTCTAGCATATGCAAGGTGCTGGGTTCAATCCTCAGCACTACATAAAAAATAAATAAATAAAATAAAGGTATTGTGTCCAACTACAACTAAAAAAATATATGTTAAAAAAAAACACATACAATCACTTAAAACTCAAGTTTGCACTGATCTGTCTATACCACTCAACAGGCACTAGATTATTTGTCACAGTGATTTTGTCCTTTGTGTAATTCATGTCTCAGTGTTGCATCTCAGACAATACCAGAAGGTCCTTGGGGGCAGAAAGTGGTATTCTATAGGTGGACATACCCACAGAACACTCATAAACCAACTGCCTGGAAATCAGAGCACATTTTCCTAAAGAATCAACACACTAAACAATGCTATGCTCAGACTAGCCACTCAAAACCTACTTAGCTCATTCAATATCCAAAATTTTATATGTTGTCAATGAAAATATACTGCAGAAAAACATTGCAAATACTAGCAATTAAGCATACATTGATGGAAACTTTAAAGAGTTTGGGCTTGAATCAATAATAAATATATAAACTAGAGAAAGATTATTATCAAGGTAAAACAAAGACTGAGCATAGTGGTGCACACCTATAATCTCAGCAACTTGAGAGGCTGAGGAAGCAGAATTGCAAGTCCAAGGCCAGACTGGGCAACTTAGTGAGATCCTGCCTCAAATCAAAATGAAAAGGGCTTGGGTGTAGCTCAGTGGCAGAGTGCCCCTGTGATCAATTTCCAGTACCCCCTACCCCCAAATATAAAGAGTTCAGTTTATTACATGGATTCCTCTCCAAGTAAATTTGTATGGTCATAATGATGTGAACATTGACTATTATCTAAGTAAAATTACACTAGAGGGTCTGGAGTTGCGGGGTTGTGTTGTGAGGCGCTGGTTTTGATCCTCAACACCACATAAAAATAAATAAATGAAGTAAAAGTATTGTGTCCATCTACAACTAAAAAAAATATTTAAAAAAATTACACTAGAACTATACTGAAAGGATCAGGGTACGGGAAGTGTGGTAGTGCTTAGTGGAAATGGGGGTAACACATAAATTCTAATCTTTCATAGTAGGCCATAGATAATGCATTGAAACTGAACAAGATCAGAGTAACAATATAATCATGGTATTTAGAGATTGGTTATAGAACTTAACTCTATTTGCCCATAGAACCATGATAAAATCAAAACATTTATATATATATATATATATATATATATATATATATATGGCTGAGAGATGACACAGGCCTCTACACTGCTCAGGCAGTTGCTGTCTTGCCCCATGCTGCCACCAGTCCCTTCTGCTTTCCAGGCAGATACTGCTCTGTTCAGCCTGTTTCTGGCACCATCTTGATTGTTCCCATCAACAGCTTGCTGCTGCCTGGAACCCCTGCTCCTAAAGGCCACCTCTGTGCAAAGCCACGTTGCCCCAGCAAGACTAGGATTCAGATGGCTCCTTTTTGGTCCCCCTTTATGAGGCCCTGCACATCCAGCACAAGAGGCTGAGATCTGCTCTCCCCTGGATCTCGGACCCTCAACCTGCAGCTGGACATACTGACCATGGCCACACAGAAGCACCTTCAGCAGAACTGAAGGGTCAGTGACACTAGTCACTTTGTCCATTCTTTTGGAAGCTGCATCCCCTCTGGCTCCTAGAAGCTGGGTCCTCCCATGAACCTGTCCTACCCAGCAGCCCTTTTCTCATCAAAGTACTGCCCCACAACCTGTCCCCTCTGGCTCAAACTAAGCCTCCTGAGGTGAAGCAAGCAGAAGAGCTGGGGGCGGGTGCACACCCCCCTTGACTCCCCCCTGCAAGGCCCTTCCCACTCCATCCCCAGCACTTCCACCTTTTCCCACCATCCTCTTCTTTCTCTCTCCTTGTCTGTATGTAAAGTATTATATTCTCCTGAAATGACTTCCTCCCACCTGGGGAAACCTGCCCTTTAATGCCTAATCCAAATATCTCTTCCTTTGTTCAGCCTTCTCTGATCAACCTCTTTTCTACTGCCCAGAGAACTAATGTTTGTTGAGTACTCTGGGTCAGACGCCAGGAGCTTTGCATGTGTTTTCTCATATCAAACCCACAGTAACTCCATGAATTAACTCTATGCTACAGAGAAGGCAGCTAAAGCACTTGCCCAAGATCACACGATAGATAAAGATTCAGTGGGAGACAGGATGGCAAGTTCTCTGGGTCAATGCCCACACTAATTTCTGTCCTGCTCTGCCTCCTGGGGGCTCAAACAGCAGTCAACACAACTCTCTTTGTACTGATCCCCTTGTTTATACATCCATCTCTACTTCTAGATGCAGAGCCCTTTGAAAGCAAAGAAGGTATCTGTCTTCTCTGACATTCCCCAGATACCTGGGTCTCTCAGCATGAGCCAGGCTTATGACAGCTGCTCAATTCGTGTGGCTTGCTTATGGATGAGTGAAACCAGGATTAGCATTCCCCCTTTTTTTTTTTTTTTTGCACTGTGACTGTGGGCAAGGTATACAATCTCTCTGAGCTTAATTTCTTTCTCTGAAAAAGAAAAATAAGGGGCTGGGGTTGTGGCTCAGAGGTAGAGTGCTCGTTGAGCATGTGTGAGGCACTGAGTTCAATCCTCAGCACCACATAGAAATAAAATAAAGGTATAGCATCAACCTATAACTAAAATAAATAAATATTTAAAAAAAAAAGAAAAGGGGAGTGGAATAATACTATGCCTCATTGATATCCCTATTGTGTTGTGAAGGTCAAATTGAACAGGATGAAGCAGTGAGGAAACCTCTCTAAGTGGTTGGGCATTTGGTATACAAATGTTAGCAGTTAGTACTCAGAGGGGATATATCACTTGCTCACAGGTCAAGCATGTTATCACTACCAAAGGCCTGATGCTTGATGATACCTCTATTCAAAGCAAAATGTAATACAGGAAGGTCAGTGCCTGGGTCAGCAGGTGGGAAACAGCTGAGGCCAAGACCAAGTCTGGGCACCCCCATGGGAGACTTCTATACCCACCCTTGCGCATGGCCCAGAACCTGCTGTTCTCCCAAGGTCCCTGAGGCTGAGTCATGTTCCTTTCCTCTGCCAGTATATCTTCTCCCAGGGATTGGGCCTGATAGCTCAGGTCCTGGAGAGCAGACTCGCTCACTGGCAGCCATGGAGAGGTGGGATCAGGTCAGCAGCAGGAGTGCCAACTTCAACCTTATAAATCATTTCTCAAGGCCCATCCCATGCCAGGCCTGTACTCAGCACTCTGGCCTCAGCAACTCTCTGAACGTATTAAATCCCCATATCAGGGCTGAGATTGTGGCTCAGTGGTGGAGGGCTTGCTTGGCATGTGTGAGGCACTGGGTTCAATTCTCAGCACCACATAAAAATAAATAAATAAAGTATATAATTTGATATATGTATGTATGTGTGTGTGTGTGTGTGTGTATATATACACACCCAACCATGTTAGAGTCTAGGAAACCCAGTTAGGGAAGCAGAGGGTTTGCTTAAGATCAAAACTTCTGGATTTGAATACAGTTCTATCACTTTCCAAATTCCCTTTTCTTTCCCACACTCCTCCTTCTCTCTTGGGTAAGTTTAGGGAGACTCATATCCAAGATCCACCCACTACATGCTTTTTGGGCTCTGTCCCTGATGGAACTTAGATTTCAGGCAAATACCATATTTCTTTGATTCTAAGATATTAATTTGTGTGTGTGCGTGTACATGCGCACACGCAGATTGAACCCAGGCCTTTGTGTGTGCTAGGCAAGTACATTCCAGGCCTTAATTCATATATTTTCTTTCTGTCTTCCTTCTTAGATTGAGAATTGAACCCAGGGCCTCACACATATTAGGCAAGTGCTTTACCACTGAGCTATACTCCTGGCCCAGACTTGGGTTCTTGAAATATAAATTTAAGAAAACAATTAGCCAAGACAGTTGTCCCTACTTATCTCCAGGAATCCCACCACTACCACCACTGCTATCCTCATTAGAAAAACACCCTGCAGAAGTAGCCTAGTTATTTTAGCATTCTCTTCACAGGTGCAGTTCTTTGTAGGAAAGTTCTCTGGCCAAGATGGTTCTGAAAACCACATAGCTCTTGTGTAAAATGAGCTGTCCATGTTGGCTTAGTTAATGAGCATGTGTATAGTTGCAGTTGCATTCCTTAGCATGTATACAAACACTTCCAGGCAAGCAGTTTATCACTGAACTACATTGCCAGCCCTTTTTATTTTTATTTTGAGACAGGGTCTTGCTAAATTGTACAGGCTGACCTTGAACTTGGGGTACTCCTGGCTCAGCCTTTCATGTAGCTGGTGTTACAGGCATGTGCCACTGTTCCTGGTTGTGTAGATTCTCTTTTAATCAACCAATATGACTATGGTGTAACCAGTTCCCATCTCGGCCTCAGCTTCTCATCTGTAAAGCAAAGCAGTTGATTAGATGATTTCCAAGAATCAGTTCTGGCTTTAACATTTTGTGAATAAGATCTTCTATTACTTTCTACCTCAAAGACTCTCCACTCTGGCTGTATACTAGGATCTCTCAGGGAGCTTATAAAAAAAAAAAGTAAAAAGATGGTAAGGACCCCTCCTCCCTGTTTTGTTATAATTGATCCTTAGAGGGACTCATACATTAGTGTTTTCAAAAGCTCTCTGGGCAATTGCAATATCAATCAGGGTGGTGAGGCACTACTTTTATAAACCTATTGCCTCAATGGGAGATAAAGAATAGATATTCCAGGGCCTGGGGTTGTGGCTCAGTGGTAGAGGGCTTTCCTAGCATGTGTGAGGTACTGGGTTCAATCCTCAGCAAGTACCACATAAATAAAATAGTTATTGTGTTGATATGCAACTAAAAATATTTTGAAAGATAAATAAAAATTCTAATGATCTTTTTCCTCTTCCACGGTTCTATTTAAAAAAATATGTATATATTTCTTTAGTTGTAGATGGACACAATACCTTTTTGTTTATTTTTATGTGATGCTGGGATCGAGCTCAATGCCTCATGCATGCTAGGCAAGTGCTCTACCACTGAGCCACAACCCCAGCCCCATGGTGTCCATTTTTATGCAAATATTATGCTGTTTTTTTTTTGTAACTGTGGCTCTGTAGTATGTCTTGAAATCAGGTATAGTGATACTTCCAGCGTTGTTCTTTTTGATCAAAGCTGCTTTGGCTGTTGGGGTTTTTCATGTTTCATATGAATTTTAGATTTATTCATTCCAGTTCTAAAAAGAATGTCTTTTATTTATTTATTTATTTTTTATTGGGGATTGAACCCAGGGGCACTCTACCACTGAGCTACTGAGGTACAACCCAGCCCTATTTATTTTATTTCGAGACAGGATCTTGCTAAATTGCACAGGCTGACTTTGAACTTGGGATCCTCCTGCCTCAGCTTCCAGGGTTCCTGGGGTTATAGGTACACCACACAGTATTTTATTTTTTTGTAGCTATTGTGAATAGGTTTGCTCTCATGATTTCTTTCTCATCTCATGATTGATGTTTTAAAATGCTGTCAATTTTTGTTATGCTGATTTTGTATCTTTCAACATTACTGAATTCTCTTATCAGTTCTAATAATGTTTTGGTGGAGTTTCTAGGTTTTTCAATGTATAGTACCCTAACTGCAAATGCATAATTTGACTTTTCTCCTATTTGTATGCCTTTTCTTTCTGTTGCCTAATTGCTCTGGCTAAAACTTCTAGTACTATGTTGAATTAAGAGTGGTCAGAGTGGACACCCTTATCTTGCTCCAGATGTTAGAGAAAATGCTCTCAGCTTCTTCCCTTTCAGTATGATATTGCTGGTGGGTCTGTCACACTGAGGTGTGATCCTTCTATACATGATTTGTTCAGGGATTTTTGTCATGAAGGAACCTAAGATTTTATCAATTTCTTTTTCCTGCAACTATGGAGATGATCATATGATTTTGATAATTCATTCTGTTGATGCAATGTAATACATTATTGATTTGTGTATGATGAACTAACCTTGCATCCCTGGGATAAATCCAACTTGATCCTGGTGAATTTTTTTTTTTTAATGGTGCTGGGGATTGAACCCAGGGCCTTGTGCATGCAAGGCAAGCACTCTAACAACTTAGCTATATCCCCAGCCCATGAATGGTCTTTTTGATGTGTTGTTGGATTCTACTTGCAAGTATTTTGTTCAGAATTTTTCAGAACTCATGTTCATCAGGGATTTTGGTCTATAGTTTCTTTTTATGTGTGTGAACAGGAACAGAGTTCCCAGAAATAAACTCAGACATTTACAGTAAATTGATTCTTAGCACAGGCAACAAAAACATACATTGGGTCAGGCATGGTGGTGCACACCTGTAATCCCAGCATCTCCGGAGGCTGAGGCAAGAGGATCACGAGTTCAAAGTTAGCTTCAGCAAAAGCGAGGTCGTAAGCAACTCAGTGAGACCCTGTCTCTAAATAAAATACAAAATAGGGCTGGTTATATGGCTCAGAATTCCTGAGTTCAATCCCTGTTACCAAAAACAAAAACAAAAACAAAACAAAACAAAACCAAAAACCAATCAAACAAACAAAAAACATACATTGGAGAAAGGACAGCCTCTTCAATAAATGGTGCTGAAAAAAAAAAAAAATGGATATCCACATTCAGGCGACTGAATTTTGAGCTCTCTTACCCTGTACAAAAACCAACTCAAAAAATGAAACAAAGACTGAAAAAAATAAGATTTGAAATTATAAAACTACTAGAGGAAAAAATGGGAGAAGCAGTTCAAGATATTGACATAGGCAATAACTTCTGGATATTATCCCAAAAGCACTGGAAATCAAAGCAAAAATAGACAAATAGAATTATATCAAAAACAGCAGAGGGCTGGGGATGTGGCTCAAGCGGTAGCGCGCTTGCCTGGCATACGTGCGGCCCGGGTTCGATCCTCAGCACCACATACAAAGATGTTGTGTCCGCCGAAAACTAAGAAATAAATATTAAAAATTCTCTCTCTCTTTAAAAAACAAACAAACAAAAAAAAACCAACCAAACAAAAAAACCAGCAGAATACAACTGACACTAGGATTGCTGTATGTATACACATGGATTGTAAAACCAATGTGATCCTGCAATCTGGACACGTTGAAAAATGAGAATTCATACCCTATTTGAATCAAATGTATGATATGTCAAGATCATTGTATTGTCTTGAGCAACTAATAAAAAAAGAATTATATCAAACTAAAATGTTTCTGCATAGGAAACAGTAAAGAGACAACCTACAGAATGGTAGAAAATATTTGCCAAGTATTCATTGGACAAAGTTTAGTATTAAGAATATCTAAGGAGAGGCTGGAGATGTGGCTCAAGCAGTAGCGCGCTCACCTGGCATGCATGCGGCCTGGGTTCGATCCTCAGCACCACATACAAATAAAGATGTTGTGTCCGCCGAAAACTAAAAAATAAATAATAAAAAATTCTCTCTTTCTTTAAAAAAAAAAAAAGAATATCTAAGGAACTCAAAAATAAAAAGTATAGACACTCTCTTAGTACATGAAAAATTATATTAATAAGTTTATTTTCTCATTTTTAATGCCACAATATTCCCGTTTTGCAGATATTCCTATGTATTAACTACTTGGTTACTTCAGTACTTCAGGCAAATAATATAGTTCCTCACAAATTAAAATGTTAACAAAAAAAAAAAAAAGAGAGAGGCGTAGAAATGTAGCTCAATGGTAGAGTACTCCCAAATTTAATCTCAGAACCAACCAACCAACCAACAAACAAAAAACCAACGAATACATGGAAAAAAAATGCTCAATATCAGTTATTTGGGAAATGCAAATCAAAATTACAATAAAATGTCACTTGTTAGAATTGCTATTATTAAAAAAGTACTGATGGCAAGGATGTGGAGAAAAAAGAAGTATCATGGGAATGTAAATTAGTGTAACAATTATGGAGAACAGTTGGAGGTTCCTTAAGAAACTAAAAATATACCACTATATGATCCAGCTATTCCACTTCTGGATATATATCCAAAGGAAGTAAGATTACTATACCAAATAAGTGTATACCTATTATTGCTGTACTATTCACAATAATTATGAAATCAGCCTAGGTGCCCACCAACAGATGAATGGATAAAGAAAACGAGATATGTGTGTGTGTGTGTGTGTGTGTGTATGTATGTATATATAGTGTATGTATATATAGTTTTATCTGTGGATTATTTAAGGTGTTAATTTTATTTATTTTTAAATATTTATTTTTTAGTTGTACCTGGATACAAATCTTTATTTTTATGTGGTGCTGAGGATCAAATCCAGGGCCTCTCATGTGCTAGGCGAGCCACTCTACTGCTGAGCCAGAATCCCAGCCCTAAGGTGTTAATTTTATATTACATGTGAAATCTAGTTGTGCCTATTGAAATTAATATATATGTATATATAATATACATATACATTATATATATATACACATTATATATATAATATCTATGGGTTTTCGTTAATTTATGTATTTCTATCCTTAAATGTGTGTGTGTGTGTATATATATATATATATATATATATATATATACCTCACCCTGTGTGTGTATACATACACACACATATACAATGGAATATTATTCAGAAATATCATTTGCAGCAAAATGGATGGGATCAGAGTTCATTATTAATTGAAATAAGCCAGACCCAGAAGGACAAATGCATGTTCTCTCTCATATGTGGGATAGGGAGAAGAGAAGTTGACCTGAATGGAGATTAGAGATTACTAGAGACTATGAAGAGGAGAAGGAAATCAATGAAGGCTGGACGATATCAGTGCATGATGTATGCATGTTTTGAAATAACACACTGAGCTCCATTAATATGTACAATTAATAGGTGGGTCTAGCACACATGTTTGTAACTGCAGCTACTTGGGAGGCTGAGGTAGGAGGATTCCCAGTTCCAGGCCAGTCTAGGCAACTTAGTGAGATCCTGTCTCAAAATAAAATGCAAAAGGACCAGGGAAGCATCTCAGTGGTAGAACAGGAAAAAAGAAAAAAGAAAAAAAAAAAAACTTTAAAGGAGTCTTGTGAAGCTGGTTGGCTCATTTTATTCTTCACTGAAACCAATATTGGACAGTAGATAAAAGACTTTCTCCATTTGCTGAGTTACAGTAAACTTTCTCATGTTGTAATTGGGATGAAGTGTGCAATTTATAGCAACAGCTAGATTGAAGGGTGGGGAGGGAGAAAATCCTAGAGAAAGTAGTACACCATTTTCATTGAGTACAAATATTATACATCAGTTAATAATTTTATCATCAATGCCAATAAAAAAAACTTGAATAATTTCTTTCGCATTCTTACAAGCAACTTGGTAGATGTGCTTAGGAATTTATAATTGATCATTTAGAAAACTCTAAATGGAGGTCAGATATTTCTTATTTGGAAATTTTTTGGTATTTAAGTATCTAAGTGGTTATTAAATACCTGACTCTGTATTTTTTGGTGAGAATGAAACAAGACTAAAAGTGCCTACACTGAGTCTGAAATCTAACTGGACAAACAAAACCAGTAGCAAACAATATGGTATAAAATTAAATGCTAAATTTGAGATAATCTTTTGAGTTATTTTATTGTGTGCCAGGAACCAAGTGCTTTCTGTGTATTAGTCATCTAATCTGCACCACAATCTATTAAGGAAGGTTGGTTCTATTAGTATTCTTATCTCACATCTAAGAACACTGAGGGTCAAAGTATGATGTAAACATATGCAAGCTCATAAAACTAGCAAGTTGTAGAGGCCAGGGTGAGGTTAGCCCCCAAGTCACTCCTCAGGCATGATTCCCATACAAGCACTGCAGAAGTTGAAAGAGGAATCTGATTGACTAAAAATGTGTGTTATATAAATGAAAGGAAATCCACATGCATGGAGGTGATCGAAAAGCCTAGGCACACGTAGAGGTAAAGGCAAATGAAGATGGCTCAGACAGCCCTAAATCCCTGGGCTCAAGGGATTCTCTGGCCTCAGCCTCCTGAGTAGCTGGGACTACAGATGAATGTGCCCTGCCTGGCTGACACAGGGTCTTGTATGTCAGGTAGAACTTGGATTGTATTATGGACAGGAGCACCACGAGGAGTTAAGCACTAGCTTGCCTTAGTTGGGTATGGTGGTGCATGCCTATAATCTCAGCAGCTCATGAGGCTGAAGCAGGAGGATCACGAGTTCAAAGCCAGCCTCAGTAATTTAGCAAGGCTCTAAGCAACTTAGTGAGACCCTGTCTCTAAATAAAATACAAAAAGGGCTGGGGATGTGCCTCCACGGTTGAGTGCCCCAGGGTTCCATTCCTGGCACCAAAAAAGAATGAACTAGCTTGTCTTTAAGGAAGTGGCAGTGTCCTATAGGGTGTGCTAGTGGGGTAGGAGGTGAAGTTGGTGCTGAGAGTTCATTGAGAGCAAAAGACCATGTCTTCTTCAGTTTTGTTTTCTCATGGCCCAATACAGAACTGACACATGACTGTTGCTAAACACTTGCTGAATCAAAGTTGTCAAGTGTTTCTTTAAAGTTACCTGGAATTCTGCTCTTCATTCCCAATCAGGTTAGGTAAAGAATTGCTGCAGTGATCTAGCATGAGACAGAGAGGACAGCAATAGCAATACAAAGGAAGAGGAATGGACAGCTCAAACAATTAACAAGGCAACACATCATTAAGTAGCCAAGTGCAGACTGTTATTATTCATATGCACTTAAGAATGCCGCTCCAACTATACACATGCTCATTAATCAAGCCAACATGGACAGTTCATTTTATGTAAGAGCTATGTGGTTTCCAGATCTTGGCCAGAGGACATTCCTACAAAGAACTGTACCTGTGAAGAGAATTCTAAAATAACTAGGCCACTTCTGCAGGGTGTCTTTCCAATGAGGATGGTAGTGGTGGGATTCCTAGAGATAAGTAGGGACTACTATCCTGGCTAATTGTTTTCCTAAACTTGCATTTCAAGAACTCAAGTCTGGGGCTGGGGATGTGGCTCAAGCGGTAGCGCGCTTGCCTGGCATGCGCGCAGCCCGGGTTCAATCCTCAGCACCATATACAAACAAAAAGATGTTGTGTCCGCCGAAAAAAACTTAAAAAAAAGAAAATTATATATATATATA
>NW_026000229.1:15905852-15992596 GCF_001458135.2 Marmota marmota marmota | reverse complement strand
ATATATATATATATATATATATATATATATATATATTAAAAAAAATAAAAAGAACTCAAGTCTGGGCTCAGTGGTAAAACACTTGCCTGATACATGTGAGGCTTTTGGTTTGATTCCCAACCCAGGTCCCACCCCCCCACACAAAAAATGAGACTTGAGTCTGGTAAATATTTTAGAGAGTTATCTCTCAGGAAGGAGCACACAGCAAACTTGATCTTGGTGCCTATGTCAGAGCTGAAACAACTAATTCATTTCAATGGGAACTCCTTCCAGAATGGCAGGGCCAGGACAACAGATATGTGGATAGCCAGGCTGATGAATATTTAAATCCTGGAATTTACCAAACTAAAACTATACTCTGGTTTTGAGATTTTCATATGGCAGCTGTTTTAATTCTGCTTCCCTCAAAAGCACCAAGGAATCAGTCACTGCTGCTCCATATCAATGAGTGGGTGAGGTTAGGCCAAAAGAAGGTCAAGAGGCTATAAGGCCACACTTGTTCTGATAAGTGAACAAGTGAGCACTGGAGCCCTACAGGGACTGAGAGTCTACATCCTCCATCACAGTCTGTGGATGCATATGGCTAGGCTGAAAGTTGATTTCTGATTAGCAATAAATCCAGGCTGATTTAAAGATACCACAGTAATCTATAAAAATTTCTTAACCATTGTGCCACACATGGATTATATATGTGCTGATACTAATCTCTTTAGAGATGGGGTGGGCCTGGCCAGTAACTTCAGGCTGAAGAAGCCTCAACAGGTTACCCTAGCATGCCTCAGTTTATTCTAGAGTGTCGTGCAAATATATATATATTTTGTATATGTGTCACGAGGTGAAAAGGTTGGGAAACACTCATCTGTAGCATTATCCTTTTTTTTATATTTATTTTTTAGTTGGACACAATATCTATTTATTTTTATGTGGTGCTGAGGATCGAACCCAGGGCCTTGCATGTGCTAGGCGAGCACTCTGCCACTGAGCCCCAACCCCAGCCTCCTGTAGCATTATCTCAAAGATTGTCTTTAACCAAAGATCTCTCCAGAATAATATACCACCATTTGTTCATGAAATATTTTACATACAACTTCAGAAAGTTATAGAATTCAGATTGTTCTGGAAAGATTATCAGACAAATCCATATTTACTTATTTTAGAGGAGTACATATGCTCCCTGCCCTTTTTCTAATTCAGCTCCAAAAAACCAGAGAATTGTCAGATACATCTCTGAAAAAAGAATATTCTGAACTCCCTCAAAATTTCCTTGAGAGTGTATACAAATCACTACCCACCCCAAGTGGCATTCCTAAGAAATCCCAACTGCTCAGGGGGACTAGTAGTCACTGGTTCCAAATATCACCTACCCTGGCAGCATCAGCTGCTGGCTGTTAGAACCATGAGTGGTTCTGTGTACACACCCACTGGGCTGGGATGCACTCTGGCTAGTGTTTACACTAAACCCCCATGTAATCCTTTCCCCACTGTGTGCACCTGACCTCCTTCATGCACATTCACTCCACAGCTGTGACGAATCAAAGCAAGGCTGTACAAATGGGGAAGTGGGTGGGGAAGGAACATTTAAATCAATTAATTTCAGCAGCATCTTTATTGCAACCAAGAACCTGTAATAAAATGCAACAAAACTAATATTTCACTTTACATGATTGAAAGCCATGTAGCTGAAAATGAAAAAACCCATAAACTTACTGGAATGAGACATGCAATTCATTTCATACAAGTCAATGCTTAAAACAGCAGGTACTTTATACTCTATGAAGAACTGAACTCCAATGTTGCTGAATATAACATAAATTTGTATTTGGGTTATGTAAAAACATAAATACATACAAATATGACTTTTTCTCTGTGAGGGACTTTTAAAACAATTTCCTAGATCCCAGCACCTTGTACTAAGACATCTGAGTCAATATTTTTGGCTGGAAAGTGTATAGGTAGGGTTGGGAAGGCTTGGGTAAGGGAAATTTCCTTATTCCTTCATATCTGCAGGGAAAGGACACTCACATTACATATCTTAATTTACAGCCATGTCTCTTTTTATCAAATTGCTATAAGATGGGCTTTTGGGCTTAAGCAAGGGGTCTACTCTATATCCCAATCACCAAACCCCCTACTACACCAAAGAAAACATATTTAGTGTAATAAGTTTAATTAACTTCAGAATCTCAAATACTAATTAGAAGTATTGCTTCATTAATAAGCATGCTTAGCATTTACTTTAGGATGGAAAATTTAACCATTTTATGTGGTTTACTTTTAAAATGTTTTATAGGAACATATTAATAAATACATCTTTAAAAATCTGCCTTTTCTATATATCATTTAACTACCATGAGGCAGGATATCTAGATGGAATTTAGTACCAACCAAATACTAACTGTCTGTGTGACTTCCTCTCTGTAGTATGTAGGTTCCTCCTCTAACGAATGAGAATAGTAAATTAATCCAAGATTTACTCCAGCTTGAAAACTTATGATTCTATAATAATGAAATCTTACTGGAATCATTCCACCTAGAGAGAATCGTGTTATAGAAAGGTGGGATACACCTTCTGTAAGGAATAAAACAAGTAGGAAAAAAAAAGAGCAAGCATCATTATCTATATTTCATTATTTTAAAAGGTAATGCATGTATTGTGATGTTATATTCTTGTGTGAGCCTTTGAAAAAGAGCCAGGAATGAATGGCATTGAGGGAAAAACCTTCATTCCAAAATGAATCTCTAGACAAAAGGGATACAAAGTTAATTTCTTCTGCTACTTTCAGAATGAAAAGGAACCAACAGTTAACACACATCAGCAGCTTTCCTGACTATTGTTTTAAGTTCTTATGAGTCAGTCCAATATAAAAATTCCCTATAATTTTCTTAATCCAATCCCATTCTCTAGAGAGTTTCTTTTTCTTCCAGCTGTAGGGATCAAACCCAGGGTCTTGAACAAGTTAAGCAAGAGCTCTACTACTGAGCTATATCCTCAGCCCCCCAACACATTTCTTAAAATAGTCCAGAGTGATTTGATTTGGCATCACCTAGAAAGCTTGCTAGAAATGCACATTCCTGATCTCTACCCAAATCAATGGAATACAAATTTCTTAGGAGTAAGGCTCAAGACTGCATTTCTTTCAGTAAGCACCCCACATGAATCTTCGATTTTGAGTTATAATGTTCTACAAAGTTTAAGCAACTGCATTGGGTGATTGCTATTCATTTATCAAGCCTACAAAAACCTAGGTTGGTGTTTAACCTGATGCTTTTAAGCTCTTACAAAACTACTTTTTTTGTTACTTTCTATAACTATTGTTACCCATAGTCAGGGTACAGAGAAATTTACTATGTTTTCTATACAGGTTGTAAAAACAAATTCAGCCAGGTATTTTCTCCCCCTAGAGAAGTAGAATGGCATTTAAGTAACTGGGAGCTATAAAAGGAACATTCCTGGTGATAGGAGGAAAAAAGGCAAAATGGAAAAGGAAAACACCTGTGAATTCAAGAACATATGAGGTTTTATAAGGTTTGTTTGTTTTGGTAAAATAAGAGATGCTATATTGAAGAAACAACCTCAATGGGAAAGAGGTTTCAAATGAGTAGCTTTCTAAAAAGCTATTTTATGCCATTTCTACTTTGCATATAAGGATAGATCCTCAGAGGTCAACTAGTCCAAAAAATACCATCTTCCAACAGTCAGATATATACTTAAGTAATGAGGGAAAATACTTTCTTGGGGAAGAAAAGTTACCCAAATCAATTTAATTTAACACTGAAAAAATATTAACAAATATTGGCATGAGAAAACATTATAAACATGAAAATCAATACAGACACAGATAATAAAGAAAAGTATGAAATCTATTATACAGAATAAATACACAACCAGCAAAACCCAATCCCCCTTCTCCAAGGTCAGAACCACCAGGTCACCCTGCCATTTCAGCGTCTCCTCTGCCTCTCACCTGGCCCTCAATCAAGTCCACCTTTGGTGCACAGCCACGGTCCTCACTAAGGCAGGCTGTACCCCCTGTAGAATTAATGTATACTATGTACCCCCTGTAGAATTAATGTATACTATCTGTAGTGGTGAAAAAGAAATAGAGAAATTTTTCTTGGAGTGATTTAAAAGTACTAGTAATAACTTTTTAAATACTGAAGCTTGTAATAAAAAGGGTCAAACTCATAGATGCCCTTCCTGCCTCTGGTTTCAATGGGTCCCACAGTACCCGAAAACCTTATGAGGACAGATCTCAACCAGTACTTAAAAGTCTATGAGCTCCCTTCAGTCAAGTGTGAAGGCTAAACCCACAAAATGTCATGGCCTTTCAAAAAAAAAAAAAAACTATTCATAGGCTTTAAACTCTGAAACAAAAAGCTATGGCTTGCCAGGAGTTTGTTTATGGTAAAGGGGTTGTTTGGAAACCTTTTTATTTTAAGCTCACAATACCTAAATTATGTTCCATAATTTAAAGGTAAAGTTTAAATCTGAAAGAATTCTAAAATTAAGAGGAAAAATAACAAAACAACAAAAAACCCTGGAATATAAAAATAACTCTAAGGAAGTTTTCCTCCCCTGAATGATGTTAGTCTGAAGCTCTGTTGACAACAGAGTGATTTCTTAATTCTGGTTTCCTAATATTCTAGTAGTTCAAATTTCACTTTCCAATTTTTTCATGAGTATTTCTGTTTAACCTACTTGTGCTTAGTTCTTAAGTAGACCCTTACCACCTCCTCTCCCTGTCATTCTCCACTCCCTGGCTTTCCCTACACCACGTGATTCCTTCCACCTCCCTAAATTCTGGAACATATTTTTTTTTAATTGTAGATGGATAGCATGCCTTTATTTTATTTGCTTATTTTTTGTAAGTGATGCTGAGGATTGAACCCAGTGCCTCACTTGTGCTAGGCAAGTGCTCTGCCACTGAGCCACAACCCAAGCCCCTTGAAACATTTTAATAGGGAAATATCACAAGGAAACTGGCACCACCAAATTTTCTGACTGCAAGGGAATGTGCACTTTTTTCTTTTCCTAAAGGAAGGAGAAAAAAAAAATCTTGCCTGCAAATATTTAAGCTCTAATCATCTGATTAAAATTTTCTGTCTATAATTATCAACATCATAAGACTAATTAAATCCATGCTATATATACAGTTCTTTGCCTTTATGTGAAAGGAAAAACGTACTTTGTCATCTCATTGAAGAAAAAAGAGAATCATTTATACTAGATACAGTTTAAATTGGCTAAAAACTGGTCAGAAGCCAAAATAAGTATCTTTAGTAGGCCACTAAGTTATCTTAAAAAATCATTAATGACTGGTTAAGTCATAGGTTTAATAGTGATTAGTTCATAACATGCTGGATACACCTCAAGCAATGAAGCATAGCTATTCAATTACATTTAAGTGCTATCAAATCCGTAACTAGTCAGAGATTCTGGAATTGAACCAAACTGATCACTAATGTCATCATATTTTAATAAACTCAGAAGTATATTGTAAAAATACACTAATTAAGTCCATGAGGTTTATAATGCTATTAAAAGTGAAAATAGGGTAGTATGGATATGTGGTGCTACTATCTTATTTCTTTCAGTATTTCTTGTGGTATTGCTGGATCCCTTAGACATATGAATCATTCAATTTTGTGTGTGTACAGTTAAGGTATTAGATTACTATCCACAAGCTGTAGATGCTTATATGTCACCAAATTTACTTTGAGAAGTAGATGTTATGTGGCAGGTATAAAATATGATGATCAATTCTGTGTTCTCTTATTGATTAAACCTCATTTGGTTAAATAGCCAGTGTATATCAGTATTCTACACAGGTCAAAATTATATCACTTTCAGAGCAGCAATACGTGATCCAAGGTTTTCTTGAAGATAGTGCAAAAGATGTAGTTCATAATGTTCTCCAGATTCAGGAACTCTTATGCTGTGTCTCTCCTGAGGATAGATCTTAACAACAAAAAGTAAAAGTATTAAAACAAAATTTAATAACACATCTCCTTGAAAGCTCTGTTTTTTTTTTAAACAGGATCAATAATAAAGAGCATAACATAATAAATATATCCTATTTTAAGGCCCCTTCCTCATGAGGCAAGGTGGTGTAGCCTACAATATTACCCAACTACTTGAGAGATCAGGCAGGAGTATTGCAAGCTTAGATCAACCTAGTCAATGTAGCAAGACTCTATCTCAAAATAAAAAATAAGAGGGCTGGGCATGTAGCTGAGTGGTAGAGCACCCATGAATTCAATCTCTTGTACTACCAAAAAAAAAAAAAAAAAAAAAAAAAGCCCCTGTCTTGTAATTCCTATACACCCATCAGGCTTAATGAAGGATTTTCCTGTAAACCAACAGTTCATTACCCAAGTGTGGTATGCAGACTATAAGGGTCTTTGAAACCTTTTTAAAGGATACATAAGATCAAAACTACTTTTAGAACTACAAAAAACATTATTTGCCTTTACTGACTGTGTAGCACTGATAATACAAAAGCAATTGTGCCTTAGCATGAAATCAAAGCAATAATATTAAATTGTTCGAGAAGTCACAGTAATGTTCACCACTGCACACTTGTAGTAAGAAAGAAAAAAAATGCCAATTTCACTTAAATAGCAGTAAAAAATTGAATTTTATAAACTGTAACCCCACAGAAGCCTTTTTAATACTCTGTAGTGATGAAATGAGAAATACACACAAAGCATTTGTGCTACAGGATGTCTCAAAGGAAAGCACCCATGTAACCAAGTTGCAAGTTGAACTGCTGCTTTTTAGTGGAACTCCCTGCCCCCACCCTTCTTTTTGGGCAGAGAATGACTGACAACAATGATCATTCATACTTTGGTATTTGATAAACATTTGTCAAAAGTAAATGAAGTAATATGGTCACTTTGAGGACCACACTAATAGTACTTGTTTGCTAATGACACAATTTAAGCTTTTAAGGAAAATTCAAATTTTGGAAACTATGTTGCCTAAGTTGTTCTTAAATCTGTGTGCTCAAGCAACCCTCCTGCCCCAGCCTCCTAAGTAGCTGGGACAACAGGCGTATGCCATCACACCCAGCAAGAAACACTGATAGATAAAACCCACATAAACAAAGTTTTTTGGTATATAAAGAGATCCTGAGACCAAAAAGCCTGAAAACTACTGCTATAGATAAATATATCATAGTTTAACTGGACAGAAATGTCAACTGAAACATAAAAAAGGAAAAAAGTAATGTTTTTTTCATTTCTTATGAAGACATAATCTCCCCCCCCCACACAGGGATTGAACCCAGGGCACTCCAATGAGCTATATCTCAAGTCATTTTTTTTTAAAAAAGAATTTCTTTTATAGTTGTAGATGGACACAACATCTTTATTTATTTATTTATTTATTTTGTGGTGCTGAGGATCAAACCCAGGGCCTCACGCATTCGAGGCAAACGTTCTACCACTGAGTCCAACTTCAGTCCCTCCAGCCATTTTCATTTTTTATTTTTTAAATTTTAATATTTATTTTTTTTTAGTTTTCGGCGGACACAACATCTTTGTTTGTATGTGGTGCTGAGGATCGAACCCGGGCTGCACGCATGCCAGGTGAGTGCGCTACCGCTTGAGCCACATCCCCAGCCCTTCATTTTTTATTTTGAGACAGAATCTCACTAAGTTACTGAGGCTGGCCTAGAACTTTCAATCCTCCTGCTTCTACATCCTGAGTGGCTAGTATTATAAGCATGTGCCACCACACCCAGCTAAGCATATAATTTTTTTTTTAAGAAATAAAAAGGAAGAATACTTTCTCTTAAAATCTATTTTTGAATAAGGGAGCAATGGAGGAGGATAACTTGCTAATTTCTGTACTAATGACAATGTAATAATAAATTAAGATACTATATAATCTGGGCCTAAAAATCCTTTTTCAATATAAAATCAATTAGCAACTCCTCACTCTTCAAAGAGGGAAAAGTAAAGCAAAGGAGAGCAGTAAATGGATTCCCAGTCATCATTTCCATGCTGATAAACTGAAAGCAGACATAGATACACAAGTCATGCAATCCAATAGGCTTTTTAGCCCAACTTCAATAGCATCAATTTTATCCAATCATAGTAATAACTATGCCTGTACTTTAGATGGACACAGCTGAAAATTTGGCCTTACTCCATATTTTATTAGATTTCAAAGTAACCTATTGCTAATGACTATTGAATTTAATTTGAAAATATAGAATAACTCACCTGTAAATCATATGGTTTTCCAGCTCTCACTAAAAAACTCAGTAATATACTGGTGTGTGCAAAATGGACATTCTCATCCAAGAACCCATGTAAGAGTAGTAAACGATTTGGTCTGGAGAAATAAAAATATTAGGTAAAATAGTAAGAGTATTTAGGGGGAACCACTAAATTCCTTTGAACTAATCACACTTAGTCAACATTAACTTCTTTTTTTTTTTTTTTTTTTTAAATTAATATTTATTTTTTAGTGGACACAACATCTTTGTTTGTATGTGGTGCTGAGAAGCGAACCCGGGCCGCACGCATGTCAGGCGAGCACGCTACCGCTTGAGCCACATCCCCAGCCCCAACATTAACTTCTTTATACTACAATGTTAGAATAAGGATTCGATAGTTTCAATATTAAATTTGTAATATATTAACCAGATCCCACATGTAATAGAACACTTGAAAAAATTATTTGTTTATAATTTATTAATTAGAACATATCAATAATTATAGCATGTTGCTAGAAAAACTGCTTATAAAACATATCTAAATAGACACAAAATTTTTCCCATCTTGAAATAGTTGTGTACTTAACTTCTTTCAATATAAACAATTGCTTCAAAATACAACTTGTAAAACAACAACAACAAACCCAAACCATGGGTGGGGTGTAGCTCAGCGGTATATTACTCGCCTAGCATGCATGAGGTCCTGAGTTCAATCCCCATAAAACAAAAACCAAACCAAAACAAAACAAAAATCAAACCCCAAAACCCAAAATACAGTATATGAACTGGTCTTTAATTTTGCTTTGAGCAATAGTCAAGCCATTCTAGTGCTCTATAAAATATTAGTCTTAGTTTTCAATATCTGAAATTTTCATTATCATTAAAGATAAGTTTTTCAAAAACAATTTAAAACTTTATAAGGGCTTGAACTTACTCAGAGGGGAATTTTTCTGCTTGCATGGCCACAGATCCTAAGTAATAGCCCTGTTCATTCTGGTCAGGGTGACCCATATAACGTTCCGTGTATCCTGTATCATAGAAGATCCACAGAGTGACTGGGGCTCCCGCAATAGCAACCTGCATAAGACAACACTGACAGTGAATTGTGTTCCAGACACTAGCATGGCTAGCAGTAAGAACTTAAAATTACAAATTTACAGGCTAAAATTACCCTTAGGCTTTAACCCCACTACTAGGCATACATTCAGAAAACTGAAGTAGCTTGCCAAGGTCACAATTTGATACTCAGTGACTCAGTAAGTTTCATGTTCCACAGGCATGCTGACACCAAACCCTTAACCAAGGGCTAGCTGAAATACAACTGTAGGTTCCTTTATCAAGAGGGAGACTGAACTAAAGCTTATGAGTACTTCAGCATAAACTCATTCCTGTGATTGGGAAAAATAAATGCATGAGAATTGTTAACTTTATGTAGGAAAAGCAGTCTTTTTTTTTTTAAGTCTCTTTTGTAGTACAAAATTTAAAACAATGAATGAACTATATTTAAGTACTAAAAACTTACCTCATATTAAGGCTCTTCCACATGGTTCTGTATTCAAATATCTAATTACTTTCAACCTGGCACAGTGGTACATTCCACCCTAATCCCAGCTATTTGTGAGGCTGAGGCAGGAGGATTGCAAATTCAAGGTCAGCTTGGGCAATTTAGCAAGATGCTGTCTCAAACTAAAATACAATAAAAGGCTAAAGATACAGTCCTGTGATAGAGTGCCCTAGAGTTTAATCACCATCACCACAAAAACAAAACAAACAAAAAACACCTTTTTTTCATTGTAAAATAAAATCATATTATTACAATATTAAGAAAAAAATAATACTTTTAATTCCTATTAACTATGTTCATCTCATTTTCTCTGGTATATTTTTTAAAGAGTTTGTTTATAGCATTGTGAGCATTTAAATATTTAATAATTCATGATTCATTCATTCAACACAGACTTTTACTTTTCCAGTGCTGGAAATTGAACCCAGAGGCTAGTGTTTGACAATTCACTGAGGACCAAGCATTATATCTAGCAGCTGAGGATACAGTGGCATATAGAGCAAAGAGGTCCTTGTTGTCAGAACTTATAGTCTAACAATTAAACAAACAATTACAATCTAATATGTATGTATGTGTCTTACTAATCATTAGTGCCTACTATAATTTTTGGTATATGTCCATAAATAGTCAAAAACTCACTATAAAGTTGACAAGAGTCTAAGAAAAATTATGCTAACAACTGAGGTACTGACTTCATATGGTCATTTAATACACAGACCATAACATTCCATAATATTGTTAACTCTAAACCTTCAGAAAATAAGCATTTTCACATATCTTCAATTTACAAAAAACCTTTATTACACAGTACCCTTATTTAAAAAATGAGTACAATAGGAAATCACTTACCCTGAAGATATCTGATCTCTGCATTAATGCCATCAGGGAGAGGTATCCTCCATAAGACCACCCATGGATGCCCACACGGTCTAAGTCAATGAAATCATATTGAGAGGCTAGATACTGGAGTCCTTCCACTTGATCATCAATTTCTATTTGACCCTGTCAAAAAAAAAGAGAGTATTTCACTGATTCTGATGCATAAAAATTTCATTTATAAGAGTGCTTTTTAAGCTAATAAACTTTTTAACTAAAATATTTATTTTTCAGATTAGAATTCATTAATAACTGAGATTCTATTTCCCATCCCCATTTTTTTTTTCAAAAATCTACTTGGAAATAGGTGTCTACAGTTCTGTTATTAGTCTGTCCTAGAATTTAGTTATCACTTAGTAAAAAAAATTCTTTCCTATGGCTGCAAAAACTGACTCTTGCTTTTGGGTATTTCCCATTTACATTTGTTCTGTTGTCTGCTAAGAGGTCAGCATCTTCCTTGTAACAAGCCTTCCCTATACCCACAGACAAAAAATTAGCCCCCATAAGAGGAATTAATTTTACTTCTTCTTTTAATACTTAGTGCAATAAAGCAGAGGGAATCACTCTTGAGGTCCTAACCTTCCTATTTTCCCATCATGTCACTAGGAACTGAACATACTATTTGTTTCTTTAAAGCTCTATTAAGTCCTAGTTCTTACCACTATCACCCTATCTGTATTACTTGACCTGCCAGTGCACACAATCTTACTTTACTGAGCCAAAAACTAAAAACAAAACAAAACAAAACAAAACTTACATGAGAATATAACATAAGGTCAAAGAACTGGCTGTGGGAGAAAATCCCCATGTCTTACTCAGCATGTCCAATACACTGGCAAACACAGTAACTGCCTTACTGTGCAAAAGGAACATCGGATTCTCATCATTTCCCAAAGCAGCAGAAAGGACATGGGGCATCTCTAAAAGGTAGCATTTAAAGCTTCCTGTAGAGAGAAAGAGGCTTGTCACAAGGAAGGACTAACCAGTTGGTTTCCCTCTTCACAGAGGACAGAACAAATCTCAAATATTCCTCAACAGCATAAAGGATGCTGAAAACTAAAATGGTGCTGCCGTCTGGCTAAGGTGGATATACCATATGGAAAGGGAGGATATTTCTACATAAAAGTGGCTCTCTCTCAGCTCTTCACAGATATACACAGGTAGACATGAACTAGCCTAGGACACAAATTGCATCTTCCCTCCCACCCCTGAACACACACACACACACACACACACACACACACACACACACACACACCCTTTCCTAATTGCAGATTTCACATTAAACAATGCACCAAAAAAAAAAAAAAATTTTTTTAAAGAAAAGTTTTTGTGTTCACACACCATTTTATATTTAAAGGCACCTTCAAATTTAAGCCCTCGGTGACAGGATCCTCTGTTGTCGATCACCACAACCACATAACCCAGAGAAGCAAGGGTATTCAAGCGGAAATACTTGACTCCTTTAAAGCGATTATTTACCAACTGCACCTGAAGAAGAAATACAACTTTAATGAAATTTATTATATGGTAACATACAAACCATAAGAGAATCAGAGCACTGCAAAAAAGCAGAAAGCTTAAGAATTTATTATTCTTTTGTCTTTAAAATGTAATTTTTAAGTGATTTGTTTATTTGGTACTGGGAATTTAACCCAGGAGTGCTGTACCACTGAGCTGTCTTCTCAGTACTTTTTATTTTGGACAGGGTCTCACCAAAGTTGCTTAGGGTCTCTCTAAATTGCTGAGGTTGGCCTTGAACTTGGAATCCTCCTGTCTCAGCCTCCTGAGTTGCTGGGATTACAGGCATGTGCTAATATGCCTGGCTAAGTGATTTATTTCAAAATTAACTAGTCTTTTCATGTTTATGTTGCTTCTTGCTTAATTTCACATTCAAGTTTCAGGAAAATTACTGCACAATAATAGATCTTAATTATTTATTAGATAAGAAGATTAACCCACCCCACAGAAAAAGTTACTGTCTACTCTGAAGAAGAATTGTGTCATTCAAATAACAGTCGCAGGATAAATAAGATCATCTTCCCTTCCCAGTTGTCTCTTCTAGGGTCATCATTGACTAGCAATGGGAAAATGTAGCATTTTTAAAGGGACACTGTGACAAGTCCTGTTTCCTTTCTCCTGTGTGCAAAAAGTAGGATAATTCTGTGCCCCCCTCCAATCCCACACTGGCCATGGAACCCAGGGCCTCGTGCATGCTAGGTAAGTGTTTTAATATTGAGCCACATTTTCAGACAAAGTCTCACTAAGTTTCCCAGGTTGGCTTTAAACTCCTGGGCTCAAGTGATACTCTGCCTCAACCCCCCAAGTAGCTGGTACTATAGATATGTGCCACCATGCCCAGCTGAGTAGGATAATTCTGCAATCACTTTATCACCATAGAGACTACACTTCAAAATGACTAGGAAGTTAAATATATCTTAGTGTTTTATTAACAAAACATCAAGTGAAAAGAAAAATTATTCATCCATGCCTAGCATAAAGACGTTTTCATCAGTGACAGTCTGCATATCTGACGGTGGTCCCAGAAGATTATAATGGAGCTAAAAAATTCCAATCACCTAGTGACATCATAGCTGGCACAACACAATTCCTCAATCATGTGTCTGTAGTAATGCTGGCATAAATAAACCTATACTGCCAACATTACTTAAATATAGCAGAATTAGGTACCTTATATCATGATTGATAATTATAATAAATAACTATGTTATTGGTATATGTATTTAACTATACTATACTTTTCATAATTTTTAAAACATTTTTTAGTTGTAGGTGAACATAATACCTTTATTTTATTTTTATGTGATGCTGAGAATTCAATCTATGTCTCACACATGGTGAGTGCTTTACCTCTGAGCCACAACCCCAGCCCCTTTTCATCACTATTTTAGAGTGTTTTCCTACTTATAAAATTTAGGGTTGGGGTATAGCTCAGTGGTAGAGAGAGTGCTTGGCATGCATGAAGTCCTGATTTTAATTCCAAGCACCAATGAAAAGTTTTTTATTTTTGTTTTTGTTTTAAGTTTACTATAAAACAGTACATCTTGTGTGTGCTGCATCTCTTGATTTCATCAAGATGCTACCATGAGCCAGGCACAGTAGTATACACATGAAATCCCAGCTATCAGGAGGCTGAGGTAGGAAGATGGAAAGTTTGAGGCTAGCCTGGGCAATTTAGCAAGATCCAGTCTCAAGATAAAATTAAGGAAAAAAAGGGGCAGAGGGCTACAGATGTGGCTCAGTGTTTACCTAGCATGTGCAAGGTCAATCCCTAAAAACACACAGGCACACACACACACACATGAACACACACACAAGAAGCCACTTTGAGTGACTGACATATACCATCTATGTTTATGTAAGCAAACTCTATGATGTTTGCACAACAATGAAATCACTTAGTGACATTTCTCAGAAAGTCTCCTGGTCATAAGGAAACACATTACTATAATTAGCGATGGCAGACACTAAGTAATAAACAAAAAGAAGTTCAGATAAAAATTAGAAAGATGCCAGGTGTGGTGTTGCACACCTATAATCCCAAACTGAGGTAGGACTGCTTAAGCCTAGGAGTTCTGGGCTAGCCGGGGGCAACATACTGAGACCCGGTCTCACTAAAAAAAGAGAGAGAGAGAGAGAGAAAAAATATTATGTGTATGTATAACATATGTATTGAATTATCCCACTATACCTGATAAATATGTATAATTATTATGTGTCAGCTAAATTTATTTTTTAGAAAAATTTAAAAACTAGTTTTCTAAAGTAGCTGTGCCATTTTTCTTTCCCATTGTCAATGCATGAGGGTTCTCTACTCCTGGTCAATACTGGGTATGGTTAGTTATTTTAATTTTAGACATTCTGCAGATGTTTAGTGGTTTTTATCACTGTGGTGTTACTTTGGATTTCCTGATAATTGATGGTGCTGAGTATCTTCTCTTATATCTACTTGCTGCCATACATTTGTGAAATGTCTTTGGCTATTATTATTTTTTGCAGTGCTGGGGATTAAACTCAAGGCCTGATGCATGCCAGGCAAGTGCTCTACCACTGAACTAAGACACATCCCCCAGCTTCTTTGACTTTTTTTTTTAATATATTTTTTTTAGTTGTAGGTGGACATGATGCTTTTATTTTTTTATTTATTTTTATGTGGTGCTGAGGATCGAACCCAGTGCCTCACCCGCACTAGGCGAGCACTCTACCCCTGAGCCACAACCCCAGCCCTTGACTGGTTTTAAAAAGTTCAGTTCTTATTTTATTGATTTCTAAAAAGTTTCTTATGTATTTTGAATATAACTTGTTTACCAGATAAAAATATCTATGTATAAAGCTCTAGGTCTTAATAGAAATTTTGGATACAAAAAGTTTTGAGGGGCTGGGGATATGACTCAGGCGGTAGCGCGCTCGCCTGGCATCCGTGAGGCCCGGGTTCGATCCTCAGCACCACATACAAACAAAGATGTTGTGTCCGCCAAAAAGTAAGAAAAATAAATATTAAAATTCTCTCTCTCTCCCTCCCTCTCTCTTTAAAAAAAAAAAGAAAAAAGTTTTGAAATTGTAATAAAATCTGATTTGTTGTTTTTTCCTCTGGCAAAAACCAAAGGTGGGAAAAGTTATCCACGAGTTAAATAAGAATACTATCTTCATGCAGTTAATAGCTGTTGTATATTTACTGAGTTAGATTGTAGTGGGAAGGAGAGAGAGAGAGTCTTCCATTCTTTTGTAGTTTTGGATGTTTAATGCCACTACAACAACTGCCAAACTGGTTTTTCTCCTTCTGTTCTAGCTCTCTTATAGTCTGTTTTGCTCATGAAGTAATAGTGATGTTTTAAAAATGTCAATGACATATGACTACTGCCTGGTTCCTTATAATGGCTACCATTATCCTTCAGAAAAAGATCTAAACTTTTTCTTTTTTTCTTTTGGTGCTGGGGACTGAAACCAGGACCTTGCACATGTTAGACAATTGCTCTACCACTATGCTACTCTCCAAGTCCAAGATCTAAACTATATGACCTTTGAGACTTTGGCTTATTTGAGTCATGGCTATCTCTAAATTCATCTCACACCATTTTTCTTTGGTGCACTGTATCTTATTAGCTGTACCTTATTTCCTTTGGTGCATCTTATTAGCAACCCTATCAATTTATTTCTAACCCCAGGTTCTTGATATTTATTGTTTCCTCTATCTGGAATACTTAATGATGGGAAAATGATTTAACTTAATACACGATTATCATCGTTGAGATTTTGTGGCTCATGTAATTTTTTTTCTTTTTTTTGGGTACCAGGGATTGAACTCAGGGGCATTTGACCACTGAGCCACATCCCCAAGCCCTATTTTGTATTTTTATTTAGAGACAGCATCTCACTGAGTTGCTTAGTGCCTCACCTTGCTGAGGCTGGCTTTGAACTCATGGTCCTCCTCAGCCTCCAGAGTTGCTGGGATTATAGGTGTGCACCACCGCACCCGGCCTCATATATTTATTTTTTAAATATTTTTTTTTTGTTGTAGATTGACGTGATACCTTTAATTAATTAATTTTTTATGTGGTGCTGAGGCTCGAACCCAGTCCCTCACACACTCTAGGCAAGTGTTCTACCACTGAGCCTCGTCCCCAGCCCTCATGTAGTTGTTTTATTTTTCATGCTGCTTGGTACTTAGATACATTTCTTTTCTTTTCTTTTTTTTAAAGAGAGAGAGACAGAGAGAGAGAGAGAGAGAGAGAATTTTAATATTTATTTATTTTTTTTAGTTTTCGGCGGACACAACATCTTTGTTTGTATGTGGTGCTGAGGATCGAACCCGGGCCGCACGCACGCCAGGCGAGTGCGCTACCGCTTGAGCCACATCCCCAGCCCCAATATTTATTTTTTAGTTCTCGGCGGACACAACATCTTTATTTGTATGTGGTGCTGAGGATCGAACCCGGGCCGCACGCATGCCAGGCGAGCGCGCTACCACTTGAGCCACATCCCCAGCCCTCTTAGATACATTTCTAAATACAAAACACAAAATAAGTGGGAATAATTATAAAGGATATTACTTAATCTAAAGAGTTACATGATGAAAGAAAAATTAACAACCAATTCATCTATCCAAAACAGTTTACTCTGTTGGTCAACAGCATTAGCCACATGCTAATATTTAATCCAGAAAATGGAAAAATCAAGTTGTAAACTTCCTACAGTGTTAAGCAATGGCATAGTTATTAACTTCACCAGCTAGTAAAGTATTTTAGTTTGCTTGAGAGATGTAGCCTTAGAATAAAGAGGGGAATTCAATAAGCTACCAAGAATTTCTAAATATATGACTTTTTATTTACCTATACATTTAACTGTTTAATTTCATTTCCCAAACAAGTTTCTCTACATAGAAATTAAGATATTTGGAGCTGGGGATACAGCTCAGTTGGTAAAGTGCTCGCCTCGCATGCACAAGACCTGTGTTCAATCCCTAGCAACCCCCCGCCCCCAAAAAAGAAATTTACCTAGTGATGTGAATATTCCACTCCCCTTAAGAGTTACATAGTCCTCAATGTAAAGTAAGAAACTATTTTACAAATTAGCCAATTAAACTTGGATACCTAGCAATCTGAATTGATAATTAGAAATAAGTCAAGAATAGCAGAAGCCCAAGACTGCTCAAATTCTTTTTTAAAAAAATATTTTTAGTTATAAGTGGACCTTTATTTTGTTTATTTAAAAAAATTTTTTTTTAGTTGTCAATGGACTTTATTTATTTATATGTGGTGCTGAGAATCTAGCCCAGTGCCTCACACATGCTAGGCAAGCACTCTATCACTGAGCCACAACCTTAGCCCATATTTGTTTATATTTTATGTGGCACTGAGGATCGAACCCAGTGCCTCACATGTGCTAGGCAAGCACTCCACCACTGAGCCACAACCCAGCCCTCAAATTCTTATCCTATTCTAAATAACACTAGATATTTTAAAAACAAATCACATTAAAAAATATATATATATATATATGTATATATGTGTATATGTATGTGTATATTTATATGCCCACCTGAGGACCACCATATATGAACAGCACAGTTGGGTATTTCTTCCCAGGTTGTAGATTATGAGGCTTATATAGCATTCCATACAATGTAAATCCAGTAGTACTTTCAAAGGAGAAAATTTCTGGAGGGGTATAGTCAGGAAGAGGACCTGTGAGTAGGTAACATAGAGTCTGTAAAAGGAGTTCTTAATGGGAGCTCTGTAATCTGAGAGCAAGGAAGAAAATATCAAAACCCAGACCCCGCACCCCCACACTCAAATAACTGACCACCCACTTTTAAGGTAAGATAATAAAAAAATTAAGTGAAAATATTCATCTTGAAAAAAAATAATATTGTCTTGAGCAACTAATAAAAAAAAAGAAAACATATTAAATTATCTATCTCAAAAGCAGACACACAGTATTCTGAATAATCTTTGAAGCCTAGGAAGTGTTTCCATGCAGAATTATAAAAAATACTTTGCACTAAGTTTAGTATAACCTATTCATGGTTAAACCATAAACCTGATTAGAAACAAGCACCTATTTCAATAAAGTTGAGGTGGGGGGAACAAGCAGCATATACCATATTTCACTGCATAATGGTCGTCATCGTATTAATGTATATTTACAAGTATTCCTTGTGCCCTAATACTGCACCAAAGATAGTTCAGTAAAATAAGTTATTTCCAGTAATACCAGTAATTTTTTTTTAAATAAAAAGTTTCTTTTTCTTTTTTTCTTTTGGAACTGGGGGTTGAACCAAGCAGTGTTTAATCATGGAGACACACCCCCCAGTCTTTTTAAATTTTTTGTTTTGAGACAGGGTCTCACTAAGTTGCTGACACTGGCCTTGAACTTGAAATCTTCCTGCCTCAGCAGGCTTTCTAGATCTGTTCCTGCTTGGAGTGAAAGCTAATCCACCTTATTGTGTAGTTGACAGAATAGGAAAGGTAGGAACAATCAAAAGCTTAGCAGCTCAGGGACAGAAAGGGGTGAGAGATGAGGAGACTTTGTTCAGCAAAGGTGAATATAGAACATAAATTTTTACACTAAAGTACTAAGCCTACTTACGGTCAGATTTAGGGAAAAAAGAGTACCTGCTGAATCCAAAATGGTGGCCCAGAATTCCTTTGTTTTGCAAGTATGGTCATCTTCAGGACTTGAAAGTTTGTAAAGGGACACACAGTGTGGATTCTTCTGGTTACTATACTTACTTATAAAGAAGTCACAATGCTAGAGAAAAGAGAAATGATTATGTTTTTCCTCAAGGAAAAATCAAAAAAAGGTTATCTGCTGTTATGTCTGCACTAATGTTATAGCAAGAGTATAGTAAGAGTATGATTAGGTACATATGTAACACTGAAGTTAAGGCTAAGTGTTTTAAAGCTTTTCCTAAGACAATGAGGCTTCTGCAGGTCAACTTTACCAATTTTCACACCATTCAAAAGGAACATTATATGAACAGAGGGTTTTAATACAACATAGACTTATACCTGGCTGATGCAGCAAGAATGGGAATAGCCACGGTCAGTCAACCTTGTCACCTCTCCAGGATTTACATAACTGACCACATACAGGTGATGTTCTAAAGGAGAGTCTTTGGTGCCTTCAAAATATACCAGTCTTCTGACTTCATCAACCTGGATCTGCCATAATAATAATAACAACAACAAAATCAGTACTAGCATAACCTCTAGCAAAGCCAGTAAGTAGTTCAACGACCAACCTTTAATTTTATTCAGAATTATTTGGTACCTTGACTTGTGCTTCTTTTTATTTTGCTACCAATGCTAATAAGCGGATTGGTTTTGTTTATGACTTAGAGCTAACAACAGATACTGTCCAGAAAAAAATGAACAACTGAATTATACACTGTATATTTTCCTATCTGGTTACAACATGTGCTTTTCTTAAAATAAGAGAATTATTTTTTTTACAGGAGGAAAAAATACTCTAGACTGCAGCTTAGGTCAACCATTCATGTAAACTTGAAAGAAACTAAATTTACAAAAGTGTTTTATCTGGGGCTGGGGCAGTAGCTCAGTGGTAGAGTGCTTGCCTCAAACATGTGAGGCGCTGGGTTCAATCCTCAGCACCACATAAAAATAAATAAAGACATTGTATATACCTACTACTAAAAAAATATTTTCAAAAAATCTATAAACTGCAACTTTTTTTTTTTTTTAAGCGCTTTATCTTTAGTTTGGGGAATAAGTGAACTCAATCATGCTATCAACAGTGGTATAGTTTATAAGTAAGCACTGATAAGATCATTCCCCCCCCCCCACCGCCTTACATATGCTAGACAAGTACTCTACAACATAGCCACATCCCAAGCCCTGAATAAGATATTTTAAGTCATCATTCAAAATTCAAAAAACTGCAAGTAAATTCATAGATGAATTCACTTAGTATTCTTCTCACATTACTGTAATAGTCTAAGTAAATGGCTTTCTTTTGCTGTTCATTTAAAAAATCTTTTTACCAGTTTAGTGTTAAATAAAATAAAAAAAAAATGTTTATGTAGCAAAGACAACACAGATAAATTTCTAAGAGCAAGTATTTTTAAATGTCTCATTTTTTCCAGGAAACTACTTCTTCATTAGACATTTTTTGGATGGCTAAATCCTTAAGTTAACACAGCTGCTATACTAAACAAATGTTCAAGAAGTTAGGACTAGTTCTGCTCTTAAAAGTCAGGCCTTTCAAAACTGAAGAAACAACCAGTCAATTCCTCAATACCATTTATAATGGTTTTTAATTTTCTTTATGTAACTACTTAGGTTCAACAGGATTCAACTCTTCTGGAGGGCTTAATGAACAAATTCCTGGGCCATGCTACCAGAGTTCCTTATTTAGGAGGTCTGGGATGGGTCCTAAAATCTGCATTTCTAACAAGTTCAAAAGTGATGTTGATATTTTAGTGCCATCTCAGGATCATACTCTGTTGAGGAAATACTTTCAAGAGTAAAAGGTTCGGGCGCTGGAGTTGTGGCTCAGTAGTAGAGCGGACGGTCACCTAATCCGTGAGAGGCCCTGGGTTGGATCCTCAGCACCACATACAAATAAAAAGATATTGTGTCTACCTACAATTTTAAAAAAATAGAGTAAAAGGTGCATAATTTTAAGTCTCAAAGCTTTACTGAATTACTGCCATCAGGAATCTTTGAGTAGGAACAATATCATTTGTAAAAGCAGAGAAGAAAAAAATAAAATAAAAGCGGAGAAGGAAAAGGGTAATTAAAGACAAAACAAAACAGAGTATATAAGGAAAATAGAAGAGGCAAAGAGAGAGTCACAACACACAAAAATAAGCTTGACATGAAAAAAATTGATGCACATTTTGGTCGATTACAGAGAGACGTTTAAGTTTCCCAAATAAGGATCAGATCTGTTTATATTCAATTTGGGGGGTTTCCCTCAGTATTAGCTGACGGTTCTGATCCTCCAACCAACACACTGCATAAAAATTATATTAGTGTAATTTTCTGTTATCAGAACCTAGAATTCCCAAAAGATTTTTCCCTCAGGTGACAGGAACATCCAGGGTCCCTAAATGGAGGGAAAAAAAAAAAAATATATATATATATATGGATATGTAATCAGAAGGCTATGTGAAACGCTCAGTGGAATTAGATATTAAGGGCTGTCTCTAATATTCTAAAGTTCTTACAAAAAAAAAAAAAAACAAATATAACAAAAACAAATATAGAAATCTGGATCTTCATTCTTTGTCCTAATCACCTTGGGGACTACAGTGAATTCTATAGTAGCAAGGATATGGAATCTATCAATTTGAGGAAATCACATTTCAGCCTTCACTAAATCCTGGAAGCATACATCAACTTAATTCTATGAGTCAGGCATATTGAAAGGACTGGAGTTTTTATAGAGCTAATAAAACTGGCCACCTACCTGAAATCTGAAACAAATGAAAGGTACTATAAAAAGTAAAAGTTAAAAAAAAATAGAATTCATTAAATTGCTACAAAAAGCCACACATTGAAAACAAAATAGAGGATGAATTTCCCCCCTCTTTTCTATCAATCCAAGCTCTATATAAATGCTGATCCCTCTTTGCAGGTGGCGGATGAAAAATAAATGTGAGATAAAATAAATGGGTGAATAAAAGAGAACTACTTACAGGAATAGTAAATACAATTTCTAATGTAGGAAGGATAAGAGTAGTCTCTAATAGATTCAAAACTATATCCTAGCTCACAGCTTTTGCTAGACCCTAAAATATGGGTTAATTCCTTATCAAGAAGCAGCAATATATTTGAAAATGATGATCTTTAGTAACCAGAACATAACTAATACTAGGGTTATAAATTAGGTGAGATCTATAGTTTAAACTAAGAGTCTTCCTTTCCAAAAACTTGAGTTCCTTTAGGCCTTAACTTAATATTTTCAATTAAAAATAAAGACATTTCAAAACACTGGGGTCATATTAAGTTGTATTACTGACTTTTTTTCCACACAGTAGATGCTGACCAAACATATCAGTACAATGAAAGGACCTACATTAGATCCATGCCGGCCAAGAACTTCCCATTCACCACTGGTAATTGCTATTTCTTCTTTGATAGGACATTTGAAATCACCTAAAAATAATTACAGTTATAAGTCAGTACTTTATACCAGCCTATAAGCAAATGAAACAACACAGAATAGTATTCTAAACTGTTTTTATTCCCCCAAAAGCTGCATTTAAAAATGTTTGGAGTAATCGGGCTGGGGTTGTGGCTCAGTGGTAGAGCACTCCTAGCATGTGTGAGGCTCTGGGTTCAATCCTCAGTACTACATAAAAATAAATAAAATAAAGGTATTGTGTCTAATTACAACTAAAAAATATTTTTAAAAAACGTTTGGAGTAATGAAAATGTTTTAGAACTAGGTAGAGGTAGTGGTCGTATAACAGTGTCAAGTACTAAATGCCCCTGAATTATTTATTTTAAAAGGATTAAAAAAACTACAGTTAGAAAACAAAATCCAAGTGATGGGTTTCCACAATACTCTGAAATAACAATAGAATGACCCATGTAGATAATGTGAAAACAGCAAAATAGATTCTTAGGGTAAAGTCAGAAAATAACTCAAAAGCACCTGTGGTTACCTTTGGTTACACAGAGGCGTTAATGAGTTCACAAAGCATTTCTTCTAGAAATGGGACAAACTATAAGCCAAAGAAGAAAAAATTCAATATAATTTTTCTTCATGTGCCAAAAAATAAACTGGATAAGTTTTTACCATGCTATATGACAACATGCCCCATTTGTTTTTATGAGATTCTGTCTTGATGAGGCTCTCTCAGTGGCCTAAAGAGGTTAGAAAATGAAAATAATTTCTATTTTTCTAGCTGCTTGTATCTTGTAGGGAGTGACCGCAGAAGACTGCAAGTTTGAAGAAGAAGAATTTTTCTTACAAAAATTCAATTAAGTACTTTGGACTTTATGGATAGAAAATAAAACATTATTTAACATAATAATAAGTATTAACAGTTTCACACTGTAGCCATTTAAGGAAGAAAGAGTAGGGAGAAGGAAAATGAAGTAGACATAAAAGAAAAGGAAGAAAATTTGAACCAAGAAAGCTTAATGAAAAAGAAGAAAGAGAAAAGCAAAGAAGAGGTAGACAAACTGAGGGACCCAAAAATTGACCATGATGGGGAACAGAGATGTTCTAAGATGATAACAGCACTTTCTATAGTCTTTAACTGGGGTATGAAATTTTAAGTTATCATCTTATTACTGTTTCAAAAAGTATTGTTTTAGTTACTTACTATTCATAGCTCTTTGGTCTTTATCATTAAATTTTGTGGAATTCCATAAGTGGATTTAATTTCTGAATAACAGAGGACCTGATAAGGACAATTTCACACTCAGGGCTAAGCTAAGACTCTAAGGAAAGAAATTTGCCATCTTAAATATACAAGATCTTGTCTTCCTTACAGAAATTAGGCTAAGGAAATTAGCAAAGAGTAGATGGTATTTAATTTGCTATTGCTGGTCTCAGGATGCAGCTTACTACTTCCCAACCACTAAATTAAAAAAACCATACTAAAAAAGGAAACCAATTAACTTAAATATTGGCAAATAACTTGAAAAGACATTTCTCCAGAAAAAAAAAAAAAAAAAAATATATATATATATATATATATATAAATGGCTGATAAGAACACTGGAAAGATATTCAACAGGGGTTAGGGTTGTGGCTCAGCAGTAGAACGCTCACCTAGCATGTGCCAGGCCCTGGGTTTGATCCTCAGCACCACATAAAAATAAATAAATAAAATAAAGGTATTGTGTCCAACTACAACTAAAAAATAAATATTAAAAAAATATTCAACAACATTAATTATTAGGGAACTAAGTTCAAAATTAAGAGATACCATTTCATATCCAGTAGGATGTTTATTAACAAAAACCACCCAGGAAAACAAGTATTGTAGAGGATGTAAAGAAATTAAAATCCCTGAGCAAGATGATGGGAATGTAAAATGGTATAGGTACAATCATTGGTGTCCCAATGGGATAGCCACTATGGAAGAAAAAAGTATGGCAGCTCTTCAGAAATTCCCCTTCTTGATACATATCCTAAAGAGTTGAAAAATGAGGGCCTGGAAGGTGTAGCTCAGTGGTAGAGCACTTGCCTAGCATGGAGGAGGCCCGGGATTAGAGTCCCAGTGAAATACACAGACACACACACACACACACACACACACACAAAAAGAATTGAAAGCCAGGACAGGAAGAGATATTTGTACACCCACATCCATAGCAGTGTTAATCACAATAGCCCAAAGGTAAAAGCAACCTAGATGTACACCTCATAGATAATGGATAAATAAAATGGAATATATACATACAATGGAATATTATTAAGCCTTAAAAAGAAAATTCTTTTTTTTTTTTAAATATTTATTTATTTTGTAGTTTTCGGTGGACACAACATCTTTGTTTGTATGTGGTGCTGAGGATTGAACCCGGGCCGCACGCATGCCAGGTGAGCGCGCTACCCCTTGAGCCACATCCCCACCCCCCAAAAAAGAAAATTCTAACACTTGCCATAACATGGATAAATCTTAAGGACCTTATGCTACACGAAATAAGCCAATCTCAAAAGGACAAATTTTGAGTCCACTTAAATGAGATTATTTAGAGGAGTTAAATTCATAAGAATAGAAAGTGGTTGTCAGGAATTAGAAGAGGAGGAAATGGGGAATTACTACTTAATGACTAGTCTGTTTAGGGAAAAAAAAAATTCTGGAGATGGGTGGTGGTAATGATCACACAACAATGTGAATGTACTTAATGCCACTAAATTGTACCTTTAAATATGATCAAAATGGCAAATTTTATGTATATTTAACCACAATTTTCTTAAAAGACATGTCAAGTCTAAATTATGAATGGCAGTAAAACATAACTTAACATGAAGTGCTTACTATTTTAAAACAAATTCTATTATTAAAATAGAAAACTGAGGCTGGGCATAGGCAGTACATGCCAGTAATCCCATCTACCTGGGAGGATGAGGTAGGAGGATTACAAATTCAAGTCCAGCTTGTTCAACATTGCATGAGACCCTGTTTCAAACAACAACAAAGTAGAAAACTATAACTCAGCTTTAGAAAAATCTAGGAAAAGTAATTGATGTACCAATTTATTTTTTCTTGTGTTGGTTTTGCAATGATGGGGATGGAAACCAAGGCCTTTTGCATGCTAGGAAAATGCTCTACCACTGAACTACCCCTAGCATCCCATTTCACTTTTTCTAGACTTACATATACATTCTACATTACATTTCCCAGAATAACCATGACTGTTTTTTGTTGTTGTTGTTTGTTTGTTTTGTAGTTTTTTATTTGTTTGTTGTTTTTTTAAATACGATGCTAAGGATCAAATCTTGTATCTCACATGTGCTAGGCAAGCGCTCTGCCACTGAGCCACAGCTCCAGCTCCGAACCATGAGTTTTTAAAGATAAATTAACTTCAGTTAATAAAATATTTAATTTTACTTTAGGTAATTTAATTATGTCAATTTGAAGATCTATAATTATAAATTAACTTCAATGTAGAGGAAGAGTATGAGAAACACCTAGTGTGTAAAAATAACTAATAATATATAACATTTAATTTTAAAATTAAATTTATTTTGTAGTGCTAAGGATCAAACCTAGAATCTGTCTTATGAATACTAGGGCAAGTGCCACATCTCCAGCCCCCAAATAACATTTTTTAAATGTTAAAATATAAAACTATTTTTAATATAAAAATAATATGGGCTTATTGGGGCTGGGGTTCTAGCTCAGTGGTAGAACGCTTGCCTAGCATGCGTGAGGCACTGGGTTTGTTCCTCAGCAACACATAAAAATAAATAAATAAAATAAAGGTATCATGGCCATCTACAACTAAAAATATTTTAGAAAAATATTCAATATGGGCTTACTTTAAGCAAACTAAAAACAGTCAAGGTGAAAGTATAAAGCAAAAATAAGTATTCCCATTAATATTAATAATTTATTTTACATTCTTTGAAAACTTTGTTCTATTTTTGCACATGCATATATTTGTATTCTAATTTAAGTTAAATATTGTTAAGTGACATAGGTACTGATGCTTATGAAGAATACAAAAGAGACATTATATGCTCCTGTCTATCCCACCTTCTGTACCAACATTTTTTCTTTTTTGAATAAAAAAGGATTTCTTACTTGGGGCAGGCAGCCCACCACTGGATCGCTTATATTTGCTCTCCTTTAAAATGGATGTGATTTTATATAAATGACGGAAACCCGTTTTACATTCAGAGGCAAAAATAAACTCAATTTCATCTTCGTGAGTTTGGGGAAAAACATGAAAGATGTCGTGGATCTGTAAAATGAATAGCTTAATTTACTATACACATTAATGAAAATACTACATAAATAATTCAATTAAGCTAGAGAAGGAAGAATTATTGGTAAACGTAATTAAGAACTGCCAGTGCTAGGGATATGGTATAGTTACAATAACAGGTTTTGCCTGAGCCTTTCATATTTACTTTACTTTAGATAAAAGTGTTCATCCATCAAGAAATACATGCTTCCAAACGGAAAAAGAAAAAGAAAAAAGATATGACCAAGATCCTTTGGTTCATAAGTGCGATGATTGGGTGTTCACGCTCTTATGTGAGATATGCCTCCCTCTAAACTTTATTACGACATCTGTACATTACCCATATGACATGAACTTTGAGGGAAAAAAATATGACCAAAAACTTCTATGATCTTTGAAACATGGTACAGTGTTTGTTTAATGATACATATCTTAACACAAAATGATGAGGAACAACATTTTTTACTTATGTTTTTCAAAGAGAAATATTCTATCAGGGAAGGAAAACAGATGTTTGTCTGTTTAGATGAAATGCATTAAGCCTATATTCAGTTAGGAAGTAAAGTGGCTATATTTATTTTGTGTCTTATTTAAGTTTTAATGCTAAAATGAAAAATGCAAAGAATTAAAACCTGGTATATTTTGGTATAGTTTACCGACTTAACAGAGAGAGACTTTTGTAGATTAAATTCTGAAAGTCCTCTTAGAAGCAAGAAGGGCTGAAGATTAAGCTGAATATTTTGATACCTAACGTATCCAGGAACAAATTCACACCGAGATGTCATTGCAATGGCATTTACTGTTTATCTACACACTCTTCCATTCTAAAACCATCATTCCAACTGAAATATTCAAACTAAGGAAATAACATTCATAGTTCCTTTGAGCTTAAAAAAATGCATTTTGATAGTTTGCTATAAAACTTCATTTGCTTTAGCATTCTAAGGAAATATTTAGCCAAGTACAGGGAAAAAATGCATATACGTTTATCCAGATGTCTGTTGTTTCTTCATAGATAATGAGTGGTGTCACAGAATCAGGCACTGACTCGATGAGTCTCTGTCTCTCCATAGCATCATCTTCTACTGGGATAAATAATTCAGGCGAGATCAATACTATCTGTAGACGAGTTTGCGAACGATCTAGTAGGATGGACCAAGCACTATTTAAACAAATAAAGAAAAGCACCAGAAATAAAGAAGCTCTCAGAAAATGAATAATCCCTTATTCTCTTTCATGGCACCTATTGATTATTTCTATACTTACATTGAAAGAACTGCTTTATTATATAGTAAATTATTACTTATAAATAAATAGCTAATTAAAAATACTCTACAGTTATTTTCAAAAGTTAAGTATGAGGGCTAAGCATATATATGGCTTAGAGGTAGAACATTTGCCTAGCATGCATGAGGACCTGGGTTCAATCCCCAGCACCACAAGGAAAAAAAAAAAAAAGTTTGAATAGAGTTTTAAAAGTGGTTTTCTTTCAATTTCCAAAATCATTATTGGCCTTTGAAACTGTTTTTGCCCTTTAGTGCCTACAAATGCCAGTCTCATAAAAATCCTGTTGTCTACATAAGACATAAGAACTATACGTAATTATTCTCATAAGGCTCTATAAATATTTCTGCCAAAATTATACGATTAAAAAATACTTATTTGGGCTGGGGTTGTGGCTCAGCGGTAGAGCACTCGCCTAGCACATGCGATGCCCTGGGTTCGATCCTCAGCACCATATAAAGATAGGTGGATAGAGGTATTGTGTCCAACTACAACTAAAAACTAAAAATTAAAAAAAAAATACTTATTTATGTGTGAGCCTTGAAGTCAGACAATTCAACCAAAAATAACACTGTAAACCATTAACCGCTAAGTAAGAGAATTAAAATGCAATACACTTATGCTGCTTGGATTATAAATCTGCCAGTTCCCTTAGTTCAGGAAAAATTCCCTGTGCAGAAATAATTATACTGCAAATTTACAAGTGAAGGCAGCTCCCATTTCTAAAACTCTGGATCCTAAATTAGTTGCAAAGAGGTGACAATTTAACATACGCACTATTTTCCCTCAGGAGTCCATCCAGCTCTGGCAATATATTCAACTCCTTCAAAGAGAATCTCAAAAGGTTGAATTAGTTCTTTATCTATGACATCTGTAATCTATTAAAAAAGAAAAAAGGAATGTTGTTATAGAAGGTTTAGAAAAATAATTAAACTCACTAGTCTACTTAAATCATCATCTGTAACACCAGACTTCTTTTTGAGATGTAGGTATTTAAAACAGAACAAAGGATGCAGGAAAAAACAGCAGTAAGTGGTGAGTTACTTTTCCTGGTGCTTTTTATGCCTAAGAAAGTTCTAAACACAAGAATTAGCACAATCTAAACATCTTTTCCTTTAAGTTTATACTAGAAGAAAGAACTCTTGATAATAAATTATATAATCAAGTTTTAATCACTTTAGACTCTAGAATCTAAGAAAAATAATAATCCTCGGTTCCCTATATTTTAGTTTAAAATATATTTGTGTAATATATGTTTGAAATGCCCTGGACAAGCAATGTTTTTTTTTTCCTTTAAAGGTCTAGCAAACAAAATTTAAAAAATAAATACATGCTCTAAAACGGGCAAAGGATCTGAATAGATAGTCCTCCAAAGAAGATATATAAGTGGCTAATAAACATAGGAAAAAATGTTCAACTTCATTAGCCATAAAGGAAATGTAAAGCAAAATCAACATGAGCTATCACTTCAAACCCACCAGGATGGCTATTATAGATAAGATGGATAGTAACAAGTGTTGGTGATGATGTGGAGAAATTGGAAACCTCATACAATGCTAGTGGGAAAATAAATAGCGCATGCGGCTACTTTAGAAATCAGTTTAGCACTTTCAAAAAAGATTAAACATAGAGTTAACATATGACTTAACAGTTTTACTCCAAAGGATATACCCTAGAGAAATGAAAACATAAATCCACACAAAAGCTTGTATATACATATTCAGGCAATTTTATTCTTAACAGCAAATAAGTATAAACAACACAAATATCCATGAACTGATGAATGGATAAATAAAATGAGGTGTTTCATACAATGAAACATTACTTAGCAATAAAAGAAATGAAGTACTCAAGCTGGGGATGCAGTTCAGTGGTAGAATGGTGCCATGCATGAGACCTTAGATTTAAACCCCAGTATCACCAAAAAAAGGAGAAATAAGTACTAGAACATGGTACATTTGAAAACATTAATTTAAAAGCAGCCAGACAATGTATTATATGATTTAATTTATATGAAATGTCCAGAATAGGACATAATCTAGAGATAGAAAGCAGATCAGTGGTTATTTAGGGTTAGTGATATGGGGAGGTTGGGTGAATGATGGCTAAGAGGTGTTGGGTTTCTTTCTGAAGTGACGACAATGTTCTAAAATTGACTGGTTGTCCAACTCTATGAATGTACTAAAAGCCAAGGAATTTTAAACTTTAAATGAGTGAATCGTATTGTATGTGAATTGTATCTCAGTAAAGTTATGTAAAAAAATTCTAACAGAGAGAACTGCTTTTTAACTTGTGAGCATACAGTTCATAAATATCTGACTGACCACATGGAAACTAGCAGTACAAGAGAAATGTAGGATATTTAACCCTCCATAGATATTTACCCAATACAGAAGGTAAATCACTAGTTTTTTTTTTTCTTTTTAAAAACTGTTTTTAGTTGTACATAATAGTAGAATCCCTATTGACATAGACAAACATGGAATATATTCTAATTCAGACCCCAGTACCTCTCCTTCCCCTTCCCTTTTCCCACCCCAATTCCTTCCCTCTACTGATCTTTCTGCCATTTACCCAGTTATTTTTTTAAAATTAATTTCTTGTACACAATGGGGAGATTCACTGTGGTATACTTATATATGTACATTGGAAAGTTATGTCAGATTCATTCCACTGTCTTTTCTTTTCCTATCCACCTAAAATATTTTCTTGATCTCAAGAATATCAGAGACTATTATAGCAGGGTTTTAAAAATATATTTTAATTGCATGAATCATTTGCTGCCTTGTTCTTTCCTTCATGTTCCATTCAGAGAACTAGGCTCTTTGTATTAGGCACTTTTCAGGGTAGAGAAGTACATACATAGTGTAAAGTCAATAATGAGTTGCTCTTCTGCAAATGTGGAAGTCCTTTGAAAAGAAAATGTAAAGAATTCTAGTACAGAATGGCCTGATGAACATACATGCAAATGCCCTCAACAGAATATAAGAAAACTGAATCCAATATCACATTCAAAAGTTCATATACCACAACCAAGTGAGATTTAACCCTGGGATGCAAAGATGGTTTGAAATATAATAATCAATTAATGTAACACACCATATTAAGAGAATGAACAAAAAAGAGCACATGATCATCTCAACAGCCTAGAAAGATATTTAATAAAATTCAACACCCTTTCATGAAGAAAACAAATTAGATATGGAAATAATTTATATCCATATAATAAAGTTCACGTATGAAATAAAATTTTTTATTCTAATTTGTTATATATGACACCAGAATGCATTACAATTCATATTACACATAAAGAGCACAATTTTCATGGTTATATACAAAGTATATTCACACCATTCATGTCTTCATACATGTACTTAGGGTAATGATGTCCATCTCATTCTACCATCTTTTTTACTTCCTTGCCCCCTCCCTTCCCCTCCCTCCCCTTTGCCATATCTAAAATTTGTCTAATCTTCCCATGCTCCCCCTCCCAACCCCACTATGAATCAGAAAAACATGGAACACTTCAAGAACTTGCGTGTTATCCTCGCACAGGGGCCATGCTAATCTTCTTTGTATTGTTCCCATTTTACTATATGTGCTGCCGAAGCAAGCACTAAATCACTAATTTTAACATTGAAGAATTAATAAAGGCAAAGAAGAAAAACTATTGGAAAGGAGTGGCAAACATGGATATCCCTATATTCATATCTTGGGAATCAGCAGTAAGTTTGGAAGTAGAAAATTTTTAGTCAACCTAAAAATCCTGATCCATAGATATCTTGGCAAGTCCAAATCCAAAAAATAAAAAATAAAAAAAAAGTTATCAAAGGCCCTTACTAGATTGATTAGATTAGTTAGAGGGCACAGAAGTCAACTCAACATTTAATACTTACCCTTCCTTCAGCATCAACCATTATTTCCGACATCTTAAAAGTGACTTTTGGATTTGCTGTGCCTTTAGAAAGAGACATAAGTGAGTAGTAATGTATATCTAAAATTACTTGCACTAATTGAGCTAGATCAATCCTGTTTATACTTTAGTTAAGCTGGTAATACTGAAGATAGCCACAGCTTTTTTTTTTTGTGGTGCTGGGGATTGAACCCAGGGCCTTGTGTATGAGACAAGCACTCTACCAACTGAGCTATATTCCCAGCCCAATAGTCAGAGCTTTATTACACAGGAATCTCAGGAGGAAATGAATGAATACAAAGGCCATCTTAAATTCAAACTTTTAAATATGGATATTAAAAAAACAGAGGCTAAAAAAACCTGAAGGATCAGTATGAAATAAAAGGAAATTCTGTACCATTTTAAAAAATGAAAGCTGTGAGCAGTAAAATAGACAAAAACTTACTAATTTATTAAGAACAGAATTACTAAAAAAACTTTATTTGGCAGAGAAGATACTTACTTTCTTTTTTTTGAAGGTATTGGGGATTGAACATTCTAGACAAGTGATCACTGAGCTACATCCCCTACATCCCCGCTTTTTTATTTTTTGACACAGGGTTTCACTATATTGCCCATGTTGGCCTCAAACTCGCAATTCTCCTGTCTTAGCCTCCCAAGTAACTGGGATTACAGATAAGTGCCACCACGTTCAACCACCTGCTTATTTGTTTCTCGAAGTAAACAGTGTTGTAGACATCTCCACTTTGAAAATAATCTTTTTTAAACATTTATTTTTTAGATGTAAATGGACACAACACAATGCCTTTATTTTTATGTGGTGCTGAGGATCGAACCTGGGTCCCGCCCGTGCTAGGCGAGCGCTCTACCGCTGAGCCACAATCCCAGCCCTGAAAATAATTTTTAAAATCTATTTTAGTGACAACATACTATCCTTATTAAGGTTGTAAATAACCAATGCTGACTACACCTTAGAATGACTACAGGAGGAAATCTTATTTAGAAGGGGGAAATGAATGAATACAAAGGTCAATGGAACACAGTACCTGTTTTAGGATAACGAAATGAATCTGCTCTCCTTGTTTCCAACAAAGGGGATGTAACATGAATAATTTCCACTTCTGATTCATCATTTTCTTCATATAGAATTCTAAGAATTTTACCGCCATTAGGAGCTTAAAAGGAATTTAGATATTGTAAATGTAGAAGAATTACTCCAGAAAATAATCATAACTAACTATTCCCTCTAGTATTAGATTTATTTATTTATTTTTTAATATTTATTTTTTAGGTGTAGATGGACACAACACAATGTCTTTATTTTTTATGTGGTGCTGAGGATTGAACCTGGGTCCCACCTGTGCTAGGTGAACGCTCTACCGCTGAGCCACAATCCCAGCCTCACTAGTATTAGATTTCTGATAATGAAAAATAATTTGTGTACAAAATGTGCTACTTATTTATTTATTTAGTGGTGTGGGGGATTGAACTCAGGGCCTCACACATGCTAGGCAAGTGCTCTGCCACTTAGCCACACCCTCAGCCCACAATGCCTTTTACATATAAAAATATAACTTGTCTTTGTAATAGCAAAGGGAGTTACTGCTTACTCCTATTACTTTTTACTGGTTCTTTTGGGGGAAAAAACTGAAGATGATACATACATATTTTTTAAACAGGGGAAAACATTATTTTTTTAAATTTTCTTTATTTTTTTTTAGTTGTAGATGGACACAATACCTTTATTTTATTTATTTATCTTTATGTGGTGCTGAGGATTGAATCCAGTGTCTCCCACATACTAGGCAATGTCTCTACCACTGAGCTACAACTCCAGCTCCAGGGGAAGACATTTTTGAAGGGCTGCGTCTTTGCATACTTTAAAATGCATTCTTTGTTAAAAAGGGAATTATTTAATTTATAATATTTCCTACAAAGTGTTATTTAAATAGAATCCAGTTATTTTGAATCATTTATTTGTATAAAAATCTGATCTAATAAAATATAATTATGGCAAAATATTTCATACCTTAAAATTAAATATAAATATTTAAAAATAAATATTTGTCCCTTGGATGTGTGGGCCATAAAAGGTATTAATGGATAATAACCAACGTTTTAAAAACCAACACAGGAAAGGGTAATAGTATCAGAGTGCACTGCATATAAGGATAAATATTGCTTCATAAAATTTGTTTTATCTATAAAGTATATGTAAAATTATTAGATCATGATTATAACCAAATTTCTAACTGGATCATGGTCAAAAAGTTGTAAGTTATTACTTAGAGAGTTGTTTTGCAGGCAATGAAATACTTGCATAGTCATCCACTGGTTTGGTTATCTGTTCATGCAAACTCTTGTCAATCACGCTTTTCAGTTGGCCTTGAACTTGTAAAAACCCTGGCTCAGCCCCCTGAGTTGCTGGGATTATAGATGTATGCCACTGTGCGTGGCTCTAATCATACATAGAAACTCATTAAGAAGTGGTCGTTTAAATTTTGCTATAATAGTGCCAAAATTACCAAAAACAGCTTGTAGGTGAAAAATTGGCAAAGAAAATCAAGAACCTGAGGTACTAAACTATAATACCGTTGTTTTCAGTAGAATTCATTATGGTGAGATATAGAGTCTATGTATTTATTCTACATAACCAGTATCTAATCATTATTACTTTAGTATCTATTATCTGATATTCAGAATCTGTATACTTAACCAATTGACAGGTGAATCTTTTAATATTTCAATTGACCTATAATACATTATTTTGAACTTCCTTACTTGTTTCAGCTTCTGGACACCACCAATAGCCAGAATATCTATCAAATTCTTCTTGAAGAACAAAGGTAGCAACTCCAGCTGATCTAGGATCCTCTTCCATGTTAGCTAACTCTAGACAAACATAAAAAACAAAATCACAAAAAGCTATTTTTTCATAGTACAAAGAAAACAATATAATTCCGTTTATTTTGAAAGGTAGCTGAGTGGAGTGATGAACTCTAGAACCAAATGGATTGAGTTCAAGTTTGAGCTCCAACGTTTACCTATTGTCTAACATTAAGCAAATGGATCTCATTCCACTGCAGTATTCCATTTGCAAATGGGACTTTATTAGGTTGTTATGAGGCTTAGATTAATTAACTTACATAAAATGCTAAGAATAAAGCCTGGACCATAGTACATGCTCCATAAGAGTTATTACTTTTCCACCTGGCACAGTGGTGCATACCTGTAATCACAATGAATGGGGAGGCTGAGACAGGAGTATCGAAAGTTTGAGGCTAGTCTAGGCAGCTTAGTAAGACCTCATTTCAAAATAAAAAATAAAGAAGAATGGGATATGATGTGGTGGTAGAGCACCCCTGGGTTCAATCCCTAGTACTTAAAGGAAAAAAAATTACTTTTCCATTTACTCAGAATGATGAAAAAAAGAAACTCTTCTATACAAAGAAACACATCTTTATAGACTTAGAACATTAGTGAGGCCCTAGGTTTGATCTCCAGTGAGAGACAGGCAGACAGACACACACACACATGCACACACACACACACACACACACCAATTTACTAGATTAGTTTTTTTCTTTCTTTTTTTTTGGTGCTGGGGATCAAACTTAGGGCCTTGTGCATGCAAGGCAAGCACTCTACCAACTGAGCTATATCCCCAGCCCCTTAGAATAGATCTTACAGATCACATAATTCAATCATTCCTTCCATTCAACCAGAGCAGCTCAGCTTTTATCTGTTTACACTTAGGTTGTTAACAAATAGTATGAAGGGAACTCGTTTTTAAAAAAATCCTGTTGGGCCTGGGGATATAGATCAATCGTAGCACTTAGCATGTACTAGGCCCTTGGTTCAATACTTAGCACCAAAACCAACAAATAAATAAATTCACAAAATCATAATTATATTAGATTTTATGTGATACAGAAATGTTTATATACTTCATGACTGGTCTCTGAGATTCATCAATGTTGTCACATGTATCTGTAATTCATTCCTCTTTACTGCTAAACTGTATTCCATTTAAACTATCCCCACCTCACCCCATTCAATATGGGAATTGAACGTATGAGTGCTGTACCACTGAACTATATCCTATTTCTTTTTTATTCTGAGACAATGTCTTGCTAAGTTGCCCAGGTTGATCTCAAACTTTCAATCCTCCTGCTTCAGTTTCCTGGGTAGCAAGGATTACTGGTATGCACCATCATGTCTTGCTATACCATAGCAAGATTAATAATAGATTTAAAATCCATTCATCTGTTAATGTATGTTTGGGTTGCTTCTAGTTTTTGGCTATTATGAATAAAAATGCCACAGACATTCTTTTTTTTAATATAATTTTTTTTTTATTTTTTATTTTTTTTTTAGCTTTTGGCGGACACAACATCTTTGTTTGTATGTGGTGCTGAGGATCGAACCCGGGCCGCACGCATGCCAGGCGAGCGTGCTACCACTTGAGCCACATCCCCAGCCCGACATTCTTTTTTTTAATATTCACTTTTTAGTTGTAGTTGGACACAATACCTTTATTTCACTTATTTATTTTTATGTGATGCTGAGGATTGAACTCAGGGTCTCGCACATGCGAGGCGAGCACTCTACCGCTGAGCCACAACCCCAGTCCCCCATAGACACTCTTTATAGAATATTTTTAAACATTTGTTTTAATTTCTCTTGAACAAGTAAATACTTAGAAGTGGAGTGACTGGGTACAAAGGAAAATATATGTTTAACTTGATCAGAAACTAATAGTTTTCCAAAGTATTTGTGATATTTTATACTCTTAACCAGCAATGTGTGTAAGTTCTACAATGTTTGGTGTAGTCTAGGTGTGTAGTAATATCTCATTATGATTTTAATTTTCTAAACAAGTCCCCCCTCCCTTTTTTTTGAGATACGGTCTCACTATGGGGTTGGCCAGGCTGGTCTCAAATTCCTGAGCTCAAGAGATCCTCCCAGGGGCTGGGGTCGTAGCTCAATGGTAGAGCACTTGCCTAACATGTATGAGGCACTGGGTTCAATCCTCAGAACCACATAAAAATAAATAAGCAAAATAAAGTTTTTTTTAAAAAAGAGATCTCCAATTTCAGTCTCTAGAGTGCTGGGACTATAGACATGTACCATTATGCCCAGCTTAGGCAAGTTTTGACTTATTTTTGCTTATCTGTATTTTCTAGATTGTCTCATATCAATGAGCAGTAGAAACCAATATTCCCTTATCTAAAAAATTTGAGTCTAGAAGCATTTGGTGTTCAGAATGTGGAGGATTTTCCATTTATTGTACACCTACTTATTATGTAACATCTCCAATAGGGTAAGCAAATGAGCGGTAATCCAATACCCTAATATTCCTGCAGCAAACATGAATAGGCTCACTAAGTAGGATTAAGATTATAAATACCCTCAGGGCAGTTCAGGTCAGGTTTGCGATGAAGTGAGTTTTAGCCCTTAGCTAATGAAAATTAAACTGAGTTTTCAGAGCTTTTTCAATTTTGGAATTAATAATAGAGCAAAGACCAGTGCTTACTTTCCTTCAGTCTTTCAACTATCCCAAAATTATACCACAACCTGATTTTATATTTTGTCCTCTTTTAGATATGAGGATGGTTATTACTCGTTTGTACCTCCCTATTACTTATTACGGAGACCTCAATTATTGAGTTACTTATGAACTGAATAAATGGTATCATCTTGTCCTCCCAATAAGAGGAGTTAAATTTAGGAGCAGAAGCTAGTTTTTATTTACTTTTCAATTCTTCTATCATATTAGGCAGAGAATAAACATGCACACGCTGACTGATTAAACTTACTTTCTGAAGTGAACTTTCACTTAGAACCTATTGCAAATAAGGAGACTGGATTGATGATGCTCCTTCCCCCTCTCTCTTTCTATCTAAACACTTGTGTCCACAGCACTTAGCACTTTACACACAGGCACAGCTCTAAACAATTCACAAATATTAACTCATTAAAGCCTTATAACAATCCCATGTTGAGTAGTAATTAGGAGTTTTACAGATAGAGAAATTAAGAGAGAGGTTAAATAACTTCACAAGGTCACAGAATTAACAGATGGTAGATCTAGGACTCAAACTCAGGTAATCTGGTTCTCCATTATTTTATATTCTCTATCTATATTCTTAATAATACATTAGTACTAAATTGTGTGTGTGTTTTTCTGTTTTGTTTTGTTTTGTTTTTGGTACTGGGGATTGAACTCAGGGGCATTCAACCACTGAGCCACATCCCCAGCCCTATTTTGTATTTTATTTAGAAACAGGGTCTCACTGAGTTTCTTAGTGCCTCACTTTTGCTGAGGCTGGCTTTGAACTCATGATTCTTCAGCCTCAGCCTCCCGAGCCGCAGGATTACAGGTGTGTGCCACCATGATAGGTAGTGCTAAAATTAATAAACACACCATATACTATATGTGCAGTAAAAAGATGAATAAAAAGACAAATGTAACACCCTGCAGGATTTCAATGCTTTCTAATTTAAATTCTGTCAATCATCAATTCTGGTGAACAGCAATTTTATAAAAGGAAAAGACTAAAAAATGCCCTAATTTTGACAGTTATGTTAGAATTTTGTAGTCCCAACCTCAATAACAATAACTATTACATAGTGAATACTCAATGTTAAAAGCATGAAAAAATGGCTAGGATTCTCAACACACATTTACGAGCCAATCACCCTAATCGTTCTGCTGCCAGTGGTAGCTGTTCTGATTTCCTGACTTCAAAGGGAGAACCATTAAATACTAAAACCTGCACTTAAGAGTCTCCCTATTCCACTCCCCCTTCTGTCTTTTGATCTTGTATTATGTCATGTAACTTCAGTAATTTCAATAGTCAAGCTTTGGTGTCCCTGTTATAATCTTTTTTTTCTCAAATATGACTTCCACAAAGTATCCAGAACAATTTATTTATAAAATGACTAAAACCCATTGCCGCAGTCTGGCTGGGCACAAATCACGAGCCACTGAAGCAGGAACAAACTTTATTTTTAAACTGCAGGAAAACACTTCACACAGCTCCCGGGGAATCCTCCCGAACGCCACGAGGCTTCTCCAGAAACCCCCAGCCGGAAATATCTCTCTCGGAAATCCCTCCTCCTGCACTTCCCCAACCAATGGGAACTCTCGGGGAATCCCCGGAAATCCCCACGAGAACTCCAAAATAGTGCGAGAACTCAAAAGTTGCGGCAGAGGCGGATAGTAATGCCTCGCCTGTCAATCAATACTGTTGGCAAAATGCCAGGGGCCATACAGACTCGGCCGTGGCTCTCAGCAACCCATACCACCCAACAGCTGAAGACCTCCATATCATGATAAAGTTCTTACCGAGATATAGTCTTCCTTGCCCTGGTTCTTTTGACTCAGTCCTTATACTTTTGGATACCATACTGCTAACTTCTCACACAGACCACAACATCTTTTGCATCTACCTTTCTTATACAGTTCCCTTTTCTGGGATGTACTGGCTAATATAAGACAGTATTTGGTATCAATTTAGGTGTCATCTTTTCTGGGACGTATTCCCTGATGACTCTTTCTCATTGGTCCTCTATAACATCTTGTATTTGACTCTTACTTTGCTTAATTGTCATCTGTTTATGTAGCTTCCTTGAAGAACAGGCCTATATCTTATTCAATTTCATATCCTTAGAACAGATGTACTGAAAAGACCTTCCTCAGACACCAAAATCTATGAATGTTCAAGTCTCTTCATAAAATAGTACAGTATTTGTATTTGCATTTAACCTATTGCGCATTCTCATGTATGTTTTAAATAATCTCGAGATTACTTTCAATACAAGAAAAAAAATAGTCTATATATGTTCAATACAAACACAACCATTGTAAGCCTAACTGCATAGTACATGAATGAGACATGAGATGATCAATGATCAAATAAATACTGGAAAGAGAAAGAGAATCTATGCAAATAGTGGGAGGCCATAGCAAGGTGTTCCTATACATCATTTGTGGGGATTTGGTATAGTGCTTGAAATATAAAAATTTCAAGTTTTGCTTTGAACTCTCTGGAATTCTTTTCCTAAAATTTTTCTGCTTATTGTATGTGTGGGGCTTGGGATTGAACCTAGGGCCTCACATGTAGCAGGGAAGTGCTCTATCACTGAGCCACATCCCTAGCCTATTCCTAAATATTTTGATCTGCAGTTAGATGAGAAACCTATAGATAGAGAACTGGTTGTACCTGCCACATTATTTAGCACACCAGAAATTAAGTAAATTTTGGTTGCTTGATTGAATGTTAAGAGATTTTTAAAAATATTTTTTTTAGATGCTGATGAACCTTTATTTTATTCATTTATTTATATGCAGTGCTGAGAATCGAACCCAGTACCTCACACATGCTAGGTAAGCGCTCTACCACTGAGCCACAACCCCAGCCCTAGAAGAGATTTCCTGACTATTAATTTAGCACTCTATTAATATAAATGGCTCAGGTTTTAAGTTTCAAAAATACTGATTATCCTCATGATGAAAAAGTATTTGCTGGGACTGGGTCTGTAGCTCAGTGGCAGAATGCTTGCCTTGCACGTGTGAGGCACTATGTTCCATCCTTAGCACCACATAAAAATAAATAAGGGGCTGAGGTGTAGCTCATCAGTAGAGTGCTTTCCTAGTACATGTGAGGCATTGGGTTCAATCCTCAGCACCACAAATAAATACTAAAAAAATAAATAAAATAAAGACATGCTGTCCATCTACAACTATAAAAAAAAAAATTTAAGTGTTTGCTGTTAACTACTGCAGGCTAAAACAATTTAGCTCATATTCAACCTTGAGCCAGGTGCAGTGGTACACACCTGTAATCCGAGTGATTTGAGAGGCTGAGATAGGAAGATTGCAAGTTTGAGGTCAGCCTCAGCAATTTAGCAAGAATCTGTCTCAAAATAAAAAATAAAAGGACTGGAGTTTTGGCTCAGTAGTAAAGCACCCCTCCCAAATACCAAAAATAAAAATAAAATAAAAGGAATGCAGTTCAGTGATAGAGTTCCCCTGGGTTCAATCACTAGTGGGTGGGAGTAGGGGGGTGTTGGTGAACAAATCAACCTTGATTAGCAAGGTTTCCTGATCTACTATGACACACAGTGACATCATCTTCAAAATTTTTATAGGAGTTACTATTTCTTTTACTTATCTGTTTTTTTTTTCAGTATACTTCATAACTGTATCATTCTGTTTTCCTATCTATAATATAATCTCTGTCAAATAATGTAATTAATTGTAACTAATAATTGATGATGAGGGGGTGATTAAGAAAGATGGCCAGTAAATCAACTTTGTGAACATCAGAGTAAGCAAAAGTTAAACAAATTAGTTTTCAGAGTCACCACCCTTTATTATAGAGTTTAAACTTTATTTCAGATATTCAAAGGAAAAGCAATATACTATTTTCCATCTTTTATTTGTAGGAAATCTTTTCTTCTTGTTTTTTTTTTGTTTTGTTTTGTTTTGTTTTTTTGGTACTAGGGATTGAACTCAGGGGCACTCGACCTCTGAATCCCATCCCCAGCCCTATTTCATATTTTATTTCTAGACGGGTCTCACTGAGTTGCTTAGCACCTTGCCATTGCTGAGACGGGCTCTGAACTTGCGATCCTCCTGTCTTAGTCTCCCGAGCCACTGAGATTATAGGCATGCACCACTACACCCAGCTGTATGAAATCTTTAGAGGAAAACATCCCTATCTTTTCTTGCTGACTGATGCTACAGTCACTTCACTACAACTTAAAAACACTTCCATAATATACAAGTTCTATAAAATTCTGATTTTGCTATTATGACAATAATAACTAAGCAGACTCTCCAAAACAGAAAGATTAATTTTAGATTGTTTCTGATAGTGTGTAACTGGATTTTGTTTCTTTCCCCAAAACAAGGCTAATATTTGAGATAAAATCTCACTATGTTGCCCAGACTTGTCTCTAACTCCTGGGTTCTAGGAGTTCCTCTTGCCTCAGATTTCTAAGTGCTAGGATTACAGGCATGCTACCATTGTGCCTGGAAAAATTTTAATTTAATGAAAACAGTTTGGAGAAATTTTTCAGTTTTATCATGCTAAAGGAAAATCATGTCTGAGGTGCTATTGTAGTGCTGCTCCAAAATGAATTAAAATGGTGGGCACAGTGTCATATGGCTACTTGGGCGGTTGAGGCAGGAAGATTGAAAGTTCCAGATCAGCATAGGCAACTTAGCAAGACTCTGTCTCAAAATAAAACATAAAAAAGGCAGGGGGTATACCTCAGTGGCAAAGTAAGCCGGTTCAAAAGGACAAGGGAAAAAAAAAGAGAGAGACAGAGAAAATGAATTAAAACAAACTAGCATTATATAAGTATTATAGAATACTTACCCTCTGTATTTTTTAAAAGCTTGAATGTAACATATAAAGATCACCCCACTTGCTTCAATTTCAAAATGAAAACAAAAGCAATTTAAACTTTAAAAATACTTTTCAGAAAAGATTTGAAGAATCATGCCTTACCATTGTGAACATAGGTGAGCCTCCTTTCTTCTCTAGTTACAATGTTAGATATCCAAATATCATTGCTATGTATAAAAGCAATCCAGTCTGGATCAGCTGGGCATAATTTTGGATCCATCCGTATGTTGGGACAACTAGTTTCCACTAAATTGGGCCGTAAAGGTTGTTGCTAGACAGGTAAATGACATTTTAAGGTAGGTATCAGGTTGATGTACACATATCTGTCTGTAGTACCCTTTCTATAAAATGAAAAATATTTTTAGGAAAAATTTCAACTATGGGAGTTGTTCCCCAGGGAAAAAATATCTTTCAACTTCTTTAACTTATAAAGGACTCATTTTTTTTTTTTTTTTTTAAACTATGAATGAAAAAGCTAAGGGTAACAGGGAAGGTACTATATAGACAATATAACAGCACATCATAAATTCTGTTGCTCCAACTTGTTTACTGGAGAAATTATTCTTTGTTAAATATTATCACTAAATGCTTATTTATTGAACATTTTATTAAACACTTTAAATTAATTTTAGCAATAAAAACTTTGCTCATAAAAATCTAATGAAAGCCAGCCAGGATCATCATAATTCTATCAAAAGAATAGCTCATACAGTTCATAAAGAATTGCTTAGAATAAAGCCACATAAAATCAAAATGAAAACATCTTTCAATATCTCCCTCAGTGCTTTCACAGAAAATGGGAATTGATGCCTTTTACTATTTTCCTATATAGTGAGAAGTTTGAGCATTTTAAAAATTGTATCAGTGTTACTAAAAACTTAAGTCTTAAATTTGGGAATTAGTACTATATTTCTTGTTTCCATTGCAACTAAATTTCTTGCTGGATAAACTAAATTTTTTGGTTTATTTGTTAATTACCTTTCTGATTTGGGCATTTACCTTTAGGACCCAAAATCAGATTTAACAAGCAGTAACTACAACTTACGGTAAATCCTTGTGGCCCTCCATCTTTTACATGATAAATTCCACTACCAGCTTGAAACAGAAATGTTCCACTTCCTTGGTGATAATCATAAGAAGCAATTCCAACTGTTCCAATGCGTTTTCTTTCTCTTAATAGTTCTTCTTCTCGAGAATACATTCCATAGTCCAGTGTTGCCTAACAAAAGGAAAGTCACCTATTCCAGTCTTTTGAAAACTTGCCTTTTTTTTGTGTGTGTGTGGTGGTGGTGATTGAACCCAGGGCCTGGTGCATGCTTAGGCAAGCACTCTACCAGCTGAGCTATATCCCCAGCCCCTTGCCTTTGCTTTTAACACTGAAATCCTGGCATCTCCAATATTACTAAGCCCACATTTTGTATGACCCAAAATTTGCTGAAATTTCAAGCAGATTAATTTCAGGAAGTCTGCTGAAAGATTTCCTACTAGTAAAGGGTCATTAGATGATTACTGTATAAAGAAAAAGAATGAAGCCCCATTATTTTGGAATTCATGACTCTCTGCAACATAACTGTAATTTAGTTAACATAGAGTTAAGACAGACATTTAAGTCAAGTGGTTTGAATACAGGCTTTGGGTCTTCACTGGAAGTCAGACTTTGGCAAGTAGCTTAATTTTGTCAAAAGTAATTTTCCTCAATTTCAATATAATAATAAATCAGCTTTTGAAGATTCATTTAAATAAAAAAATATATATAAAGTGTTTAGCACAATGACTGGCACACAGTAAGTTCTCAAATGTCAGCTGTTATTAGTACCTTTCCATTACATATACTAGCACTCTTCTAACAAAACCCTAAATGAAGCTGGTCACATCACTAACTTAAAACCCACTGACTGTGGCTTAGCATGTGCAAGGCCCTGGGTGTAATTTTCAGCACCAAAAAAGAAACCCCCCCTAAAACAAAAAACTCAAGATGTGATTTTTCTATTTCCTGCCCTTTGCCTCATTTTACTCCCTTTCTCAAGGGCTTTCTACTTATCCAATTTTTACTTTTACCCAAAACCTTAGCTCAATTCAACCTGAGTTCAGCAGTTATCTTTTTTCTTTCTTTCTTTCTTTTTTTTTTTGGGACTTGAGATTGAATCCAGAGAGACTTAACCAATGAACCACATCCATAGTCCTTTTCATTTTTTATTTTGAGATAGGGACTCACTCATTTGCTTAGGGCCTCACTAAATTGCTGAGACTGGTCTTGAATTGCAATCCTCCTGATTCAGCCTCTTGAGATACTGGAATTACAGGCGTGGCCACTGCGCTTGGCATGTTATGCTTTCTTCAAAAATTTTATAGGCATTACTATCTTTTTTACTTATTTCGATATGCTACTACCTTTCAGTTTTTCAGTATAGTTCCTAACTAGAAGAAAACAAACAAAAAAACAAGCTTGAGAGCAAAATCTGTCATTTTGTTTTTCTACCTACAACATATCTATTACAATCTCTGTTAAAGAACGTATGTAATTAATTATCAGCATGATGATGAGGGGTTTTATCAGATAGAAATATTGATATCTGTACAAATTTTAAAAAACAAAGAAGAAAACAAACCTAATAAGTGCTACCTTAAAAAATATCATATTCACATCACATAAGGGTTCTATACCTTTTATCAGTATGCTAAACAACAGAAACATATTAAAGGAACAGATATGATTTCTGCTATGAAGGAATAATACTTTTGAAAGGAGTATATAAGGTTATTTTATATATATCATTCCAAAATTAAGCTTGCACACTGAAAATAAACATCATTCAATTATTGCAAATATAGGTATATACTTGCAAACCTAAAACAATTTTGGATGAGGTTAAAAATGAGACAGCTTGGGGCTGGGGGTGTAGCTCAATGGTAAAGAATTTACTCAGCATAGTGTAGCCCTGCTTTTGATCTCCAGAACTACAAAAGAGAGAGAGAGAGAGAGAGAGAGAGAGAGAGAAACAACCTTAGAATCCCATTAAAATGCCACCTAGTTTTGTGGATTAACTATGAAATTATTTATTAATGTTCAGTTACATATATAATAGTGCCCCCTTTGTAGTTTTGCTTTCTGTAATTCATTATCCATGGTCTGAAAATGTTCAATGGAAAATTTTAGAAATAAAAAATTCACAGATTTTTTTTTAAAAATATGTTTTTAGTTGTAGATGGACATAATACCTTTACTTTATTTTTATGAGGTGCTGAGGATCAAAGCCAGTACCTTCCACATGCAAGGCAAGTACTCTACCACTGAGCTACAACCCCAGCCGACAATTCATAGATTTTAAATTGCATGTCATTCTGGGTATTGTGATGCAATTTTGCAGGATCCTGTTTCTCCTGTGTCATACATGAATCATTTCCTTGTCTGGTGTATCCATGCTGTATATGCTACCCATCCAATACTCACTTAGCAGCTATCTCTAGTTGATTCTGTGATCAACTATCAGAGAATTGTAGAACTTTGTTCAGATAATCTCTGATTTACTTAACAATGGTCCCAAAGTGCAAAAATAGTGATGCAGGCAATTCAGATAGGCCAAAGAGAAGTAATAAAATGCTTCCTTTAAGTGAAGAGATAAAAGTTCTTGACTAAATACTGAAAGAAAGGACTGGGGATGCAGCTCAGGGGTAGAATGCTTGCCAAACATGTGCAAGGCCCTGGCCCAGTGTGACCAAAAAAAATCATAAGATAATGAGCAAGAAAGAGAAGAGATGCATATCTCACTCTCACACACACACACACACACACACACACACACACACTCTTTTTAATTAGACACAATACCTTTATTTGTTTTATGTGGTGCTAAGGATTGAACCCAGTGCCCCACACATGGAAGGCAAACGCTCTAACAACTGAGCTACAAACCCAGCCCCACAAAAGCAATCCTAAAAAAGACCAATGTGGGGAACAACATTGGCCTTACTGTATACTAAAAAGTTAAAACATAAAAAACAGAATGAATAATGTATAGAATAGCAAAGTCTAACACAGNAAAAAAAAAAAAAAAAAAAAAAAAAAAAATTAAGCAAAGAAAACCATATGTTGAGGTTGCTAAGACATATATTGTTATTAATATTTTACTCTTTTTGGTTAATTTTTTTTTTTTGTGGTCCTGGGGATTGAATCCCATAGCAACACATGTTACCAATGAGCTACATCTCAGAACTTTATTTTTTATTTTGAGACAAGTCTCCTAAGTTGCAGAAGCCGACCTTGAACTTGTGATTCTCTTGCCTCAGCCTCCTGTGTTGCTGGGATTACAAGTATGTGCCATCACACCTGGCTCACTTTGCTTAATTTATTTTTATTTTATTTTATTTTATTTTTTTAGAGAGAGAGAGAGAGAGAGAATTTTTTTTTAATATTTATTTTTTAGTTTTCGGTGGACACAACATCTTTGTTTGTATGTGGTGCTGAGGATCCAACCCGGGCCGCACGCATGCCCCGCAAGCACGCTACCACCTAAGCCACATCCCCAGCCCCAACTTTGCTTAATTTATAAATTAAACTTTATCATAGGGGCACTGGGGTCGTGGCTCAATAGTAAAGCATTTGCCTAGCACATGTTAGGCACTGGGTTTGATCCTCAGCACTACATAAAAATAAACAAATAACAAAAAGGCAATGTGTCCAACTACAACTAAAATAAAATAGTTTAAAAGAAAAACCTTTAGCATAGGAATGTATGAATAAGAAAAATATAGTATATATAGGGTTTAGTACCATCTGTGTTTTCAGGCATTCATTGGGGGTTTTCAAACACATTCCCCACCGTTAGGGGGAAACTTGTTTGTGTTAGGCTGCAACAGGAAAAGTAGCAAAATCACTGATTGAACACTTTTAATTTGGATCATTTTATTTGTTTAAATCTCTCTCTCTCTCTCTTTTTTTTTTTTTTTGGAATCAAGTATTGAACTCAACTGAGCCACATTCCCAGCTTAATTTTATATTTTATCAAAGATAGGGTTCTCACTGAGTTACTTAGCACCTCACCATTGCTGAGGCTAGCTTTGAACTCATCATTCTCCTGTCTCAGCCCCCTGAGCTGCTGGGATTACAGGTGTGCGCCATAGCACCCAGCTTTTTAAACACCTCTTAAGACTGTTTCCAATGAAGGCAAGAAAAATTTTGACTATATGATTATATTTTAACTTTTCCACTCATATTGACTACTAAGATTACCAAACTTGGGCTGAAGTCATGGCTCAGTGGTAGAATACTTGCCTGGCATGTGTGAGGCCTTGGATTCAATTCCCAGCACCACATATAAATAAATAAAAGATCCATTGACAACTAAAAAAAATATTAAAAAAAAAAAAAAATCACCAAACTTGGTCCATAATTCTTTTCTCCCTCCTTCTCCCTCTCCCTCTCTCTTTTTGCAGTATTAGGAATTGAATCCAGAACTGTGCGCATGCAAGGCAAGTATTTTACCACTGAGCTATATACCAGCACTTTCTATTTTGAGATAGTGTCTCCCTAAGTCACCCACGATGACCTTGAACTTGTGATCTCCCTGCATCTGCCTCTTGAGTAGATGTGATTACAGGTAGGTGCTACTGCACCTGACTTGGTCCATTCTTGGAATGTTTTAATGCTTCATAATTAGAATACAAGAAATTTTAGAGCAGAGAAATTAACTTTCATAAAGAGAACTGTGTACTTTAACTTTGTGATCAAAAATCTGTCATTTGAAAGAATAAGATGGTCCAAAAAATCCTAAAAAAGACCAATGTGGGGAACAACATTGGCCTTACTGTATACTAAAAAGTTAAAACATAAAAAACAGAATGAATAATGTATAGAATAGCAAAGTCTAACACAGAACACTGAGTACAGAAATTAGTAAGAAAAAGATGGTAGAGAAAAAAGTGGCGGTTTTACAATAAGTGAATGCTGATCTAAATTTGTTCAAATTACTGTATAGCCATATGTAAAAAGATAAAATTGGAACTGCATCTTACATATTCCAAATGGATCAGCAACTCAAGTGGTAAAAATGAAACTGACTTCCACTTATAGCCAAGATGGAGTAATAGGGTACAGATATACCCTCTCATCTGAAACTGAGAATATAGACAAAAATGTATGAAATAATGTTTTCAAGACACTAAACTTCAGTCAACAAAGGACAGTGATCTCTGAGAAATGGGAACCAAATGAGGTGAGGCTTACAATTGTCCCAGCTAACTTAACTGCCTTGAGAGTTTCTAGACGATGGTGGTACAAGTAGAGGGAAGAAATTACAAATGAAATCAAAGAAGTTACAAATGAAATTTAAAAAAAAAAATACTTTGACTTGAAAGCAATCAAAAACAAAACATCAAAACTTAAGGGATGCAGTGAAAGCAATACTCAGAGGGAAAATATAAAAGTGTACAATAAAAAAAGAGATCTCAATCCAAAACCTAATCTTCCACCTAAAGACGTTTCCAAAAAATAGAACAAACTAAGGAAGGAAGGAAATGATACAAATTAGACTGGAAGTAGTCAAAATTGAGGGGGGAGGAGAGGAACCCTTACCAAAACAAAAAGTTAATTCTCTGAAAAACTGACAAATTGGGGCTCAGTGGTAGAGCACTCGTCTAGCGAGGCCCTGGGTTTGATCCTCAGCACCACATAAAAATAAATTAATTAATTAAATTTAAGGAAAAAAAAAAAGATTGATAAATTGACAAATTTAGCTGGACTGAAGAGAGACGCAAAGCCCACACACAAGCGTGACCTCAAATAGCTAAACTCGGAAATAAAAGAGGGATTATTACTAACAACCTTACAGGAATAGTAAAGAAGATTAGAAAGGAATATGAACTGTATGCCAAACACATGAACAACTGTATGCCAACAAATTAGATAACTTAGATGAAATACACAAATTCTTAGAAATACACTAACTGTTAAAGCTGACTCAAAGCCTGGCATGGTGGCATGTACCTGTAGTTCCAGTTACTCAGGAGGCTGAGGCAAGAGGATACTTGAGCCTGTGAGTTGGAGACAAGCTAGGGCAATACGGCAAGTCCCTGTCTCCAAAACTAACTCAAGAAGAAACAGAAAATTTAAATAAACTTATAACAATCAAATAGATTAAGTAGTCAAAGAACTTCCCCAACTGCAAGGGCTGGGAGACAGCCTAGTAGGCACAAAGTCTTGGGCTCAGATGCTCAGCACCAAACCTGCTCCCCCTCAACAAAAACAAAAAACCAAAAGAATCTCTCACAAAGAAAGCTTCTAAAAAATATTCAAAGAATTCAAACCAATCCTTCTCAAATTTTTCCAAATAACAGAGAAGAAGAGGAACATTTCCTAACTCATTCAAAAGATCAGTATGATCCTCAAACCAAAACCAAGGACATCATTAAAAAAAATAAACCTAGGGGTTAGGGTTGTGGATCAGTGGTAAAGTGCTCACCTAGCACATGCGAGGCCCTGGGTTCAATCCTCAGCACCACATAAAAATAAATAAAATAAAGATATTGTGTTCAACTACAACTAAAAAAAAAATAAATATGGGGCTGGGGTTGTGGCTCAGCGGTAGAGCACTCATGAGACCCTGGGTTTGATCTTCAGCACCACATAAAAAAATAAATAAATAAATAAATGAGCAAAATAAAGGCATAAATAAATAAATAAATAAATGTATTGTGTACAACTACAACTAAAATATAAAGATTAAATAAATAAAATAAACCTATAGACCAATATCCCTTTTGAATAGATGCAAAAATACTCAGCAAAATATTGGTAAACTGAATATAGCAACATAAGGATTATAAACCATGATCAAGTGGGGTTTTTTGGTTTTGTTTTATTTGTTTTGAGATGAAGTCTATGTTGTCTAGGCTGATCTCGAACTTCTGGGCTGAAGCTGTCTTCTTATCTCAGCCTCCTGAGAGAGCATTTGGGACTATAGACATGCATCATCACGCCCAGCTGACCAAATGAGATTTATCTAGGGAATGCAATCTTGGTTCAACTTATGAAAACCACACCATATGAATATGATAAAGAAAAAAAATCACATGATCATTTCAATGAATATAGAAAAATCACAAAAAAGTCAATATTTCTTCATGATAACAATACTCAATAAAACAGGAATAAGTCAGGCACAGTGGCGCACACCTGTAATACCAGCTACTCACTTGGGAGGCTGAGGCAGGAAGATCACAAGTTCGAGACCAGCACAGGCAACTTGGCGATACCTGTCTCAAAATAAAATAAATAAATAAAAATAAAAACGAGCTGGGGATATAGCTCATTAGTAAAGAGCTTACGGGTTTAATCCCCAGTACTGAACAACAAACAAACAGAAGTAGAGGGGAAATTTTTCAATCTGAAAAAAGGGCATTAGTGAAAACCCCCCAGCTAATATCATTCATAATGGTGAAAAACTGAAAGCATTCCCTTTTAAGATAAGGAAAAAGAATGTATATTCTCATTTCTATTCAACATTGTACTTCTAGCCAGGGCAATTTTAGGTAAGAAAAAGAAATAAAAAGCATCTGTGTTGTAAAGGAAGAAGGCAACTATCTCCATGTGTGGATGATATGATCTTATATATAGAAAATACTATAACTCTATTGGGCATGATGTTATACGCCTGTAATCTTGGCAACTCAAGAGGCTAATGGAAGAGAACTAAAAGTTGGAGGACAGGACTGGGGTTATGGCTCAGCGGTAGAGCGCTCGCCTCCCGTGTGCAAGGCACTGGGTTCGATCCTCAGCACCACATAAAAATAAATAAAATAAAATAAAGGAATTATGTACAACTACAACTAAAAAATAAATTAAAAAAAAAAAGTTGGAGGACAGCCTGGGTAACTTAGTAAGACCCTGTCTCAAAAAATAAAAACTGCTAGGGATGTAGCTCAGTGGTAGTGTCCCTGGGTTCAATCTCTAGTACTGCAAAAAGAAAACAATATGATTCTACAAAATATAGATGTGGACAAATTGATCATCTTAATATTCATGTGGAATTGCAAGGGACACAGAATAGCCAAAACAATCTTGAAAAGAAGAATGTTGGAGAACCCAGATTTTCCAATTCCAAAATTTCTACTTTTCTAATCTTCAAAGTTTAGTTCAGAGGCTAGAAGGTGTAACTTAGTGGCAGAGTGTATGTTAGCATGTTCAAAGTCCTAGGTTCAGTCCCCAGCACCCTGCCAGTACAAAACCATGTTAATCAAGACAATATGGTATTGGAATAAAAACAGACATATAGGACAGTGGAATAGAACTGGAGTCCAGAAATAAATCTATGCATTTATAATCAACTGATTTTCAACAAGAGTGCTAGGACTATTCAAATGGGGATAGTTTTTTAACAAATGGTGCTGGGACAACTAGATATCCACATGTAAAAGTATCAATCTGGACCTCTAACACTGTATACAAAAAATAACTCAATGAATCAAAGATCTAAATGTAAGAGCTAAAACCATAGAATTCTTATATTAAAAAAAAGGTATATTGGATTCCATCAAAATTTAAAATTTGTGCACCAATGGGCATACATTAGTTTTCTAGGGCTTCTGTAACAAGTTGCCAAACTTGATAGCTGGAAAAAAAAAATCCAGAATTTTATTCTCATCCCAAATTTATTCTCACTTCAAAGAAGATATATAAATGGTCAATAAACACATGAAAAGATGTTAAGCATAATTGGTCATTGGAGATATGCAAATCAAAACAACAATGAATTATCACTTCCCACCCACTGGCATGGCTATAAAAAAAATGATGGACCATAACAAGGATTAATGAGGATGCAGAGAAATTGGAACCCTCATACAATACTGGTAGGGAATGTAAAATGGAGCAGCTACATGAAAAATAGTCTGGTAGTTACTTAAAAGTTTAAGCATAGGGCTAGGGATATAGCTCAGTTGGTAGAGTGCCTCACATGCATAAGACCCTGGGTTCAATCCCCAGCACGGAAAAAAAAAAAAAGTTTAAGCATAGTTATCACATGACCCAGAATTTCATTTCTAGATATATATCTCAGAGAACTAAAAATATAAATCTACACAAAAACTTGTATACTGGGCTGGGGCTGGGGCTCAGTGGTAGAGTGCCTGCCTTGCACGTATGAGGCACTGGGTTCAATCTTTAGCACCACATAAAAATAAAGAAAGAAAGAAAGATATTGTGTCCATCTATAACCAAAAAAAAAAAAAACTTATATGCTAATGTTAAAAGCAGATTTATGTATAAAAGCTCCAAATCTGAAACAATCCATATGTCATATAAACTGATGGATCAACAAAATATGGTACAGCCATATAATGGAATATTATTTCACCACATAATAAAAGTAATAGTTACCTGCTTCCACATGGATAGATCTAGATAATATTATGTTAAAGAAACCAATCACAAAGGACTATATATCATATGATCCCATTTATATGAAATGTTCAGAATAGGCAAATCAACAGATTCCAAGGAGAATAGGGCCTGGCAATAGAGAAGATGAGGTGGAAGATTGTGACTGCTGATGGATTTTATTTTGGTTTGGATATGAAGTATCCCCAAAAGCTCTTATATTAATGCAGGTATGTCGAGAGGTGAAATGATTGGATTCTGAGAGCTGTAACCTAATCAGTCCAACCTAGTTTGAATGGATTGGATGGTAACTGTAGGCAGGTGGGGCATGGCTGGAGGAGGTAGTCACTGGGGATGTGCCCTGGAAGGATGCATTTTCCCTAAGGCCCCTTCCTCACTCTCTGTTTCCTGACCCTGCCATGAGCTGAGCAGTTTTCCTCCATTGAATCCCTCCTCCAGGTGCTCTCTCACCTCATGCACAAAGCAATAGAGTGGGCTGTCTCTGCACTAAAACCTCTGAAATTGTGAGCCCCAAATAAACTTTTCCTCCTCTTGTTGGGTATTTTGGTCATAGCAACAAAAAAGCTAAAACAGAAATTAGGGGCCTGGGGTTGTGGCTCAGTGGTAGAACGTTCGCCTAGCATGTGTGAGGCTCTGGGTTTGATCCCCAGCACCACATTAATGTAAATAAATAAAATAAAGGTATTGTGTCCAACTATAAATTATATATATATATTTACATACATATATTTTTTTTAAAAAAGGATAAGTTAGTACTGGTAATGGGTTTGTTGCTGTAACTAACTTGACTATGTGGTTTAGAAACCTTTGGAAATGGTTTGTGAAAGGAATTTTGAAAAGTTTGAAGATGCAGGCTAGAAAAGTTTTAGAATGCTGTATGTAAGAGTTTAGTTAGTGATTTTGGTGGGGGCTCGGAAGACCAGACTGGCAACAGAAATGCACACTGTGTTCATGAGGTTTCAGAGGGAATGAGGACTCTATTGTGAATTGAACTGGAGGCTACTAGTGTTATATTCTGGCAAAGAACTTGGCTACATTTTGCCCATATCATGAGACTTTACATGGGGCTGAATTTAAAAGTGATGGACTAATTAATCTGGCAGAGGAAATTTCAAGGCACCATAGCATCTTGTCAGTGGTAGGAATATTATTGGCAGCTTTTAGCCAGATGTCAATAGAAAACAGAATTTAAGAATTTTAAAAACTTGAAGTCTGGCCAAAAAAAGTTTTTGTAAAGCTGAGGCCAAGGAATGTATGCTTGTTGAAGAGATTACAGACCTTAAAGACACACTAAGTACTTTGCACAGAGACAACAGAAAAGATGCCTCAAGAGCATTTTAGGAACTAGCAAGACCACACCCACCTTAGGCTCCTGGGTGTAAAAGTACAAATTCCTTTGATAAGAGATCATCCTTTTGCCCTACTGCTTGCACAGGAGGGCCTAGGAAGTTGTTTCACCATGCTGAACCATGCAGGTACTCAGAGGTACCTGCAGCCATGATACCAGGGGTCCCAGATACTGTGTGATCTGGTGGCAGACCTTGGCATCATCAATGTGGTGCTGGTTCTGCAGGAATGCAGGATGCTCTAAGCAGTCATGGAGGTTTCTACCAAGATTTGAAAGGAAGGCCTCACATCCCAGGCAAAGTATAGCAGTGTTGGAGTCCTTGTGGGCTGTTCTTAAGAGGGTAATGTGAAGTTGTAAATGTGAGGCCAAAATCCCTACAGGCTGCTGCTGACAGGGTGATGCGTGAGAAGGTGATGGTTGGGGAGGCCAACCAGGCTAAAAAGGAGCCCTTGTGCACTACAACTGGTTAAGTCCAAAGGGGTAGAGCTGCCCAGGGCCTTTGGAAATAGGGATATTTTCACATCTGGAAGCCATGTATCCTACATTCTATATATGGACCTGTTTGCTTGACTAGGTTTCTGGTCTTTTTTTTTTTTTTTTTGGTACCCGGAATTGAATCCACGGGCACTTAATCACTAAGTTGCTTAGGGCCTCACTAAGTTGCTGAGGCTGGCTTTGAACTCAAGATTCTCCTGCCTCACCCTCCCAAGCCACTGGGATTATAGGTGGGCACCAGCACGCCCAGCCCCCATCCCATTTTTTTTGTCCCTATTCCTTCCTTTTGGAATGGGAATATTTACTCAAATATTGTGACCTCACCTTTACACTGTGACACTGTATATTAGTTGTGTGTAACTTGCTTTCAATTTTTATAGGGGCTTACAGCAAGAGTTTGTCTTGAGTCTCAGAGGAGACTTTGGACTTGGACTTTTGGACACTGCTAAGACTATGAGAATCAAGATGAACTAAATGCATTTTGCTCTGTGAAATGGACATGAGCTTTTGGGGATGAGGGCAGAATATTATTGTTTAAATATGAGATGCCTCCCCCCAAAAGCTCCTGTAATAATGTAGGAACGTTTTGGAGGTGAACTGAATTATGACAGCTGTGACCTATAATCAGTCCATCTTGGTTTGAATGTGCTGGAGTTGGTAACTATAAGGAGTGGGGGTGTGGCTGGAGGAGGTGGGTCACTTGAGGCATGCCCTAAAAGAATGCACCTTCCCTGCAGTTTCTTCTCCCTCTCTAGTTCCTGACCCTGCCATAGGCTGAGAAGTTTTCCTCCACTGGGCCTTTCCTCCATGATGTGCTGCCTTACCTTGTGCCCAACTAATGCAGTCAGCTGTCTATGGACCAAGAGCTCTGAAATTATAAGCCCCAAATAAACTTTTCCTCCTTTAAGTTCTTCTTGTTGGGTATTTTGGCCACAGTGATAAAAAGCTAACTAAAACTGATTTCTTTTGGATGAGGAAAGCGTTCTAAAATTAGGCTGTGAAAATAGCTGCACAACTCTGTCAATATATTAAACAACACTGAATTGTACACTTTAAATGGGTGAATTGCATGGTATATGAATTACATTTCTATAAAGCTGTTAAAAATAAAAAATGAAAAAGCATTTCATATTTGAACAAATCAAAAGAAAACTGTGGTGGCTATCTTAATATTAAAGAAAATTTCAGAGCAAAAAATATTACCAGACACAAAGGTCATTTCATAACAAAAAGGAGTTCAATAAATCAGGGCATAATAATCCTATCTACTTATGCTCCTAGTAACATAGCTTCAATATACACAAAGCAAAAACTAATATGATAGAACTAAAGAAATAAATAGTTGGGGCTGGGGTTGTGGCTCAGTGGTAGAATGTGTGAGGCACTGGGTTCAATCCTTAGCCCCACATAAAAATGTAATAAAGAGGGCTGGGGATGTGGCTCAAGCAGTAGCGCGCTCGCCTGGCATGCATGCGGCCCGGGTTCGATCCTCAGCACCACATACAAAGATGTTGTGTCCGCCAAAAACTAAAAAATAAATATTAAAATTCTCTCTCTTTAAAAAAAAATGTAATAAAGATATTTTATCTACCTAAAACTAAAAAATAAATATTTAAAAAAAATAGTCAAATCTATAATTATGGTTGGAGATTTTTTAAAAATATATTTTATTAGGTGTTGATGGATCTTTATTTTATTTATTTATTTATTTATTTATTTATATGCAATGCTGAGGATTGAACTCAATGCCTCACACCTGTTAGGAAAGTGCTCTACCACTGAGCCACAACCCCAGCCCTATAGTGTGAGATTTTAATATTCCTCTCTCAATAACTGATAGAACAGATAAGAAAATCAGTGAGAACACAGAAGACATGAACAACACAATCAAGTTGGTCTACTGGGCATTAATACAGCACTCTACCCAAAACAACAAAACATTCTTTTCAAATATACATAGAACAAATACCAAGTGCTCTACCACTGAGCTATAATCTTAGTCCCAAGGAATTTTTTGTTTTAAAGAAAAGTCACAAGCCTATACAAAAGAATACTTGAGATAAATAGCTGCCAATCAAAATAATGAGCTATCATAGAAGTTGTTTTTTAAAAATTATTTTGAAAAATATCACATCTTAGTTCATTTTAGCCCAAACATGCTATTCAGTAAGGAAATATTCAACATGAAAATAGTAAATGAAAACAAAAAAGGGAAACATTGGCACCTAAATCATTATTTTGTCACTGGCATATTTTCAATTATTCACTTTTGTCTAAAGGTAAACTACTGAGGAAAAAAAAATAAACAAAAACAAAAACCCTAAAGCTTTGATTTTACATAAATTACTTAGAAGCAAAAACTGAAAGAAGCAAAAATTGAACTTAGTATCTTTAAGTTACTGCTGTTACTAAGCACTAGAACTACAAATTTAAAGATTTAAATAAAAATCTTCCTAGAGGGCTGGGGCTGTAGCTCAGTGGTGGAGTACTTGCCTAGCATGTGTGAGGCACTGGGTTCAATCCTCAGTGGCACATAAAAATAAATAAATAAAATAAAGATGTGTGTCCATCTACAACAAAAAATATTTTAAAAAAATCTTTCTAGAAATATATGTTAGATTTTTTTGTTTTGCTTTGTTTTGTACTGGAGATTGAACCCAGGGCCTCATACCTACTAGGCAAGTGCTCTACCACTAAATCAGAGCTACATCTTCCCCATTTACCTTTTTTGGACAAAGTCTCACTAAATTGCCCAGGCTGACTCCTAACCTGCAATTCTCCTGCCTCAGCCTCCTAACTATCTGGGATTGAAAGTGTATACCACCATGCCCGCTTATATTTGTTCTTTAATGTCAATTTCCTTCCTCTAGATGTGAGAATTACTAGAAAGTTTATGGAAGGGAAAGGTAGTTAAAAACTGAACTGTAATTTTTCTTAGTTAGATGTTAAAAATTGAATGGAACTTAAGGTCACACATGTAAAAATGCTGAAATGTTTTAATTATTTTTGACTCATATCTACTTCAAATATAAACCCAATTGAATTTCTGCCTCTAAATAAATGTGGATCTGAAATATACATCAAATCATAGGAATAACAATATTTAGTTTCTACCTGAAAAAGATCCAAAAGAGGCTTCCAAGACAACATTAAGACTGCTGCTCTGTTGATAGTTTTAGGAATTTCAGAATAAAATAGTGTATTTTCTCTGTTTTCACCAGACATGGCTAAGGAAAAAAAAAATCATTTATTATTATGTTTTCAAATAGCATTCTCACTACAATCACAGTACAGCATATGAAGCCTTCTATACACTGCAATACTTTACAGTCTGTGGGACCTAAAATAAATATTAATATGTAGGATATGCAAGTGCCATATGCCTTAGAAATTTTCTTCAATAAAAATGAAGTTTCACAGAAAAATGCTTAAGTTTCATTTTGATATTCAGGTCTTAATTCCCCTCTAACAAAATATCATCAAAGCATATAAAATGATATTAGGAGAGTTAAGACAATACCATTTTTAAATTTAAAAAAAATTAGTTTGTTAAAAGTTGGCAATAGACTCACGGGATTCCACTGTGACAACTCCTGATTACTAAATTTCTTTTTTCTGAATTATCTATTTGGAAATAAACACAGATCTACCAATTCTAGCTTTTCTTCATTATAAAAAATTCTATGATTGTAATCATTAATACAGACTTTGGTGTTTCAAATAAAAGTATATTTTACACTTTTATAATATACTCAGAAACTACAACTCTATACTTACCAAGATAATAGATCCTATCTGAATGAGGCCCATCTGGATCATTCCTCTTCACAAACATAAAATCATGTGGTGCCTTAGCCATCATGTAGCCATGATATTTTCTGGTATCAGCAAGCAGCTTTTTAAGCTGACTCCAGGAATATCGCTCAACATAAAACGGCTCCAGTTTAGGCTGATCCTGTGATTCAATATTCTCCTCACACTCTGCAGTCTCAAATATCTCAACACCCAGCTGTTCTGTTTCCATTGCTGCTGCCATGTTGCATTTTTCTAGAAAATAAGGCACATGAAGCTATTTACAGGGCTGTCTTACATTATCAGAATGACAGTCCGACAGGGGCAAAACCAAATAAAACCACTAAGAAAAAATGCCTTTTAGCATAGCTGCAATGAAACCTAGTAAGCAATAGCTCCCACTTCTCTGTGCTCGGTTCAAAATGAGATTATTTTAAAAATTGAGGTCATGTCAATTTCACAGTGACTATAAATCCCTATGGGAACTTTTATAAAAGGCTCTCCTTAGATATCTCTTGCCAAATTCCTTTTTCTTTCCCACACTTGAAGCAAACAGGCCATATGCCAGTTGGCTGCTATGCTCCACCCAAGAACATGTCAATAGTGAAGCTAAATATGCCAAGGGAGTTGGGTTTTTTTGCATTTAAAAAGGTAACACATTTGACAAATGTGAATTTCTCCAACTAGCAGAATAATCCCAACTGGAACAGTAATAACACTGTCACAAACAATGTCCTTGTAATAATCTTCCTAGGGCACTTACAGGAAGAAAGTGTAAATATTGTTTCCTTTTAAATGGAATTCTAAACAACAAAATACTTAACTGGCTGGTATGAATCTTTTGTGCAGCCCTAGACATCACTATCATATATACTTGAGATGACTAATATCTCAAAGAAACTTACATGACTATGATTATACATTATCTAACTTATGCTTTGTTTAAATGAGAAAGATACTATTCTTAAGTGGCTTTAAAGTAGTTGTAGAAAGCATTTAATGTTTATATCAATATTTTGATAAAAATTTGGACACAAATTTACTAGTTTGACCCCCAAAGCATTAATATTTCATACACTAACACTTATTTTTCAAATGTCAAAAACATGTGGGCTTGGACATAACAAAATTGTACTTATGAAACCAAATTTCACATAACTATTAAATACTTCTAAATGGCTGTGTTTGTAAGATGATGCATTTTTTTTAAAGCTCAATTTCTGATAAGAAGTAACTTTTGAGAAAAAGTTATTAGCAGGTATGGGCTGTGAATAAGTCCATTAGGTATGGAATACTGGCTTGAAAATGAATTGAACTGTGTGCCCAAGATATTGTTATTTTCTTTTTACCCTGAACTGTATTACCATTTTCAAAGTAACAATAGCAAAAGTAGACAGAAAACTTATTTGTTACATCAGGTATATTTATAATATTATTACAACTAGGCATTCATATCCAACAATTAAAATACAAAAACAGCCCAGCTGAGAATTAAGTCAGTTAGCTCAACTGGTATGTAACACACTGATATTTGTGAGGTAGATTATAACAATGATGGTTGTTTGACCATCTAAAAGCTAGTGGAGGCCTATTTCTACCAAATGTGTCAATGAATCTAGTTTTATATCTAATGGAATGAGGAACAAGTGAGAGAATCTACACAAATTTTGCTCATTTCACATGTGTTAAATTTAGAATTTGGTCTTCAAAACACTGCTTGCAAGTATAGGGCTAGGAATAGAACAGAGAATCTTAATAGTAAAACTTCTCAAGCCTTATTGCTCAGTTTCTTGGATCATTATGTAAAAGATGCATCAGCTTATATATAAGTTAAAATCATCAGGTATATTTCTGAATTGTACTAGCACCCTAGACTGTTTCTCTCTATATACATACATACATACACACATGTGCACACTGTAGAATTCAAATGACATTCTGCCACTCTGTATATTTACAGCCAATGTTTATTCCACCCTTTCTAGGACAGACCTGGCATTATGGTAGCCATTTACACAAATGTTTATAATTGATTTAACTTCCAGAACTCCCTAATACCTTGTATAGAATTACATTCTCAAAATGTGTGGCCTGAAGTTTCTAAAATAAAGTCAGCATAGTCTCTACAAAGTGCATACTTTTCATTTCCCCACCTACCTCTTTACTTATGGACCTTCCCTGGTGCCTATCTGATTGTATTTTCATCTGCTCAGATCTCTTCCACATTCAGAGATCATTTTCAAGTGCCCCAACTTCAAGCACAGATCCCTGCACTTATCCTGCTGTCTTCTCAGAGGACTCTTTCCTTTTCTCACCATCCAATCCTGCTCACCAGGATAATATAAGACTCTTGGTCATTATTAAAACAGACCATATGTAGTCAAAAAAAGATTAAGTATAAAAAGTTCCAAAATAGCACTTAAAACTGAGAACTTTTTGATGTAATATATGCCCAAATTACTTTGTCTGCAATTATCAAAATCCTAAATTATTTTCCGATATGGTATAGCCCAATTTACTCAAAAGAATATCCTAACAGTAGTGTAAACCTTGATGTTCAGACATACATTAAAGGGAATTATGGAAGAGCTAAAAAAGTTAGAGGGCATGCAGATGTGAAGTTACTGGCTGGCAGAATAGATCAGTGGTAGAGCTTTTGCCCTGAGGTGGATCCCCAGCCTAGTCCAAAAATAATAATAATAATAATAATAATAATAATAATAATAATCAGATGAGGTTTCTATTACAAAGCCTCAAAAATGACAGATATAAAATTTCTATTTGCCTATTCCTGTGCCTCTTTTATCTAACAATGTCATGGTTAGAGACAAAAATCAATTCAGTAGGATGAATAGGAAGAACTATAGGCCACTTTTTTTTTTTTTTGCAGAAAGGGAACTAACTTGAATTTACTAATTTAAGATTTTCCATAAGATAAAGAATGTCCTACTCATTTAAAGTGCAGTCCATTTTTCTTTTCCTTACCACAAGATTGAGAATAATTGAAATGGGCAACTTTTCTGGAAAAAGAATCATTATGCTTGTTGAAAAAAAAAATCTATGATTACAAATGATACTTTGTTAACAGTTTTAATTCTGGGCTCCCATAGCTCAAGTAGGTGAAGATGAGAGAGGTGGTGAGAAAAGTGGCAAGTGGAGAAAAAGTTATGCTAGCACAGCAACAACAGGATGTCAAGACACCTCCCCATAGCACTAAACCCCCACCCCCATTCAAATAAGGGTGTTGAGTTAGAGAACAACTAAAGGGCTCTAGAGTTTGGACCCATTCAAATGGCATTCCACAAACAGTCGCCCATTTCAACATGCCGCGGCTCACCGAAGCCTAGATATTTCACTCTTCAGGGTCCACGGCTACTCGAAAAAATCATAATTACAGAAGGGGCCAAAATCTTGAAAGCAACGAATAGGAAAATGAGGAGAAGTACAGATGCTGAGAAGAGGGGCTGGAAGGATAAAAAGTGTTAAGAAAAAGTGTAAGGAAGTTGGACAGGACAGTATCCTGAAGCGGGTGGTTGGAACAAAAACCGACCTAGAGTGAAGCAGTAGGGAAAAAAGAACACCAGCTGGGAAACCAGAAAATCTGAGTCCCAAGCCCATCCGCCACAGTCGGACTTTAGGCAAATCCCTTCGCCTCTGTGAGCTTCCGTTTCCTTATCTGTGAGCACAGACAGTACCCGGCCTCCCAACCCCAGAGAGGCTTAATTAAGATAACGGACGTGGAAGTCCGGAGGGCAGCACCCAGCGCTCAGGAGCGCCTGGTGAACGTTGGCTGACTCGGAATCTGAGTCTCGGCTTCCTCTTCCGGCAAATGGGGCCCCGCCACCGGCTCAACCCCGCGCGGGCAGCTCCTCGGCGAGGCGGACAGGGCCCGTGGGCAGAGGCCCAGGCCTCGCGGGCGAAGGGGAAGGAGAAGGGGGCGGATACTGCACCTTCCCCCCCGGCCCCGCCCGGACCGTCCTGACGCGCGCGCGCTACGGAGCGGGCCTGCGCCGCTTCATGCCGCGCCGCCTCCACTCCGGGCCGGGCTACAGCAGCTTCCTCGGCGGCGGCGCCGGTTGCAACCCCGACGGCGGACGCGGCACTTAAAAGCGGAGGACGCGATACTTAGGGGCGGCGGACACGGTACTAAAAGGCGGCGGCAGCAGCCCCAGCACTTCCGGTTCCTCGAGACCCGACCTCCGACTTGGGGAGACGCGGCCTGACGAAGAAGGACACTGCTCCCAAGATGGTGGGATTCTCACCACAGTGCCGTCTAGGGGCCGGAGGAGCAATGGAGGCGCGGGAAGTCAGGGAGAGCAGAGATGACATCGAAAAGGGGCAGCGACTTGCTTTTATGACGAACCTCTTAACCATTCGTTCTTTTCACTCAAACATATTGGGTAGACAAAAATCCCTGTCCTTGTATCAGGCAAAGTTGTAGAGGCTGGGATTGGATGAAGAAGCAAACCCAGCAAAAATCTCTGCCCCTTCATGGAGATGACATGGAGAAGAGACTAAGGCGATGGAGACATGAGTGCCACATAGTTGTGGCAGCCTGAACTTGAATTCAGAAAATTTGGTCCTAATATTAGTGAACTCCAGTAGGTCAATCTCTGGGCCATGGTTCCTTTATCTGTAAAAGGGATATAACGCACATATCTTAATTGCAATTAAAGAAAATTATCACACTAACACATAAAAACGAAGCTGGGCACGGTGGCACACGCCTGTAATCCCAGAGGCTTGGGAGGCTAAAGCAAGGAAGATTGGGTGTTCAAAGCCAGCCTCAGTAAGTTAGCAAGGCCATAAGCAACTCAGGGAGAACCTGTCTCAAAATAAAATATGAAAAAGGGCTGGGGATGTGGCTCAGTGGTTAAGGGCCCCTGGGTTCAATCTCCAGTACCAAAAAAAAGCAACATTCCTTAATCCACAATTTCTTTGTCTACACTATACATTGGCTAAGAGAACGAGAAAAAGGAAGCCTAAAGAGATGACTAGGAAAATAGTAGATACAGAATGAAACAGTGGGAAAACTGGGCCTTTCCTATTTTCTATAACTACAAAGAACTTTGTGTTATAGTGGTATGCCATGAGGATTTATTGTAATAGCACTAATAAAAGATCCATTTGAGCACCTGTTCCACTCTATAGTATATAAGTATTCACTCTGAGGTTAATCAAGCCTTCATTCAGCTTTCTTTAAGCTCCCTAAAAGAAAGGGCAGTTATTTTCTCTAGGTATCCCTTATAAATTTTCACTGTGACCACAGAGCAGATTTTAAGGCTTTAAATGCACACACACATACTAACAAAATACAATGAAATTTGTTCATCCAATATATGTTTATTAAATCTCTATCATGTACTTTCACTGTTCTAAGTGATGAGGCTACAAGTAGTGAACAAAACGGACAAAATCCCTGTTTCTGTGCAGTTTACATGCTACTAAAAAGAGATATGATCTCCCTCCCCTGAAAAGCAAACAATATGTGACTTCGTGGATTCAAAAAAGAGCCCCAAAGAGGTAAAAGACTTGCTTAAGTCATATGGCTAATTATGAACTCATCTAGATTTGAATTTAGATTTCTTAGTTTTCAGTCTCATTTGTTCTATGGTCGGTTTAAAAACCCTCAAATGACCTGGTAGTGTAGTTCAGTGGTAGTGCACTTAGTATATGTGACACCCTGAGTTCAATCTGTAGCACAAAAATAAACAATTTCTCAAACTCTGAGAAAGCTGTAGGTGACATCTTTACATGGCCCACTAGCATGGAGGCTGTCACAAAACACTTCTCTTCTCCTTGCAGTTTCTGAGAAATCTGTGACTTTCTGTTCTCCTCTCCTCAATAGTGCTGCAGAATATAAAAACCACTTAGCAGCAATCTAGAATTGATTGTTCACTTATGGGGTATCCCACAACTCACATTACAGTCATCTGGCCTCTTGTTTCAGCATTGTTTATTTTTTGGTGTGTAGGACAAGAACCTCAGGGAGCTGGTACCATTGTGCATTCTTCATCTTGCTGTATATGTAAGTAACAAACTGGATCTAAAAGTGACTTGTTTTGTCTTTACCAGCTGAATCAGTTAGGCCTTGACCTTGCCAAATCTTATATGGGTGTGTGACAAAGCCTAGCTTGCTTTATGCTGCCCTGCATTGTTGGTATTCAATAGGAAAAGGCAAGTTATCTAGCATAAGAGGTGTGGATAAGGTAGCATAGCAGGGCTGATACAGTCCACCCCTGCTGCAGACTGAAACAAATCACAAAGCATAACAACTCAGTCATATTCTAGCAAAATAGGACAGCCAGCAGATAAGTGTGAGTGAGAAGTAAGGTGGTCAGGCCAAGTGAGAAACATTCATGAGAAACCTAGCTGCATCCTGAAGCCAGGGTAATTTCAGGTAATCAGGCTATTTACCATCCAGCTCTGGTCTTATGTTTTAGGGACTTGGTCTGACAACCTTACACACTGGATCTCCATCAGAGATCAACTTGACCCTGCAAGATCCAGCAGCCCATGATTTCTAGGCAGTGGTGCACACATTTTTTTTTCTTTTTTAAATTTTTTTTGGTGCACGCATTTAATAGACTAAATTCCTGGAGTCAGACAGACTGGATTCTCTCCTCAACAGAGTGATATAGGGCCTTTCTAAGCTGTATTTCCCTTATCTGTAAAATGAGAATAGTAACACTGTTGAAATGAATGAATAAAATAATACATTTAAAGTGATTTGCAATGACTTGTGTATAATAGGCATTCCATTGATTGATTGATTGATTTTGATAGTGAGGATTAAACCTAGGACCTTGTGTATGATAGGTAAGTGCTGTATCACTAAACTATATGCCTACTATATTTTTTAAGTCTAAAAATTTTTGGAGGGGCTGGGGATGTGGCTTAAGCGGTAGCGCGCTCACCTGGCATGCGTGCGGCCCAGGTTCGATCCTCAGCACCACATACAAACAAAGATGTTGTGTCCGCCGAAAATTGAAAAATAAACATTAAAAAAAAATCTATCTCTCTCTCTCTCTCTCTCTCTCTCTCTTAAAAAAAAAAAATATATATATATAGGTTTGACTTATCTAGACTAGCCATACTTAGGGGAGGGGACATGTCTCAGTGGTCATCACTTGACTGGCATGTGCAAAGTCCTGGGTTCAGTCCCCAGTGTTGCAAAAAAATAAAAAATAAAAATAAATAAAAAAAAACAAATAAAGATGTTGTGTCCGCCAAAAACTAAAAAATAAATATTTAAAAATTTTTGGAGGGCTGGGGTTGGGTAGAGTGCTGTCCTCGCACGTGCGAGACCCTGGATTCGATACTCAGCACCACATAAAAATAAATATATAAAATAAAGGTATTGTGTCCAATTGCAACTAAAAAATAAAATATTTAAAAAAAATTTTTTTGGTACCAGGAATGGAATCCAGGAGTGCCTAACCACTGAACTACGTCCCAGCCCTATTTTTTTTTTTTTAATTTTGAAACTGACTCACTGAGTTGCTTAAGGCCTCACTAAATTGCTGAGGCTACCCTTGAATTTGTGAACCTCCTGCCTCAGGCTCCTAAGTAACTGATCTTACAGATATGCACCACTAGGCATTTTATTTATTTATTTATTTATTTATTTATTTATTTATTTATTTATTTATTTTTGGTGTAGGGATTGAACCCAGGGGTGCTTAACCACGAAGCCAGCCCTTTTGAATATTTTATTTAGAGACAGAGTCTCACTGAGTTGCTAAATGACTCAAAAATTGCTGAGGCTGACTTTGAACTCTCAATCCTCCTGCCTCAACCTCAACCTCAAAGTTGCTGGGATTATAGAGTGCACCATCACAATGGACTCCATTTATTAATTTTATATATCAACGATGGTGAGGATAGTGATGAAGATAACAGAGAATGCAAAAAACAGGAGGACTAGGTGTATACCACAGATCCAGTATTGTGGCTGGGGCTACTGGGTGGGGGAGCTCATTCTGACTCTATTGTTCAGTGCATAAACACATATACACAGGCTCAGGGCTGGGGCTATAACTCAGTGGTAGAGTGCGTGCCTAGCAGGCGTGAGGCCTTGGGTTCAATTCCTAGTACTGTAAAAAACAAATGAAAAAAAAATGGGAGGGACTTAAGGGATGATTGATCTTAATTCTTTTATTTCACAGAAAGGACAACGAAAGCCCAGAGAGAGCAGCCCAAAGTCATACAGCTATTTTTTGGCAGCTCTCAGGTACAACTCCCAATCAATCAGCAAAATGTACCCAGTGGTGCACCCCAGTAATCCCAGTGGCTCAGGAGGCTAAGGCAGGAGGATTGCAAGTTCAAAGCCAGCCTCAGCAATTTAGCAAGGCACTAAGTGAAAGAATTCCCCACGCAAAGACACTTCGCCGGGAGAATTTCAATTTTATTGCAAAAAGCAGTGTGCTTATATAGAACTAAGGGGGAGATGGTAGGGTTTAGATAAATGGCAGGCAACCCGTTTATTGGCAAGTTCTTTCAGATATTAGCTCCGGAGCCCAGGAATTAGTTCTCATTGGGGCTAAGGTTCCCCGCCAGCGAGGTTTGAAATTGGCGCCGGCGGGAGAGTTCACACGGGCGGGAACTTTTCGCACCACTGCAGAAAAGAAGAAGGTAGGAAGAAGAGGTGCTTAGGCGCCATGTTGGGGTTTTTTTTCTCTGGGGTATGGCTGCCGTTTATACTTTTCCCAACACTAAGCAACTCAGTGAGACCCTGTCTCTAAATGAAATACAAAGAAGGGCTGGGGATGTGGCTCAGTGGTTAAGTGCCCCTAAATTCAATCCCTAGTACCAAAAACAAAACAAAAAAAAGTACTGATTTCTGCAGGGAACCATCTGTGAAAAACACATGAAGATCTTCTCTTGGCATGAAGCCAAGGAGATCTGAGGTTCAACCTTGGGAACTATCTGTGGCTCTCCCACACAAAAGATTGCCCAAGGCACATGACCTTTATCTTCGCTATACTAGGAAGATCTCTCATGGTCACTCCAGAGATGGGCATAACCTGTTGGGAACTGGACAGCCCACCTTTAACCTTTCTTAGAGAAGAACATTCTATGGAAGGCCTTTGATGTCCTCTGATATAAATAAAGCAGGTGTGGGCTCCATCTTGCCAGAGCATAGAAGCTCAATCCCTATGATCGGCTTGCCTGTCCCACCCCCGATTTTTGAAATTATTTTCTGTGTCCTGTGATTTTTTTTCATTGTTCTATTTTTCCTAGCTTTTATTTCTCAGCCAGCCTATTCCACCAAGGGGAACCCCATTCACACCACCTGCACAGGATGTGAGCAGATTTCTTCCTGGATTTAGGAAATGACCTAGACCAAAGGAAGAGAAAACTCTGGGAAACCTGGCTTCCCAGAGAGGCATGCCCAAAGCTGCATTCACTTCCATCTAACAACAACAACAGTCTTCAATTTTGATTTTAGTCTAAACACAACTTTTTGACATCATTAAAGAAAAATCTACCAATTACTCTACCACTCTATCATAACTTTATTGTGTTGTATACGTATTTTGCATGTGTAGCAAAAGTAATATTTTCAAGTCACATGCAGAGGCTACGTACATTTAATTTTCTTAGTTTTTCTTAGTTCAATCCAAACTGTATTTATACAGTTTGGATTTCTAACAATAGGAAGTATAAGTTTGGTCCTTTCCAGGAAAACCTCTTCAATTCAGGATCCCCTCATTGAAGTGGATGTAGCCAATCCCTGGTTCACACCAGAATCTCCTAAAATGTCTTGTGTCACAGGTATACTGGATTAAATAGCATCCCTCTCCCAAATTCATGTCTACATATAACATCAGAATGTAACCTTATTTGGAAGTAGGATCTTTGGAGATGTAAGTAGTTAAGATGAGATAACATGGGATTAGAGTGCATCCTAAATTCAATGACTAATATTATTATAAGAAGTCCAAGAGACACAGGCATACAGAGGAAACCATATGACACTGGATAGTTGTTTCCACAAGCCAAAGAACAACAAAGATTACCAGCAATCACCAGAATTTAGGAAAAGGCAAGGAAGATTCTTCCCTAGAGCCTTCAGAGGGAGATTGACCCTGCCAACACTTTAATTTTGGCTGCTAGCCTCTAGAACTCTGAGAGACTAAATTTCTTTTGATTAATTGATTGATTTCTATGATGCTGAGTATTGAACCCAGGCCTTCTGCCACAGAGCTACATCCCCGACCCTCTTTTGCTTTAAGCCACCCAGTTAGTGACACTTTATTATGGATGCCCTAGGAAAGTAATATGCCAGCTATTACTCACATGTGACATCTCCCCACCAGGACACACCCACTGATATATCTGTCACCCATCAGTCTCCAATTATCAGTTCATACTGTCTATTCCTCTTTGTCCCAACTGCTGGCCCTTCCAAATGCTCTTTTGCACCTACACCTACACCCATGGAGGTCAGGCCCTCTGTTGCCAAACCCTCAACATCCCGTCTCCACTTGCTGCTGTTATACTAGGGTATTGCTTCCTTAGGACCTTGCATAAATACCAGTGTATGAGCACACATCTTTTCTTTCCCTAGATCCCCAAACTTGTCACAGGGTTAAGGAGGTTCTATCATTTCAACAGCTTGGGAGAAGCCATCAGAAGGAGGTACAGACAAGACCCAGGTTCCTTTGCAGGGGGACTCTATTACTTCCATTTTAACTTTCTTCTCTCTTCTTTACTTGGCAAATTTGTATTTAGTCTGCATGTGATTCAAAATATTTTCTGTTTTACACATGCAACTGGGCTTAAATAAGAAGCATCTGATATCCCTGATCTCTGGTCCCACTATTACAACTTCTGAAAAGCAGTGGCTGCCTCCTGCCAGCTCTCTAAATTGAGAAGTATCAGGATTATAAAGGAAGAAAACAGGGGCTGGGGTTGTATTTCAGTGGTAAAGCATTTGCCTAGCACATGGGAGACACTGGGTTTGACCCTCAGCCCACACAAAAATAAATAAAATAAAGGTATTGTGTCTATCTACAACCAAAAAAATTTTTTAAAAGGAAGAAAACACAAGATGCTTACCACTATATAATGTTGTAATAGCAATTTTATATTTTTAAAATCAGGCAGCTTCCTCACCTTGCACACTGGTTAGTTTTCCACTACATTAGTATGTTATAATTCATTTGTCATTCTCCTTGTGCGGTTTCCAGTGTTTCATCATAGACACCTACAGAACTCTTTCTTTTTAAAAAAATTTTTTAAAATTGTATTTGGACACAAAACCTTTATTTTATTTATTTTTATGTGGTGCTGAGGATTGAACCCAGTGCCTTGCATGTACTAGGTGAGTGCTCTACTGCTGAGCCAAAACCCCAGCCCCAACACAACTCTTTCTTTCTTGAGATTATTTTTCTTAGAACAAAATCTCCAAAAAGGAAATTATTAGGCCAGCCAGCATAAGGATTACTGTTTTTTTCTTGTTACATACTATAAAATTGTTTTCCAAAATGATTTCACAAATTTAGATTGTGAATATTAAAGCATGAATGCACCAATTTCACTAAAGCTTTTTGGGCATGGGGTATTATCAACAAATATGTTGTAAGCATTTGCCATCTGAAGCACATTGTGTTAGATGCTACAAAATACCAAAGGAGGCAATCTGAGCCTAGGAAAGTTTATATTTTAGTTGAAGAAACATGTTGTAAGCATGTAATGCGTACACTAACAGCAGTTTATTACAGGATATGATTTGGGGTATATTTCAAACCAAACCCAACCAAAAAGGGCTTTTATCCCTGACTTTCTTTTTCTTTTTAAGTTTTTGACTAGATAATCCTGTAATATAATTCAAAATCTTTGAAGTATAAAAGGATACACAGTGAGGGGCTGAGGTTGTGGATCAGTGGTAGAGTGCTTGCCTGGCATGTGGGAGACCCTGGGTTCAATCCTCAGCACTGCATATAAATAAACAAATAAATCCATTGATAATTTTAAAAATATTTAAAAAAATAAAATAAAATAAATGGGTACACAGTGTGAAAATGTTTTCTCTTATCTGGATTCTCCAGTTACCAAGTTCCCTTCCCCCCAAGAAACTAATGTTTTTGCTTTCTTACATAAATCTCCAGTAATAATTTTATGATGTGTAAATGAAAGCATACATGTGACTCTTATTATCGCTCCTATTACTCCACTATTTTTATAGAAATGGTAGCATACTTACCAGAGATCTGCAGTCACATAAGTGGTGCAGAGAACCAGGACTTAGTAGGTGGGTCAAATTGAACACAGTGGCAAGGACACTCCCAACATACAAGGCAGACTCTGAAAGGTGGCATTTGACCCTGGGATGGAGACACTTCTGCACAGCCTTCTGAATTGTTGATTGAGAGGCTGAGGGAAGTTAAAGATCAGCTGCAGTTCCTATCCTCATGGTCAGGAGGTTACATGTATATGGGCTGATCCAGTCAGGTTCTTTCTCCAGCCTCAGCTTTGTGCTGTTTAGCTAGAGAAACTTGATTTTGGTCATGGACAACCATGGCTGGCTGTGTGGGTGGACCATGTGTAGGTGAGGCACAAAACAGACAAATTTGACAGCTCATTTTCTACAACCTCTTCCAGGAATAGAAGATTGTGTAAAAAGGTGAACAAGGATGTGTCTGATCACTTGCCAAAGTCAGGAAAATAGACTAAGTCATTGGTAACAGGCTTTATCCATGATAATAAGCACACAGCAAGTTCTTCCTGTGGTAGTGATAGTGATGACTGATCTCTGAGAAGGGAGAGGCCCTGGGCCAAATGGGGCTAGGAAGGCTACCTCTAGAAGGTAGGACACACAGACATGCTTAATTTGCATTTTCATTGGACTGGCATTATCATAAAACCCTCAGCCCTACCTGTATCAGCTTGGCATTGCCATTTAGCTCTGTATTTTTATCTCCCTGCCACCTTGCATTTTTATATAGCTCACCTGACAATACTCTCTCCATTTCAGTTCTTTTTCTTATTGAATTTTCCTGGAGTGAGGATTCCACAATAGCAGGGTCCCTTTGCAAGAAAATTTAGAAACAGATGATAAGAACATTAGAAGGAAGTAATTTGATGGACATGGAAACTCAAGACCAGAGAAGTCATCTTCCAATACATTAGGAGTAGTCGAATCAGACTAGCAAGGCACCTTCCACTGGATCTATCTCATGGAACATCTGAGGCAAAATACCAAATTTCAATCTTTTTGTTTATCAATAACTTTCACCTTGCATAGAAGTCAGCAGATAAGCTTCAGGTTTTCAAACAGACTGTATTAAAACTATTTAATATTTCATTCCACAACCACTAGAATGGCTAAAATTAAAAAAAGATTGTAAACTACAAAAGATATAAGAGTAATAAGAATTTTCAAACATTGCTAATAAACATATAAATTGATCAAAATGGGGCTGGGGGGCTGGGGATGTGGCTCAAGCGGTAGCACACTCACCTGGCATACGTGCGGCCCAGGTTCAATCCTCAGCACCACATACAAACAAAAATGTTGTGTCTGACGAAAACTAAAAAATAAATATTAAAAAATTCTCTCTCTCTCTCTTTCTCTCTCTCTCTCTAAAAAAAAAAAAATGGGGCTGGGGTTGTGGCTCAGCAGTGGAGCGCTTGCCTAGCATGTGTGAGGCCCTGGGTTTGATCCTCAGCACCACATAAAAATAAATAAATAAAATAAAGATATTGTGTCAAACTATAACTAAAAAATAAATATTTTAAAAAAATAAATAAATTGATCAAAACATTTTATAAATCTGCTTAGTACCCGTTAAAGCTAAACATACACCTACCCTATGACCTAGCAATTCTAGTTGTATTTACCCAAGAGAATTAATTAAGCACATCTATCACCAAAAGACAGGCATACAAATGTTCATAGCAGGTTTATTTATAAACCTGGGAATATAAATGGGAAACCACACAAATGCCCATCATCAGAGCATGGATAACTAATGTGTGGTATAGTCATACAATTAACTACTACACAGGGGGAAAAAATGAATGAACTAATTCGCACAACTTGGTAAAACTGGTGCACATTGTGTTTATTTTTTTTTTTATTTTTTTCTTTTTTTTTCACATTGTGTTTAATGAAAGAAGTCAGATCCAAAAGTTGCACTTACTGTAGATTCAATATATTTTTATTTTTGAAAAAGCAAAAACAAAAAATATATATTAGAAGGGGAGTTACTGGATCATATGATATTTGCCCTTTTATTTCTTTTATGCATTACAATTCTTATTACACATATAGAGCACAATTTTTCATATCTTTGTATATAAAGTATCTCACGCCAATTCATGCCTTTATACATGTACTTTTTTTGCATTACAATTCTTATGACACATATATACCACAATTTTTCATATCTCTGTTTGTATATAAAGTATGTTGACACCCAATTCGAGTCTTCCAACATGTACTTTGGATAATGTAGATTTAATTTATATGAAATTCAAGAGTAGACAAAAACCACTTTATGATGATCTGCCAAGATGCTAATTATTGGAGGGAGAATGAAAGGCAGAGGTATACTGACATGAGGTAACTTCTAGAATACTGGAAATGTTCCAGATTTTGATTTGGGTGATAATTACATTACAAACATTTGTAGAAATTCATCTTAAGATGATTATTTAAGATTTGCCCATTTCAAAAATATTTGCCCATCTTGTATCTTAACATTTTTTTTTAAAGACAGAGTGAGAGAGGGAGGGAGGGAGAGAGAGAATTTTAATATTTATTTATTTTTTTAGTTTTCGGCGGACACAACATCTTTGTTTGTATGTGGTGCTGAGGATGGAACCCGGGCTGCACGCATGCCAGGCGAGTGCGCTACCGCTTGAGCCACATCCCCAGCCCAACATTTTTTAATATTTATTTTTTAGTTGTACTTGGACACAATACCTTTATTTATTTATTTTTTATGTGGTGCTGAGGATCAAACCCAACGCCTCCCATGTGCTAGGCGAGTGCTCTACCACTGAGCCCCAGCCCCAGCTCTATGCCTTAACTTTTAAAAAAGTGCCCTGTAATGAATCTGCTTTGTAGCGGAGGCAGTGCAACAAAGGTACTTTCATCATTTCAAATAATCTTAATTTTTAAATTCAAGGCTATCCAGGTTCCTGCTTTCCCTAGCTCATACCAGATAACATCAGCTTCCAACTGGTTTGCTGTTACCAATTTCTTGCCACTGACAGGCTATCTTGCTGAGCAGGTTTGATTTTATCTCCTGTGTAGCAAACTTCCTTGGTTCCCATGTGTTGGAGGATTACAGGACAAGCTCCTGCATGAAGTGAAGACTTTTCTAATCATGTCCTAGCTGTCTTTTATGATTGAGGGCAATCTCTCTTCTCCATGCCCTTATTCCCAGGCCCACAGAACCTCCCACATCTTTTCACTTTTGGACTTGTAACCACTGCCCTACCTGTGCTGTTCTGTCAATTCCTCACATTTCATGGTCCAGCTCTCAAAGATTTGCCCTTAAACTTTCAATCACAGTTCCTAGCTCTTTGTGAATTCAGTCCATTTATCATATAAAATCTTCTATATTTCATATTACCTATCCATTGAGCTAAGTGTTTTCTGGAGCTGGTGTGACTTCTCTTTATGGCTGGATTACTATACTAAGAAATAAATCACCAACAATAAAAAATTTAAAAAAAAAAAGAAATTTAAAACAAAAAAAAAAAAAAGAAAAGAAATAAATCAGAGTTAAAAAGAACCAAATTTCATTTTTTTTGGTCCCAGACTTCTAGTTTTCATAAAAATATTGCTTCATATTAAATTCTTCACTGCAGAAGAACTTGGGGATGAAAGTGGACAGGTGAGATAGATAGTTAAATAAAACATCAATTGGGCTGGGGTTGTGGCTCAGTGGTAGAGCACTTGCCTAGCATGTGTGAGGCATTGGGTTTATTCTCAGCACTGCATATAAATAAAATAAAGGTCTATTGACAACTAAAAAATATTTTTAAAAAACAAGACATAAATTAAGGCGGGTGCAGTGGTGTACACCTGTGATTCCTAGCTACTCTGGAGGCTGAGGCAGGAGGATCCCAAGTTGGAGGCCATCTAAAATAAAATTAATAGGGCTGGGGGTGTATCACAGTGGTAGAGCATCCTGGGTTGAATCCCCAGCAGAGCATAACAAAACAAAACAGACACGATCTCCTGTATTGTCCAATCGAATAGTCATCAGTTATATGCTAGCTATTTAAGTTAACTATTAAGTAAAATAAAAAAAAAATTCAACTCCTCAGTCTCCCGCCACATTCTCTAGTGTCAAAAACTTCCTGTGGTAGTGGCTCTTGTGAACACACAGTGCAATATTTTCCATCATGCAGGCAGTTTTTTTGGACAGCACCGCAAACCTCTGGTCTCTCTCCCTCTGGATAAGACCCTGTTCCCAAACCGCTTCCATAGTCTCCATTATCATTGTATACGCGTTCGTAATACTTGGGTCTTTTAACACACTGAGGTTTCCAAGCCTGCAGAGACCATCTTATCTGCCGCTGTTTCAGTGTTTGGCTTTGAAGCCCAGGCTCGCATAGGCGCTCAGTAAAGGCTGAATTAATGAATAACAGAATGGTAGGAACCTTCCAGCAATATCAGTTCCCAAGCCTTTTATCCCATGCTGACTGATCCTCTATAAGCTATGGGGCCTTTTCATTCTTAGCCTTTTTTTTTTTTTTTCCTTTTTAGGCTTAAGCGCCCTGTAGAACCGCGGAAACGCAGAGCAGCTTCAGGGAATCAGGAACAAGCGGCTTGGACTGTGTGCCAGGGTCGGCCCTTCCCACCGCCTCCTCGCCCGGCTCGCCCCGCCCCCTTCCCGTCCCTGTCCCACCCCACCCTTCCCGCCGGTAACTGCGCAGGCGCGGCCCGAGAGCTTGGGGCGTCTGGAGGCTGCCAGGCTGCGGGCGCTCGGGAGCGCGGTTGTTTGCGGCCTGCGTTCGGCCAGATCCATCCGCTCACTACCTGAAGCAGCGAGGTATAGCGAGCCGAGCCTCTCCGCTCCCTGGGCTTTATGGCCATGGAGAATCAGGTGCTGACGCCTCACGTCTACTGGGCTCAGCGACATCGCGAGCTGTATCTGCGCGTGGAGCTGAGTGACGTGCAGGTAAAAGGTCGGGTCCGGTGGCGGGAAGCGCGCGGGATCGCGGCTCCGGGTACCCGCCGGGGCCGCCGCCCCCTTTGTCCGTGTGCGTGCCGGACCTGCAGTGCGCCAGCGAGATCCGCGTAGCGGTGCGCTCACGGTGTATGGGCCTTTTTCTACGCTCACCCTCAGATCCGGGCTCCAGCGCGCGACCCGTCCCCCCCCCCCAGGGTTGCAGATGCCTTTGGGTGCTCTGTGAGCCCGGCACGGGACTCGGAGGCTACCCTGGGCTCCTTTGTTCGCGCTCAACGGCCTGGTGGAGCCCAAGCTGGAGGCCTGGCCGTCGGGGTTCGAAGTTGGCTGAGGCCCTTAGAGACGTATGATGAGCTCGTTGGGTCTGAGGTGCGTTGTGACAGTGGCTTTCTGGGCCGTGACTGGATGTCCAGCGCTGGCCTGAGAAGTCCAGTCAGGCCCTTCAGACATTCTCAAGATTCCCCACCTTCTGGGAGGCGCACACCCCTCCTTTACCGTTCAGTGATGGAAATCATAATTTTAAAATTTGCAAGACCTCGAGAAAGTGATCCCCTCGCTCTTTTTTGAAGCCTGTGAATTTAGGTTTGCTAAGTTGCGTAGAGAACATAAAGATTATCTTAAGTTACATTAAGCATTTACGTTTGATCTCTTTGACTCCTTAATGTGAGCAAGCCAAAGCCCCCTGTTAGTGAAGAATCCAGGGCTTGTGAACCCCTACATCTCTAAACAAACCATCCAGGGTTCAGTTCTTTAAGGAACTGGAGTTTTCGATCTGGAATGTTCTTTCTACAGTCATCATTAATCCCAATCTCTTTGACATCTATGGCACTTCTCTTAAAATTTTTTTTTTTTAGTTGTAGATAGACGAATACCTTTATTTATTTATTTTTATGTGGTGCTGTGAATCCAACCCAGTGCCTCACAAGTATTAGGTAAGCGCTGTACTACTGAGCCACAACCCGGTCCCCTTGATGGTACTTTGTAACCCCATTCCCTCCATTGAGCTCTCTTCCTCTGAATCAGGCTTTTTTTTTTTTTGATCTGTCAGTTCGCCTGGCATGTTGTCTTGCAAAGTGTAGGTGCTTTCTGAGTGTTGAAGTGAATTTGTTGAATTTAATCCTTGATTGTGGAACATAAACCTGTTTTCCTCTTGAAAGATGAACATAATGCTTGTCAGAATGCCTTTAAGTAGGCTATGGCATTGCATGGTGTGTCATTTAATATGTTCAACCAAACTGAATTATATTTTTCCATCTGAGGGTGAATAAATATTATGTGCTGTCTTCCTCTACTCTGCTTTAAGGTGTTTACTGAAGTAGAAAAAATAAAATCTTTTGTAGATGAGGATCAAAGTTCTCAACTAGAGAGTTCTTCCAACAATCAATTAAAAAAGTACAGAACGTGTGTTATGATAGTCCCTCTAAGTATTCATTAAGCAGTATGTAAACCAAATTAAATAAACTCAGGCCCTGTTCTCTCTAAATGCATATTATGGCATGTTTTTGAATCCACAAGAAAAAAGATATTTTTAAAGGGAAGGGGTGATGACAGAAAGAAATGGAAATTAGTGAGACAAATGAAAAAAATGCACCATACTTATAATTTTCTTGAAAGATCTAAACCTCTTAGTTAAGTAACATGAACAGGTGTTAATCATAGTTGATATATTTAGAAGTTTAGAGTTACATGTTTGAAATATATAACAGTGAAAAAACACGAAGTTGTAGAAAAGTGTATTCTTTTTTTTTTTTTTGAGAATTAAATCTTTTTTTTTTTTTTAATTTTTTTTGGGAAAAAAGTCTTTTTTTCCCCCAGTTTTTTTTTTATTTATTTTTTAATGGACTTTCACATCTGTGATTCTGAAGCATTCGTTTCAACTACCATTAGTTTAAAAACAACATGTTAATCCCATTCATAAAAGAAATCCTCTACCATGTATAAGATATTACAGATTTACAAAGATAAGTTGGATAGACTTTGACTTTTTCAAGGCACTCTATCTAGAAGGAAGCATGTTATCATATAAAAGCAGAAAGGTTTGTTCATGGGTTTGTTGGTAGAATTGGAGTTGGATGTTGAACCAGGTTCTTACTGTTAAAATGTTTTTTTTTTTTTTTAAACCTCTTTCATTTAGTTAGTTTCAGAAGTGAGATGTATTCTTATCCAGCTGATACTGGGAGAACTTTCCAGAAAGAGAAAGGGTATAGATTTTCAGATACTTGTACTTCTGACATACTGTGTCAATGCCCTGCAGTCAAAGAATACTAGGAATGCACCTGTGTTTAAACAAGTTGGGTTTATTATTACTCCTGGCAGCAAGGGAGAGCACACACCATGAGGAATGGTGTGTCTCATTAACAGTATATTAGAACTGATTGTAGAATTTGGGCTTCTGTGATTTGGGGCTGGTTTAAGGAAGTGGGGGTTCAATATAGATTAAATGCTGTCATAGGGGCATTTCTGTGGCTGGGCATCTGAATAATTCTTATCTGTAAGAAGGAAAATCTAGCCCAAGAATAAAACATGTATATTGCAGAGAAGTAGGACTCCATTCAGCCGAGAGAGAGGATATTTGATATTTTGTGGGTGGCATAGTGACCACGTGTTCGTCTGTGCTTATGAAAAATTTAAGAAATGGTCTTTGTCTCATCAGGTTTTCAGAGTAATCTTGTCTGAGATTGGTATTCTGTGAGATAGTTTGTGTCTGATAAGAGAATGATTTGGTCTAGCTGGAAGAGGCCTGCTTCCGAATGTCAAGGACTGCCCTTTTTATAAAATTTATTAATTGATTGCTCCATGCAGGGGCTGTTGAAACCAGTGGTTCTGGCTCATGATGAAGTACTTCATTTATTTGTTCAATCAAAACCATTTATGGTACCTGTGGGAGGTGATTTGAGTTATTACCTCCCTGGCTGGGTGAGAGGCGCTTAGATGCAACTGTGTGAGAGCCTTCCCCACCCTGTCCCAGGTATGAGGGCTTGTCCGTGTGGATTTTTTGTGCCTGGCCACTGACCCTGACCTTGGACTGCTGCCCCCCTCAACCTTCATTGAATGGGATTTTCCCTTGAATTTTTTGTTTCCCAATAAAAGCTCACTCTCTGGCATGCTTTCCCTCTCTCGCTAGCCTCTTCTGTAAACTTCGCCACCACATTAGGTGGCTAGAGGCGGGAGCTAAGAGAAGCCGTCTCCGGAGCTGGGAATTAAAGGTAATGAGAGTATGTCTCTTTAATTTTAAAACTCACTAGTAAAATTCTATGCTTCGAACCTTCTTTTATGAAGCTCGTGCGCTGGTCGCGCGGCAGAGGAACCTATTCTTGTCTGTCATTAAGGTAGGTGCTGGGTTCTTAGATAGTTCTCTAATGCCTCCTGCTATCTGTAGTGTGTCACATAACTCTAGTTCTAAAGGACTGAATACTACTTTGGGGTATCAGCTCTGTGCCTTTTCTGCTGAGACACACAACTGTCCAGTTGTCACATCCTCTTCTGTCCATGGAGCTGCAGGGTTAATGACTGATGAGAAACCACTGATGATGTGCATGAGTGTGGACAGTAACCACTTAAATATTGTCATTGTCTGTGCTTGAAATGAGTAGTTAGTAAAGAGGTAGCAGGGGCAGCATTACTTTCAGAGTAGAGTTTATATTCAAGGGAAGCATAATGGACAGGTTTGTTTCCACATCCAAAGCTGTTGAAATATTTGCTCATTTATCAAGGCCTTTGTTTGTTTTAGTTGTATGTGGACAAAGTGCATAGCCCTGGGAGCCATTTGACAGAAACTATTCTTGCCTACATCTAACAGGGAGTCTGGTGGAAAAAGTGGTAACTGCAGGCATGAGATTGGGTCCTTGCTCTTCACTTGCTATCTGGTGACCATAGATAATGCACTTAACCTTTGTGAACCTCAGTCTCTTCATTCAAATAAAAGTGAGTGTTAACACCCAATTCACAGGACTCTTTTGAAGTTGAATTGGATAATGGATTTGAAAGTGTTTTGTAAATTCTAGTGTGCTATTCAAGTGTGAGGGATTAGTCTAATTGTGATACTAAGCCTTAGATGAGAGGGCCAGACACTAAGAACAATGCAACAGAATAGTCTATTAGCAGACCTATCTATACATGAGAAATTGTACGACCAAAATGACCTTGCACATTAAGGGAAAAGCCCTTTGGGAAATTGGACTGGAAGAATTGGTCATCCAAATGGCAAAAAAATAAAATAAGATCCTGCCTTAAGCTATACACAAAAAATCAGTTTCAGGTGACTTGAATGCATGAAGAAAGACTACTAAAATATGGGAGACTATCTTTGTGATATTGGATCAGGGAAAAGTGTCTTTAAACCCTAAAGATAAAGATTGACAAATAAGACCAACTAGAAGAAGATATTTGCAGCATATATAACTGACAAATGACTATTTAAAGAACACCTACAGATGAGTAAGAAAATGATGTATTTATTTAGAAAAAAAGAGCAGATTATATAAACAGTTCAGAGTAAAAGGGTACATGAAGAGTCAATAAACCTGAAAAAAGTTATAATCAGACAGGTAATTAAAATCATAGGATACTGTGTTCTTTCTTTCTTTCTTTCTTTCTTTCTTTCTTTCTTTCTGGTGCTGGGGATTGAACCCACGATTACTATTATTTCTTACATTAGATTTGGAAAAATGAGAAAGTCTGACATTGCTAACTGTGAGGATATTTAGTGTTGAAACTTTTTTATACGGTTGGTATGATGGGAGTATTTATTGAAATAATTGATTTGGAGAATAGTTTGGCTCTCTCTAGTCAAGTTGAAGATGTACATATCCTTATGACTTGGAAGTTTGCCCCTTAGAGAAGTTCTTACACGTATGCACAAGTAGATAGAATGTTGGTTGCAACACAGAATTGAAAACAGCCTCAATTTTTATCAATAGGAGAAGGGATAAATTGTGGTACGTTTGCACAGTGGCGCACTATACAACAGCTAAAATGAATGAAATGGATCCACCTATCTATACAGTTAAAGCTTTTAAATAGCTCAAAAAGCAAGTTGAAGACTAATATAAGCGGTATGAAACTATTTATGTAAACATATAATGCTGTTATATAATACCTATATCTAAGTACTAGATATCTTTATGAATATTCAACATGTTATTAAGTGAATAAAGAAATAGAGTGGGGATGATAAACTCCAGTTCTAAAATAATGATAACTTGCAAGGATGGGATGTATTAGAGGGAGAGAGGGCAGTTGTTACGGTTTAGATGTGGTGTCCCCAAAAGCTCACTTGTGAGATAGTGCAAGGTTTGGAGGAGAGTTGATTGGGTTATAGCCTTAAACCTGATCAGTGAATTAATCCCTGGTGGGATTAAGTGAGTGATGATTGGAGGCCGGTGGGGTGTGGCTGGAGGAAGTGGTTCATTGGGGGCATGGCTATGTGTATATATTTTGTATTTGGAGAGTGGAGTCTTTCTCTGCTTTCTCATCTTCATGTGAGTTGCTTCCCTCTGCCACACTCTTCTGCCATGTTGTTCTGCCTCACCTCGAGCCCTGAGGAATGAAGCCTCTGTGGATTGAGGCCTCTGAAATCATGAGCCACCAAATAAACCTTTCTTTCTCTACAGTTGTTCTGGTTAGGTTCTTTCATCATAGCAGTGAAAAAAAACTGACTAAAACAGCAGTAATTGTGTAACTGCATTCATAACTCAATTTTTTAAAAACTGAGTCAAATAAAGCAAAATATTGATGGATAATAGGTATGGTGATGTTTGTTATATTTTTCAGTGTTTGATTGCTTAAAAATTTTATAATAAAAATTCAATAAATCAAAATTGTTTATAACCACAGTACAGAAAAACTCAAAGCAGTGAACTAATTTGGTAACTATTGAGCATTCACAATGATTCAGATGCAGGACTTAGTACTAGAAATTCAGTGGTGACCAGCACATCTAAAGATACTATCTTCAGGTTGAGGGAGATAGACAATAGATAAATTAATAAATAATTACCTGGTAGAGACTATTTTAAATAGAGTGGTCAGGGGAGGCTTCATTGAGGAGGTGATGTTTCAGGTAAGTGAAGCTTGAATGAGTTAGGCAGAAAGGTGGGGGATGGGACTGGGTATGTAGTTCAGTGAAAGACAAGCCCAGGGTTCAATCCCCTGCATCACAAAGAAAAAAAGAAATTTGGGGGTAGAACATTCCAACAAGAGTACAGACTTAAAAGCAGGCCAGAGCTTGGTCAGTTCCAGGAACAGAAAGGATATTAGTATGTTTGTAGTGTCGTAAGTGAGCAATATGTTAGAGGGAGATGAGGTTGGAGGGATTTGCAAGATGTAGGTCATGTAGAGTGTTGTTGCCATGGTAAGGAGCTTGCGATTCATTGTAAAAGCAATGGGAAACTATTAAAGAGTTTTAAGTAGAAGGGTCACTTCTTAGGATTTGTGTTTTAGAAAAGATTATTTGGGATGCTCTGTGGATTATAAAGAGAAGTGAAATCTGGAAGACCATTTAGAGAGGTTGCTGTAGTAGTATGGGTAAAAGGTAGGGTGGCTTTTTCTTATAGTGACAGTGAAGAGGACTTTAGAGATGGAGAGAGCCATGGACAGATTTGGAGATATATTGGAGAGAAATATATAATCTATTAGGCCTTAATAGATTTCCTGTAGGAGAGAGAGAGGAAAAGAACCAGGGTTGGGTGCTGGAGATCTTACACATTTAGAAGTTGAGCAGAGGAGAAAGAATTAGCAAAAAAACAGTGAAGAAAAAGCCTATGTGGCATAAAATCCAAGATAGTGTCCTGTGATGTTCTAGAAGCCAGGAGAGAAGAGCATTTCAATGGGGTGGTCAGCTGTGTCCAGCTGCTTTTTTTTTTTTTTCAATTTTTTTTTCTAGTTGTAGGTGGACAGAATGCCTTTATTTTATTTGTTTATTTTCATGTGGTGCTGAGGATCAAACCCAGTGCCTCACACATGCTAGGTAAGCACTGTACCACTGAGCCACAATCCCAGCCCTCCAGCTGCTTTTGATAAGTTGAGTAAGATGAGGTTAGATATGTGTCAAGGGGATTTAGCAATGCATAGGTTATTGGTGATCTTGCCGATAACAGTTTCAGTGGAGTGGTGGGTGGTGGGCATGGAGACTAGGTCAGAATGTATTTAAAAGTAAACTTATGTGTTTGTCTACCATGAGCAGGGCCCTGGTTCAATCCTCAGCACCACAGTATATAAATAAAATAAATATTACAAGTAAATTTGTGGTAAGGAAGAAGAGATAAAAGTTGATTACCTTTAAAGATATTTTTCTTGGGGAAAAGAGAGGAGCAGAGAAATCGGTAACATAGATAGCATTCTGATTTAGAAGAGAAAGGTCACCATGGCCAAAGAAGGCATTCTTTTTAAAGATTGCAGGCCTTGAGCTGTGTTTTTTAGTATAGGATGAATTTGAATCAAAAAAGGGGTGTTTGGACTGCGGATATAGCTCAGTTGGTAGAATGCTTGCCTTGGATGCACGAGGCCTTGGGTTCACCCCCACCCCCCTCACACACCAAAAAAGTGGTAGACTGGGTGTGGTGGCCTGAACCTGTAGTCCCAGCAACTTGGGAAGTGGAGGCAGGAGGATCTCAAGTTGGAGTCCAGTCTTAGCAACTTTGCGAGGCTCTCTCTCAAAATAAAAACTGAAAAGGACTGGGGATATAGCTCAGTGATAAAGCCGCCCTGGGTTCAATCTCCAGTATCCCCCCTGAAAAGAGGCGGGGATTAGAAGAGGATATATACTGGATCTACATTCAATTGAGTATTATTCAGATATTAAAAGAATGAGTAAGATGTCTGTGAACTGGTAAGGATTGATTTAGGTGGAAAGAAGCAAGATGAGAAGAATGTATATTGTATGCTACCTTTTGTGTAAAAACAGGGATTTAAAAACAGATGAATATATTTGCTTATTATTGCAAAATACACATAGATATAGGGAACAGATAGACTAGAAATTAATGAAAGGTGAGAAGTAGAAGTGTAGTAGCGGAGAATGGGTTTGGGATAGGACTTCTTTTTCTTAAAATTTATCTTTTAATTTTAGGTGGGCACAATATCTTTATTTTTTATTTTTATGTGGTGCTAAGGATTGAACCCAGTGCCTTATGCATGCTAGGCGAGCACTCTACCACTGAGCCACAACCCCAGCCCTGGGATAGGACTTCTGAGGAGACTTGTTAAATGAAGTTTGGCTTTTGAACAATGAATATTTTACATATTCAGATAAAATTTGATAAAAAAGAAAATCTTGAAATTAAATACAATCAAAAGAACCCGACTGTATATCTATTTATTAACATATACCAACAAATTAATGTAAGTAAATTTGAACACAGTACTATTTCTTTAGTAGACTATGGGCTAAGGATGAGAGAAAGAAGAAAGAAAGAAAGAACCTGCAAATAGTTGTTATAATTATGGTTAGTAAAATGTTGATATTCTAATTCTGAAACTTTTTTAGCCTAAAACAAATAAGTAGATGTGTTAATGTTTTTAGGCACAAAGATTTTTACTATAAAAAATGCAAATATGAAAAAATTGTAAGGAGAAGCTCTGTAGTAGTAAATTTGAATTGGAAATTTCAGTGTGACATCATGATTTTAAAATTCCTGGCTAGATCACTAAAAGATGAACATTGAGTACATCTCAGTACATCCAGACAGTGGCTCCTAAATTATTATTCCCCTGGCTCTTTGAAGAAGTGACCAATAATTCCAAGTCTGTGACAAGAAAAGTCCAACATCCTTAAAGGGAATAAGGTCATGTCAGAATGACCCGGCACCTGTTTGAAGGGATTTCCACTGGCCAAATTTGTGACAATTTGAACATCAAAAAAGACCAAGAATGGTAACAGATTTTGGCAGAGGAGATTGAAAATGAAAATCCATCCTTTTTTTTCCAGCTAGGAAAAATACAGTAATTTATGTGTAATGTTTCTGCACAGAGAAGCTCTTTAGATATTCAGTACATGTTTTTTGGAGGACTGGTTACCTAAGGAACCTCTGCCTATCAGATACTAAAATTTCAGGTTCCTATAGAAGGAAAGCTGATTTTCACCAGAATCACATAGTTTGTAGGCAAAGTCTAGGCATAGGAAACCACTTTGTTCGTTAGGCAATGTAGGAAGCCGCATTTCCAGATGCCAGCCAGAGGCTGATCTTAGAAGCAGGCACTTTGGAAGATTGCAGTTTTAGACCTGCTATATTAACTCGTCTGTGCACAAACTAATCACACCCAAGCAAAGATAAATACTAATAATTAGAATGAGAATTGAAACCCTCTGTCTAAAGGGTTAGGTAGCAGGTAGTTCACTGAACTCTTTGTATCATGCCAAAGATTATGAAAATGGGTGAATTGATTTAATTCAGTCTCTAAACAGTTATTGAAGTATTAAGAGATATAGAAGTCATTAAGAGTTTCATTCGTCAAGGAACTCAAGTTTAGAGGAGTAGATAAGCCAGTAAAAAATAAAGAACAGTGTAATAACTATTGTAATAAGTGCAAAAGCAAAGTTGTTAGGAAACTGTTGTTTGATGTTGGAGGTGAGGAGGAGGAAAGAGGGATTAACATTTGACCTGGGCTTTGGAAGATAGTGTCCAGTCAGGCATGGTGGCACACGCCTGTAGTCTCCAAAACTCAGAAAGAGTAAGGCAGAAGAATTACAAATTCCAGACCAGCCTTAGCAAACCCTAAGCAATTAAGCAAGATTCTCAAAATAAAAAAGGGGTGGGGATGAGCTCAGTGGTAGAGTGTCACTGGGTTTAACGCCTATTGTATTGGGGGGGTATGGTGCGAAGGGCCAGTTGCTACAAATTTGAAAATAAATGATAGAAGTAAACAAAAAATGACATAACTAGCTGGGTGTGGTGGCACACGTCTGTAATCCCAGTGGCTCAGGAGGCTGAGTCAGGAGGATTGCAAGTTCAAATCCAGCTTCATTAATGGCAAGGTGCCAAGCAACTCAGTGAGACCCTGTCTCTAAATAAAATATGAAACAGTGCTGGGGATGTGGCAAAGTGGTTGAGTGCCCCTGAGTTTAATCCTGGGTACCAGAATAATAAATAAAATAAAATCAGATAAAATAAAAAAGACATAACTAAGATATGAACCCAGGTCTAGCTCACATCAAAGCCATCTTTCACCTGTTCCCTATCCACTTCTTTTTTTTTATAAGAAAAAGCATTTCTTTTCTAGTAAAAGATGGGCTAGGCTATACAAATTAGTCTTTCTGTTACAAACAACTGAAAAGTGTTGAATAAGAACATTGAAAAGTAGGGCTGGGGTTGTGGCTCAGTGGTAGAGCACTCACCTAGCAAGTGCAAGGCATTAGGTTTGAGCCCCAACATCACATAAAATAAATAAATAAAATAAAGATATTGTGTCCAACTAAAACTTAAAAAAAAAATTGCAAAGTAAACAAGGTAAAAATGAAATTGGGAACTTAGGTAAGATAAACATTGCAACTACTTTTGGCTTGAGAATATTTGCTCTAAGTGAACTTGAACTTTGGTTTTGTCAGTTCAACATAGTGGTGCAGTGGTTTATAAATAAGAGCAAAGCTAAAGACTTATCAAAGATGTGACAAATAATAGGAAATCTTCCCCATAAAGGGTACTTCAGAAGACTACGCTTAGGATTAACTAGATAGAAGTAAACCTATACTATCTCCGTGTCCCCCACAGCTTTAGCACTGAGCAAAATAGAGGAAAAGGTCCCTGAGAAGTTACAGGGGTTACGTGGCTCTTAAAAGTTATGCAGCCCAAATTCACAAAATTTAGAAGATCCAAAACCCCTCAAGCCATGAATTTCTTTTAAATTGGTCTCAACCAGTAGGGCCCCTCTGCTCCTGGTAAAAGCAAATGTAGTCACTCTGGTGTGGCTGTGCTCAAGTGTTCCCCACTGAGCCTTCATTCCCCCCCTTTTTCTGACTTGGCTATACACAAGTCAGCTCCCACTGCCCATTAGCATAGTCCCTCTCCAGGCTTCTTTCTATCCTGGTGGTTTCCTTTGATGAATGAAGGAGCTTAAAGAGCCGAACCTTACCTAGGAGAAAATCAAGTGATCTTGAATTAGAGATAAGAGATGAGTTGCTTCTCTTTCATTGAAAAAAGTATTAAGTAATTTCCCTTTAAATTATGCTGCTGAAGTCTGGTATCGCTATACCGCCTGATTCACACTTCCTGCTTAGCATTGTTTTTGCTATTCTGGGTCTTTTATTTTTCCATATGAATTTCATGATTGCTTTCTCTATTTCTACAAGAAATGCCGTTGGGATTTTGATTGGCATTGCATTAAACCTATAGAGAACTTTTGGTAATATCGCCATTTTGATGATG